>NC_056627.2:39025536-39358036 GCF_002870075.4 Lactuca sativa
TTATATTTGCATGCAATTAATGAGATCGATCTATCATCTATACACACACACACACATGAATCACATCTCAAATCCTTCGTTTCTGCCGATTAATTAGTAATATGGAGGAGATATAAAATTGGGGGAATCAGATGATTATTTCCAGAAACACTTAGATGCGTGTATATGCATTGGTATGAATGTATGATGTGTTTACATGATGCATGTATTGTATGACGCGTGTGGTAATTAACTGTTTATTGACTTATACATGCATGATGCACCATAAATTACATTTACATATGTTTGATGATGAGAGGTTTTAAACTTCAGTATCCAAATTCCAACCCCATCGTCGATTTTTATTTTTTAAGAAAAAAAAATGTTTTGTTATCATTTTTTCCCTCAACATTTTTGTTATGGCAAATTGAACTCTAAAAATACGGTGTAAGATTATAAATTAATAATGAAAATGAAGGTAATGGAAGTTTCAAAGTGAAATAGAAATCAAAACATTTCTTTCTAATCAATTAAACCACGTTTTCTAAAACAAATTAAATAGACGATCTCTTTATTTAATATTCACTGTAACTAACCTTTTGAATTAAAAAAAAGAAAAGTTAATCACCAAAATTTTGAAAAATGGAAATATCATGTTACACATTTAATACATTTTCAATTATTATCACAAAATAAACATTTTTCTTAGAAAATGTCGCAACCTTACATTTCATTACGAAAGAAAAAATGGTTTTATGATAACTGTTGAAAAGTTTGTAATTTTACAATTAATGACCATCGATTAATTTACATAACAAACATTCTACTTTCTTTAATTTGATATTGTGTTTTTTTTATAATTAACTCTATTAAATAAATACGATTCCCTACTTTTTAATAAAAATGGTTAAACTTTGGTGGACAGGACACGCAAAAGACTGGAGTTCTAGCAGTACAAACATTGAGAAACAACATCATGGCATCCACTCTGTTGGCTTCTACAGCCATCATGCTCAGTTCTCTAATCGCCGTCCTTATGACCGGAGGAGTTACCGGACGTGGCTCCTCCGCCGCCGGAAGCATCAACGACCACCACTTCATCGGTATAACCTTCAATCAGGGCACCAAGTTCATGTCAACGATCAAGTTCTTCAGCATACTCGTCTGCTTCTTGGTATCCTTCTTGATGAACGTTCAATCGATCAGGTACTTCAGCCATGCCAGTATGCTAATCAATGTTCCTTACAGAAAGATCACGAGTTTCACCAACCACCGTCTCACGGCAGAGTACGTCGGATCCACGGTGAATTTGGGTAGTTACTTTTGGTCTCTTGGTCTTCGTGCTTTCTACTTCTCGTTCCCATTGTTCTTGTGGCTATTTGGTGCTATAGCCATGTTCGTTTGTTGTATTTTCATGGTGTTCATGTTGTATTTTCTGGATATAACCTTCGAGGTTGGGTGGAAAGCTGATGCGATGTCGACAGATGAAGAAACTGGTTAAGGAATAAGAATAATTAATGCAATGTTCTTGGATTCAATCGAAGTTGAATCTTGTCAAGATGTTAGTTAGTTGTTAGTCAAGTATGTGTTAGTTATTAGAACGTTAATCTGTTAGACTTTATTGTTGACTATCTTTCGATGTATATTTATTGATAAGGGTCTGTAACCATTAGTTCATAATAAATGAAAACACATTTTGACATTTCTCTCTCTTTACTTCCTCAATCGTTTCATGGTATCAGAGATGAGATCTCTGTTTCTCCTTTCTTTCTTCCTTAAATTGATTGAAAGCTCAATCGATTTCTTTCTTTAGTTAGGTCAAACAAAATCCCCAATTTCTAGGTTTGAATCGTTGTGATTTTTTTTTTTGAAATGGCGACAAATATCACACAATTTCCTGTCTCAAACATCACGAATTTTGTTTCTACTCAATTGGATGGAGAGAATTATCTAGTGTGGCGACATCAATTTAAAACTATACTTCAAACCATTGATCTGGAGAAATACATCGATTCAGCTACTTCTCCACCTACATCTACTTCACCAGATTTCATCACATGGAAAAAGATGGATGGATACGTTCAAGCATGTATTAACGCCACTCTTCATGTCTCTGTTGCTCCCATTGCGATTGGAATTAAAACCGCAGCAGAAATTTGGAAATTACTTGAAACTTCATACTTACAGCAGGCTTTTGCAAAGAAATCTCAATTGAGAAGTGAGTTACAGAGTATATCTCAAGGTGAACTTTCTATCAACTCATATTGTGATAAAATAAAAGTTCTTCATGAGCAACTCAAATCAGTAGGCGATTTAGTATATGAATCAGATCTTGTTCTTCATTGTCTCCATGGTCTTAATGTTGCATTTGATAATTTTGTTATGATGATTGAAAACAATGATACACCACCTTGTTTTGCCACATTACGATCAAAACTACTCATACATGAACAAAGAATAGCTAGACAATCCAAAATAACTTTTGATTCTCCTAATGCCATGAATGCACTAGTTCAAGTCAACTTCAGTCACCTAGTGCTATGAATGTCACGGTTTCAAATCAACCTCCTCATGTTGAAAAATCAACTGTGATATGTCAAATTTGTCATAAAATTGGACATGATGCAAGTGTATGCTTTCATTATCGTGGGTTTCCACAAAATCGAGGAGGAAGAAGAGGTGGAAGAAATAATGTTCGTGGAAGAGGAAGGTCTAACAGAGGAAATTATGGAAACTTTAATGGAGGAAGTAGAGGTGGTTTTAATGGTACTTTTTATAGAAATATGGCTGGATTCACCAATTATGGAGATGCTCCACTGAATCACAGTAGTGATGAAAGGTGGAATTGGGGAGAGAATGCTAATGTTGATATTCCATCATCACAACAACATCCACCTTATGATCCAAATCAACCTGGTTTTAATCCACATCCTTATAATCAGCACACAAACAACTCTGTTCAGCATGGTAATGTTACTGGTTACTCAGCATTTGGACCTGACCATTTTTCAACATGGGCTTCAACAAATCAATATTGGCCTGGTTATGTTCCACAATTGGGAAATTTCAAACGGTTGAGTCATGGATACCAGATTCAGAAGCAACTGCTCATATGACTCCCAATGCCAATCTTGTTCATGGAGCTGTTCCTTACAAGGGTTCTGGAAAAGTAATCATTGGAAATGGTAAATCTCTAACTATTTCTCATGTTGTTCATGCTTTTTTAAACTTAACTAAATGCACATTAAAACTATCTCGAGTTTTTCTTGTGCCATTGTTGACCAAAAATCTTCTGTCAATTGTTGATCTTGTATAAGATAATCCTTGTCTTGTTGAGTTCTCATATCTTGGTTTTTCTATCAAGAATTGGGCAGGTCAGATACTCCACCACATTCCGCATAGCAGCAGTAATCTTTACTCCTTTGTTGCTTACAGTGCTTTGGACGGTTCTTCAAATAGACTCTAGCACTTTAGACTTGGACATCCATCTTCATATGTTTTTTCAAAACTTTCTTTTTTGAATAAGTTCAATGATAATAAACCATGTAATGATTGTAGTATTGCCAAGCAAACTTGGTTGTCTTTTTCTTCAAGATTATCATATAGCAAAGTACCTTTAGAGGTTATACATTCAAATATTTGGGGTCCAACACCTACTGTATCTCGTTCTGGTTATCGTTACTTTATCTCTTTCATTGATGGGTATAGTAGGTTTACATGGCTTTATCCTTTGTCTCATCGTTCCAATGCTTTTTCATTATTTCGCCATTTCAAGAATCATGTAGAAAATCTTTTTCTACAAATATTAAATATTTTCAGTGTGATGGGGCTCTTGAACTTACATAAGGACAAATGGCACAATTTATGAGTGAATCTGAAATCACTTACAAAATTTCATGTCCTCACACCCCACAACAGAACGGTATAGCTAAAAGAAAGAACAAACATTTTTCTGAAGTTGCACGTGCTTTGTTATTTCATGCAAATTTGTCAAAGAAATTCTGGTTTGATGCTTATGCTACTGCTGCTTATCTTGTCAATCGAATTCCATCACAAGTTCTTGATCATACTTCACCATATGAGACATTGTATCGATCCAAACCAGATTATACATTACTTCGCGTATTTGGTTGTCTTTGTTACCCATTTCTTGGAGATATTTGTGATGATAGACTTTCGCCAAAGTCAATCCCATGTATTTTTGTTGGATATGCTCCAAATCACAAAGGATACCTTTGTTATGATCCACATTCACTAAAATCATATACCTCTCGCCATGTTACATTTCATGAATCCACTTTTTCTATTCCATCACCCATGTTTTCAAAAACAATACCCACTACATTGTCAGTAATAATTCCATCTATGCCGTTCTCTCATTTGTCTCAACCTCCATCTTCATTATCCAATTCAAATCCAAGTATTTTATCTTCCAATACAACCTCTTTAATTACATCCAATGACAACTAGAACTCATGACAACACTCGACGAGTTACACCTCGTAGTGATCAATTTGTTTATGAATCTCAAGTTTGTCCAACTATTGAACCATCAACTTTTCATCAAGCTCAAAAGTGGTAAGTCTGGTGGGATGCCATGAAAGTTGAAATTAAAGCTCTTAATGCTAATCGTACATGGGTGCTAGTTCCAAGACCTTTGAATAAAAATATAGTGGATTGTAAATGGGTGTACAAGATGAAGCATAATCCAGATGGTTCCGTTAGTAGATACAAAGCTCGGCTTGTTGCCAAAGGATTTTCTCAAACCGAAGGTGTGGATTATACAGAGACTTTCAGTCCAGTCATTAAACCTTCAACAATTCGACTTGTACTTTCTATAGCATTTTCACGGGGTTGGACAATAAGACAAGTTGATGTAAACAATGCCTTTTTACATGGTGAGCTCACAGAAATTGTATACATGGATCAACCTTCTGGTTTTGTTGACCCAACACTTCCGAATCATGTGTGTCTTCTCAAGAAGTCGTTGTACGATTTGAAACAAGCTCCAAGAGCGTGGTTTGCAAAGTTATCCACATTCTTGATTTCTCTTGGTTTTGTTCAATGTCTATCTGGTACATCTCTTTTTGTTAGTCATACTTCCAATCATCTTACATATGTGCTTATATATGTTGATGACATAATTGTCACTGGAAGCTCATCTGATCATGTTAGTACATTGATACAACTACTGAATTCTCAGTTTGCCTTAAAATACATGGTTCCACTCAGTTATTTTCTTGGAATTCAAGCGACTTTTAGTGATGATTGTCTTATTCTTTCACAACAACGTTATATTCTTGACTTGTTACAAAGAACTGACATGAGTCACTGTAAACCTCTTCATTCTCCTGTTTGTTCTGTCTCAATTTTCTGGAACACCTTTGGATGATGTCTTTACTTATAGAAGTATTGTTGGTGCTTTACAATATGTTGTGATCACTCGTCCAGAAATTGCATATGTTGTGAGCAAGGTATCTCAGTTTCTTCAACAACCCACAGATAAACATTGTACTGCGGTCAAAGGAATATTAAGATATCTTCAAGGCACTATTAATCATGGTCTTGTAATACGAAAAACATTATCCATGTCATTACATGCTTACATCTGAGCAGATTGGGCTAGGTGCCCGGATGATAGGAGGTCCGCGAGTGGTTTTTGTGTTTTTCTTGGTTCCAATCTTATCAGTTGGAGCTCAAAGAGACAACATACAGTGGCTAGATCCAGTACAGAGGCCGAGTATCGAGCTCTTGCTCATACAGTTGCAGAAATTTGATATCTTATGTATTTAATTCAAGAATTAAACTTGTCTGTTTCTTCTTCGCCTATACTTTGGTGTGATAATCTTGGAGCCACATATCTCGCTGCTAATCCCGTTTTTCATCAAAGATCAAAACATATCGAGATAGATATCAATTTTGTTCGGGATATGGTGTTGTCTCAGAGTTTACGAATATGTTATGTTCCTACTGTTTCACAAATTGCAGACATTCTAACAAAGGGACTATCTGCTTCAAGATTCAAACATCTTCCATCCAAGCTTCACATCCTACCTGTTGTTTCTCTTGAGGGGGGATGTCAAGATGTTAGTTAGTTTTTAGTCAAGTATGTGTTAGTTACAGATTATGTTAAAGAGTTAATATGTTGACTTTATTGTTGACTATATTTCTATGTATATATATATATATATATATATATATATATCTATATATATATATATATATATATATATATATATATATATATATATATATTTATTGGCTAGGGTCTGTAACCATTAGTTCATAATAATGAAAACACATTTTGACATTTCTCTCTCTCTCTCTCTCTCTCTCTCTCTCTCTCTCTCTTTTTTACTTCCTCAATCGTTTCAATCTCACATTGTGGAAGCTTATGTCTTTCTTCTGAAAACATACATAACGATGAATGAATAAACACAATTTACTTGCATCTATCTCATATCTCGTTTTTGCTTGATCCAAGATATTTTTAAAAAGATTCATGAGCGATTCAACATTAAATGATAAAACTGAACCTTTTAATGTTGAATGATTTTAATATCTTAATATATAATTAAGAGAATATAGTGTTTCTTAACCGTTCAAATGTTGTATTAAACATGGTGAATGATGATCAATTGAGATGTGACATCTAAATATTTCATTCAAACGGCCACTTAATAGAGAAAAAGAAAAGCAACCCGAACTACATGATAAAAACTTATATATAATAATTGTTATCATAAAGTGTTTATACTCGGCTAGATAATACACACAAGAGTATGTACATGCTAATAGTGTTGTTCTAGCCTTTTTTCATAATGTGAATTTTTGTTTATATAATGTATAAAATGTAAAACTCTATCTTCATAATGGGCTTTTGACATAAAAGTCCTTAAGTTTATCAGGTTTTGTTGGTTTTGTCTCTGTGACACAATTTCATATCATAACGACATGACCAAAACTTATAATAATCGTTCATAGTCAAATAATATATCGAAAATGGTACTTGTATCTCTTCTTGTTTTTGCTTGATCCAAGATCTAAAGAATGGATGGGTAATTTGAAATTAAATGAGTAGTCTACTTGATGATTTCAGGTTAGTTTTTATTTATTAAAAATTTATTATAAGACCAAATGAGTTAAGCCAAAAGTAAACTTAACCTTAGGTATCAAGACATTAAGCCCTCATTAGTTTGTCTTTTTTTCATTGACTATCATCTCCCATTAAATTGACCAATATTGTTGAAATTGATATATCTTGTGAGATTTGTTTTTTGGAAATTATATGGTAAATTGGTCATTTTTTAAGATTATGTGGTTTATTCCAATTAGAAAACACATATCTTATATTCAATCTTATTTATACAAGACTCTATGGAAAGAGAGAAAAAATCGTCATTCCAAGTGTTTTGTGTAGGAATATATACAATGGGTTCTCAACTACCCATTATGGCTTTTCGCTTTCCAAGGATATGGGAGAGGAAATCCCTTTGGACGATACATTAAGACACTGAAGTACGTCACAAATCTTCTCCTAACCAAATACCAACTGAAATCCTCAAAACTGATCAACTCCTGAACATCCAATATGGAAAGACGATTGTCTTACCGGATAGGTCACCATGTAGTTGGTTTGTGTGATAATATATAATACATGTTAATGCACTAAACAAAATATAATACTTAAATTATACAATGCCATTTTCATAAAATCTTGTACAGTTATCGATAACCAAATGATAAAATTTTAAAATAACCGTGAATCTAGAAATGCAACATTTAGTATGTAAAATGTCACACAACATATAAAGATGTAATTTATGTATAAATCTTAGTTTTATAAAACTAATCATGGAACTAATGTTGATATAGATGAGGAAGTGTGTAACACCTAGAATCAGAAAGACTAAGAAAAGAAAGTAAAAGCTCTAAGTCAAGGAGTCAACTCGTCGAGTCCAGGGAAGAAGTCGACGAGTCGGAGCGGGATCTGGGTTATAGAATAAGTGACCGACTCGTCGAGCAAGAGAGTGGACTCGGCGAGTCTGGTCTGGATGAGAAAATCCCTAATCTTTGGGTTTGCTCCTTATTTAAAGGACCTTATGTCCTCTCCTCAGCCCCCCCCCCCCCCCTTGACGGCCAGAAGCTCCTATAGACGATTCCAAACCCTAATTTGAGTGAGAGAAGGAGGGAAGTGAGCTTGAGGATTTTGCAAGAGGAAGATTTGGAGGATATGACCACTAAGGAGCTGGAGGATTCAACTCTTTGGTTCAGAGCATCAGTTTGAAGGTAACAATCTGTCACTTTGCCTTTGTTGCTTCTAGATCTTTTCTTGGATGATGTTTTGGGGCCACTTTGGCATGTTAAGGAGCCATTTCGAACTAGAAGTTCAGATTTGAGGTTGCTACTTCAGATCTAGGTTTGTCTTGGCCCAGAGACCCATAAAGTATCAGCCCTTGGTGTGTTGGTGAAGCATGTTTGTCTCAAACCTAGCCCTAAAGTGTTTTAAGCCTATGGCTCCTTAGTTTCACGTAAAGTTTGCAACTTTACGTGAAGGGTGGGCTTTAGAAGGGTGGATCTACAGTTTGGAGCCCTTGCATGGCTCGAAAAGCCACTGAATGGATTAAGATCTGAAGCGACTCGGCCAGTCACATGGGTGGACTCGGCGAGTTGCATGTAGATGGGCAGGGACTCGATAAGTTGGAAGAACAACTCGGCGAGTCTGTTGAAGATTGCCGTGGACTCAACGAGTATGTTCTTGGACTCGACGAGTCGGGTCGCAGAACCCCCAACCTCTTTTGGTTAAGACTTAGATCAGTGAGTTGAGTGGTGACTCAGTGAGTTGGCCAGGATGGGACTCAAAGATCGTTGGACTCGACGAGTCTTGGGGTGACTTGGCGAGTTGAGTCATATTATGAGAGTTTATGTGTCCAAGGACTCGGCGAGTAAAGTCAACTGGAAAGTTGAGTTTGACCAGGACTTTGACTTTGACCAGAGTTGATTTAGTTTGACTTCTAGAAGTTCAGTTTCGGACTAAGTGTTATATTGATATTAGTAACTCGGGGAGCTAGTGGAGCAGCGGTTCAGAGAATTGTCGGCAGCAGCCAGAAGGTTATCAGCAAAGTTCAGCAGTGCATGTGAGTTTCCCTTTTGTGTGAATGGGTCTACGGCCACAATGCCGGCCCATGTCGTTATGAGTAGGAAGACCCGGGGGTTAGCCCTAGGCACTGTTTGCTAGTATGATATTTAGGACCAAGGTCCAATGTCAGGCGGGTGCCCAAGGAATCGTTTGCATGATAGAGTATACTTGTTGTCTGTGTGACGCATGTATATGCCTGGTAGGGAGGTGAGTATGGGCGAGGTCCCGTATCTCACCAATAGCAGAGTATGGACGGTGCTCCATATCTCATTAGCAGCAGAGAATGGGCGAGGCCCGAGATAGGTATGGAGTGAGTGTGGGTGGGGGCCCGTATCTCACTTACAGCAGGAGCTTGGACGGGGTTCCATGACTCACTAGTAACAGGATAGGGGCGAGGCGCAAGACAAGCGAGGCCTTAGGACAGGAATACAGTAGGGTATGTTTAGTCAAGTGTTATATGCTATTTTGTATTACGTGGTTAGCGGTTGGGGCCCAAAGATAGGCGGGGCCTAAGAGAAACAGATATGTATCCGAGCGGGGCTCGAATCCAGGCGGGGCCATTGTAGCAGGCAAGGCCCAAAGTAGTGGGCATGGCCCAGTATCTGCAGTATGTGTTTATGCAGGGTATGTGGTAGGTTGGATAACTCACTAAGCTTCTTGCTTATGGTTTTCAGTTTTGGTCTCAGGTACTTCCGGTAGCGGAGGGAAGAGCTCAGGGTGATCGCATGGCACACACCATTGATTAGTCAGCCTAGGATGTTTTACTCTGATAATGAGAATATGTTTTGAATTAATACTCTGAATTTATGTTATGACTTTTATAAATATGGTTTTAGTAATGTTTTAAAGAAAATTTTTAGTCGAGATTTTTGGGTTGTTACAACGTGATTCAAATTTTATGTCCATAACCAAAAAGTTGTAAAACAATAAAAGATCTATTTTGTCCTAATTAAAAGTTGATAATAAGATCTCATTCGTGAAAAATCATTCTTTATAGTGTTACATAAAACATTGTCATTGAGAATAAATAGTAGAATACTTTGTATTTTAAAATTAGTTTTACAATTGTAATGCGGATGCTGCTGCAGTCAAGTTTGGTCCTTCTACGATAATCCTGAAAAATTTTAATAACAACGGGTAAGAAAAAACACTTACATCATTCACTCATTATATTAATCATATACCTCCAAATAGGTTCACATAACATAATAATTCTAATATATATTGGATACACTAAGGAGGATTCCTCATACATTTGCGTCATGATCGAGGGAAGACTAAATCACACTTCGCGTCATGATCGTCATAATGAAGACTAGTCACACATCGCATCATGATCTTCCTCCACCTAACCGATTCTGCGAAGGATATCATCAGTCAATCTATCCATTTCACATATACCTATACTTGAAGATTGATCACACTAGCGTCATCATAATTTTCCCCCCTAACTGATTCAACAAAAGATATCATAAATAGTTCATCCATATAACCTATTCCACTACATCAAAGAGGGTATACTTAGAAAATATTACACATAAATAGACAAAACTTACATAATAAATGAATTATTGTAACTCAACTGAACAATACTTGAACATCTAAATACGGTTCACTGGCGAGTAGACACGCCGAGCACATATTAACCTATAATACTATTTCCGATTAATAACCATGGAATCTAGTAACTAATAACTAGATGCTTCATTAATCCTATTTATACGTTTATAACAATGACAATGGGAATACTCTATATCTAGTTATACCTAAGCAAAATTATAACTTACTTGATTGTCGAATGACTCGGAGAACGAAGAGCCTAACTTCGACGTTAAATCCTTTTTCTTGTTGGTTCCTTCCAACATTTCAACGTTTTGCTACAATACTCAAGAACGAAAAATCAAATCACGGGGGAAAGAGTGAGATTTTTTAGAGAGACAGGGATGAGAAATGAAGAGCCTTGAGGTTGTATTTATAGGGACCTAAAAATGCAATCGTGCCGCGTCCGAGAAGGAGACAGGTGCCATCCATGAGACGTGTTGAATATTTTTCATGTGTCTCACTTTGTGAAACGTTACCTGCCACCCCTCTTGTCGGTGCACCGTGTAGAAGAGTTATACGCCTTGAAACACCGTCTAGATGCACAAGAGCTTGCTTCCAGCTCAATAAAGCTCGGGTCTCTGGGCTCACAAGGCCACTCATGGTCCAGATCGAAGGTTCCAACCTCAATCCATACACTAATCACTCTATGACACAAGATAAACGGAAGAAAGCCCTAAAAGTTCCCTAAAAAAGATCCCATAAGGAAATGATCAAGCTAGCATCTTTTTACCTCCAACTGAAGCAAAACATTGAAGAATCTTTGGATCCAAAAGCCTTCTCTTGATCCAAGCCAAGATGCTCTCCATATCCCCTCTCAAAGTTGCACAAGAACACCCAAATTAGCCTCTTTCTCTCACAATGGATCGAACTGATCTTGGGTTTCCCACAGGGCTCTTTGGAGATAAGGGAGGCATAAATGAGGGCTTAAGGCCCTTTAAATAGGACACAAACCCAGAAAAATTAGGGTTTCTCTACCCAGCACCTACTTGGCGAGTCGTCTTTCTGACTCATCGAGTCCATTCATTAAAGCAACGCAGACAACTCGACTCTACTCGACGTGTTGGACTCTTAACTCACCGAGTCACTCCACAATTCTTCAAAAACTTAAACATACATTAATGTACCTGAAAGTCTGGATGTTACACCTAGTCTCTGATACCACTGAAGGGTTTTGAGCATTCTAACATTCCTAAGGTGTACATGCAACCCTAGAAACCTTGGATCTATGTTTTACTAAGATACATGCAAATTTGATTTTCCAAGGTTCTTAACCTAACTAGCATGGCATAGGGAACTTGAAACATAAAAGCTAGTAAAAGAGCTTAGCTTTCTTGTTGCTTGGATTCCTTAATAACTTTGTGAGCCTAGCACGCCAAATGTGATGCCTCAAGTGTTTCACACAACACCACAACTCTTGGAATAACATTGAGAGAAGTACACTGTAACATCCCAAATACACAGGCCAAAAATTTCATTTTTAAATACGTTATTAGAAAACCAACAGTGTAATAAAACATCTGTAATATCATGTCATGTCAAAACCAAAGTAGAAATAATCAAAACATGTTATCATAAAACAATATTAGAGTGTAATCCCAAAGATCTCATGTGTGGAAAACCACAGTGTGATGCACTACGATCGAGCCAGCTCCTTTCCTTAAAAAAAACGAGTACCTGAAACCAAAACTGTAAACCATAAGCACGAAGCTTAGTGAGTTTCCCCATCATACCACATACCATACAATCATATAATGAACAGCTAGGAGATACGGGCCTCGCCCACACTCATGGAGATACGAGCCACGCCCACACTCCGCTAGCTAGGAGATACGGGCCTCGCCCACACTCCGCTATCTAGGAGATACGGGCCTCGCCCACACTCCACTATCTCTAAGATACGGGCCTCGCCCACACTAAACTACTAAACCATAACATACAAGTATATACAATCATATAATGAACAGCTAGGAGATACGGGCCTTGCCTACACTCATGGAGATACGGGCCTCACCCACACTCCGCTAGCTAGGAGATACGCGCCTTGCCCACACTCAGCTACTAAACCATAACATACAGGTATCACACAGACAACGAGTATAAACAATTCTATCATACAATCATATATCATAATCAAACTCAACTATGAGATATGGGCTCTGCCCACACTCCAATAGTAACGTATCATCTATACGGGCCGGACTTGGTGCCTTAGACCCATTCCTATTGGAAGGAAACTCACCTCACACTGCTGAAGTCCCGCAGACCCAATCCCACACTGCTGAAGTCCTGCAGACTTGACCCCAGCTGCTAGATGACAGATTCCCGATCTGTCAACATCAAAATAACACCCAATTAATAATTGGGTTCCACTACATAACTATGATCGCATACTTTGAATAATTACTACATTACCCTAAGCTTGGCTTACCCAAGCCCAAGGTCCAATCCATAGGCCAAAAGTCAACTAGGGATCAAGGCCCACATATGGCCCAATTTTCTAAATTGGGCCCAAACCTCTACATAGGCTTCCCTTAAGGCCCAATTGACCAGTCCAGTCCAACATGTCCCATTCTAAGGGCCCAATATCATACAACTCTCGAGGCCTAAACTATGGCTCATCTATGGCCCAATTTTCCAAATTGGGCCCAATCCTTCATTAGGGCCTTACCCTATAGCCCAACTAAATATTCTAGTCTATAATCATTCTTGGATGGCCCATTATTGGCCCAATTACCAATTACCCAATTGAAAAGCCCAACTCAAGGCCCATGTGACATTAGGGTTTCACATAAAATGACAATTAGGGTTAAGTGTTTTTCACTTAACCCATTAAGGGCTTAACCCACTAAGGACTTAATTCATTAAGTCCATTATTGCTTAGATTAATTTCTGCCAATGATTATTATTTAATATTTCACTTATTAAATAATTTCTTGTGTGTGTCCGGATAATTTGTCAAATATTAGTATTTTCTCAATTAGCCCATTAAGAACTTAGTCCATTAAGTCCTTTATTCTACTAGATAAATGGTATGGAATAGTTTGGGCTTAATTCACAATCCAATCCCAATGGCCCAAAAGTGGGTCCAAATAGGTCCAAGGCCCAAATACTCATAATTAGGGTTTTCCACCCAAACATGGCCCAATAGGCCCAAAACCGATCTCTAAGCCCATTAGGGTTTGCTAGTGGGGCACCACCCACTACCACCTCGGGTAGTGGTGGTCAATGGCGGCTCATGGCGGCGGCCACCACCTTACGGTGGTGGTTTGAGTTTCTTTTTCATTATTCCAAATTCAAATTACATTTTACAAAGCTAACTCAATCAACCACACACACACAAACACTAAACTAATCACGCACACATATAGGCACACTGTGGTGGCCGGCGGTGGCTCGTGGCGGCTGAAAGTGTAAAATAGGGTTGAAAGTGTAAAATAGGGACTTAGATTGAAAGGAATAAGAGAAGGAGGGGCTGGAGATGTAATTATCGGAGAGTTGCAATAAAGACCGGGTATATATGCATTATGATGAATCATTTGTGACCTAACCCTCACAAAGAGAGTGCAGCCGCCATCATCGGTTCATCAGCCGCCTCCACCTTATTTCCCCCACCTAGTGTCGCCGCTCCCTTCGTAGAGTCACCACCGCCGCTACTCTCCCTTCGATGACAACCAGCGCTGCAAGGAAGCCTCCGAGGACGGTGCACCTGTCGCATCTGTTCCATCACCTTGTTGAAGACGTCGCCGCCATGCGACCTCACTGTGACGATAGTAACCTCCAACCACCGCCTGGCGTCTTGAGGGTGCTGTGCGGGTTGCGTCCTAGGTCATCACCAATGTATAATAGCATTGTTCGGGGCTCATGAAGTAGGTTCGTTCATGGGGGATGGAATCTGCCAAGTTAGAGTGGTGAAGAACCACCATGGTGGCTGTCGTCGTTAGCACCGCCGCTGAAGCTGCTGTTGTTGCTAGTGTTGCAGTTTTCGTCCTCACCTTCCACCTCATCTTCAGTCTCTTCGTCAACCACAACCTGCCAACATTCCTGCCGCCTCCGACCACCGTAGGTGGGAGTTTTGGACCCATTTCTCGAGCATAGAAGAGTATTTTGCTTAGTGTATGTTCCTGCCGCCTCCGACCACCGATTATATATTTTTAACACCCTAAACTTTCAATTATTTATTTTGGGCTACTATTCATTCATTAATTAATTTATTTATTTAATAAATAAACAGGTGTTACAACTCTCTCCCACTTAAATTAGATTTCGTCCTCGAAATCATTTCTTACCATTCCTTACGCGCCCAACTACTCAAGTATCATGACCACAATCCTGGGCACACCCTAGCTTTCCCAGGGCAACCAAAACTATCCCTCACAGGGTTGTAGAACCCTAAGATAAGCGAATTTCTTGCATTACGATCACATTACTCACTCAGAAATCTATAGTTTCACGATGATCTTACCCTCTAACAGACCGCCCATACTGAATCATTACTGCTGAATCCAATCCACTTGTCTCTCAGATTCCTACTCATCTTCTGATAACTCAAGGCTACCACTAGAAGAACAAAATTACAGTCCCCCTTTATCCCTGAAATTCACTTATACGCAGCCAAAACTCATATAATTCTGTTGTAAGTGACTTAGCTTATCCCAAGATATCTGTGACTCTAACCATACATGAAATCCCCAAATATTGTTACTGCTTGAGACACTGACTGTCTGAAGCATTGAAATTTCTAAAACACTGAACTGCCTGAAACATGAAACCGCCTGAAATACTGAACTGTTTGAAATATTGAACTGTTTGAAACACGAAACTGCCTGAAATACTGAACTGTCTGAAATACCGGGCTCCAACCCGACTACGGAGCCAAAGGATTCCCTACATAGTCGCCTCACACGACTTTTGAATGAATCCTCCTCTGGAACTAGTTGCTACTAGCTATCTTGTCACTGTGGCCCTAACGGCCTTCTGATCTAACTGATTGGTTCCATGCGTCGAATCCCGACGTCACCAAACCCAAGGCTAAAAGTGATTGCTACATGGCCATTGGTAGCCTTATGTCAAACATGACCTTAAGTAGTCCATTGCTTCCTTGCTCTCATCTTTGTAGTGGCGCTCTACAACGCACTCACGCTATCTACCAACCTAGTGAATGCTACGGCTACACCCGCAGACTTACAACACTCTATCACTGTCTGGCTGCTAGTGAGTGCTACGGCTACACCCGCAGACTTACAACACTCTATCACTATCTGGCTGCAAGTGAACGCTACGGCTACACTCGCAGACTTACAACACTCTAACACTATCTAGCTACTAGTGAATGCTACAGCTACACTCACAGATTTACAACACTCTATCACTATCTGGCTGCTAGTGAATGCTACGGCTACACCCCCAGACTTACAACACTTTGACACATTCTCATTCGCTGGTTACTGATCCGAACACATCCAACGTCAAGCATACACACGACCTAGCATCCAAAACTAAACCCATGTCCTGGTTGGAATCCCCAAACTGATTCCCTAAGGCTTTCTAGCCACATTCTGAGAACGCTATCTCATCATTGGCAAGTTTTTCTGAACTTCCATCTCACACTATCCTCAAATCATACAGCCACTTGGGCTTTCTTCCTTCCTGACAAGGACGCGGAACTTATCCCATCTTCATAACCGCTCTTGCTTCGGAATCCTTGGGTGATTCTCCCCCACTTTGATTCAGCTAATGCCTTACAACACCCAAAACTGGAAAAATTCTCAATTCTTCCTACCCTCCCATGACAAATCTGCTAGAACTCACGCTTATCCTTGTTAGGGTTTCAACACCAGCTAATCCAAAAGATCACACAACTTCTAAAAAAATCCGAATAAATTTCCGGTAATAACCCGCTAAACCTAGGAAGCTCCGAATCTCTATTGGAGACCGCAGAATCTCCCACTGCATCACGACCTCTATATTGACCGGATTGACTAGAATATCCTTCTGATTGACAAGGTACCCAAGAAATTGCACCCCGCGCAACCAGAATTCACAATTGAAGAACCTTGCGAAAGTTCTCTCCTTCCTCAAAGTCTCTAGCACCTCCCTCAGGTGCTTCTTGTGCTGCTCCTTAGTCTTGGAATAAACCAAGATGACGCCGTACTTTCTCAATCCCGAATCTGGGGAATTGCTCTATCACTATTCACTAATGCTTTTCGGCATGCAATTGGCATACGACATCTCTTGAAAATATAATTCAGACACAAACGGAGGATAACCTAGAGTCACACTTACTCAACCGCTGGAACGAAAGGCTCTATCGTGCAGTTTCCCGCATGTGTTGTACTGAATCTAACCTCGATGATCTCTCAAAAGCTGATCCAAAATCTAGGGTCTCCTCCCGAGACACCTCAATATAAGCAACTGATCTGATTCCCTCTTACCAACGTGCTCCAAGTCCATATCTCGTTCTCAAGCTCTAGAAGTCATATCATTTAGGGTCTTGCACCCCGAGATACTCACGATCTCCCTGCTATCATTCTACAGTATGTTTTGATAACTTACCTTCTTCATTTCCTCATCTGCTGCATACTGCGGTACCATATAAGCTCTTTCTCGAGACTCAGAAGTGATCTCTGCCACAGTCTCAGTTGTCTGGTGGAGATCTAACAACTCTTGCGCCAGCTGCTGCGCCTCAATCTCCTGGGCACACTCTGCCCAGAATCTGGTCTAAAAGTCATCCCATGACATAGCATCAATTGCTCCATCACTGAACTCACTATCAACCTCTTCCTATCAATCTCGTGCTCTATCCATCAAGAGACATGAAGTAGGTCAGATCTTTTTTCTTTTCGAGACAACGTCTGGTACTAAAAGTGTTGGTGATATCTGCCAACCATCTGCTGCTAACAATGGGTCCTTAACCCCCATGGCAATCTGGACCCTCACAAACTCTGAATTCCCGAAATATAAAAGTACGGGTCTCTATCATGACTGCTATCTCAGTGCATAATGCACTCGGCCTTTCATCACAAATCTCTATAATGTCCTCCTTGATCACATTAAGGATCACAGGAGTCTGGTCAATGACACTGCGCATAACTCTCAGATGGAATGAACTCCCTCATCTGATCATCAATCTGCCAGAATCTAGAGTCCGAGCCTGATCCCTCGTCGAGACCAGTACTACCATCTGGTCTACCCCGTTGCGTCACTATACTCGGAAATATACCATCACAATCACCATAATACTCATCATACTCGAGGGATCTCACACACTACAAGTTCCCTGGTCTTATCTCGACCTTCCTTGATTCGAGTACAGATCCTCTTCTTTCAGTAGTATGGGCCCCTACTACCTTCCACATCTATCCATACTTTCCTCAAGAACTGCCTCGACTCCACCAAGTCCCTTCTACTACTACTACTACTGATCTCATGCTAATCTCATCCTAGGCTTGCCCTAGGGAAATCTCTGACTCTACCCAAACCAGTCCTCAGCTGCTGAAGGCCTCCTTGTAATGCCAATTAGCCATCACCTGAATACCATTACATGTGATGACGCTCAGATAATCCTTTGAGTAAAAGACTCATCTCTACAACGGTTAGACTCAGACGAGAGTTGCGTAATAGGGCCAAATCCAGCACACTGAGATTATTCAACCCTGATCACATGTGACGTGACGTATTCACCTAATGGCTAACTCCCATCACTCAGAGCCCCACAAAGCACAAACCAAGCAGCATTCAGACACCGGAACTACTCAAGCAAATCTATCCTCATAACAAGAAACTGTACTAGCATATAATGCTAAGCTCATACTATCAATCATAACCTAAACAGGCTACCCTACTACTGTCTTCTCAATACTAGCATGCAATTCTCATAAAGCTGGAACACATATACCATGCACGTGAGGCATCCTCCTAGATCCTTAGTCCTATTCTAGCATGCTATTCTACTGAAACTAAAACTGATAATCATAACATGAACTTGTACGGGTAATTTGGGAGTACTAACTTGAGCTCGGCTGATTGCACGCATCACACACTTTGCTTTTCTTAAAGTTCTTTTCTCTTTTCAGACTCTTTTCAAACTCCTTTTTATAAAATGGTTTTACTTTTGAAAATTTTCATACCAAGCCCTTAGTTTGAGTTCAGACACACCTGAGTGTCTATCGTAATCCCTCAAACCAAGGCTCTGATACCAACTTGTAACATCCCAAAAGCACAGGCCAAAAATTTCATTTTTAAATACGTTATTAGAAAACCAACAGTGTAATAAAACATCTGTAATATCATGTCATGTCAAAAACAAAGTAGAAATAATCAAAACATGTTATCATAAAACAATATTAGAGTGTAATCCCAAAGATCTCATGTGCGGAAAACCATAGTGTGATGCACTGCGACCGAGCCGACTCCTTTCCTTAAAAAAACGAGTACCTGAAACCAAAACTGTAAACCGTAAGCACGAAGCTTAGTGAGTTTCCCCATCATAACACATACCATACAATCATATAATGAACATCTAGGAGATACGGGCCTCGCCCACACTCATAGAGATACGGGCCTCGCCCACACTCCGCTAGCTAGGAGATATGGGCCTCGCCCACACTCATGGAGATACGGGCCTCGCCCACACTCCGCGAGCTAGGAGATACGGGCCTCACCCATACTCCACTATCTCTGAGATACGAGCCTCGCCCATACTCAACTACTAAACCATAACATACAAGTATATACAATCATATAATGAACAACTAGGAGATACGGGCCTCGCCCACACTCATGGAGATACGGGCCTCGCCCATACTCTGCTAGCTAGGAGATACGGGCCTTGCCCACACTCAGCTACTAAACCATAACATACAGGTATCACACAGACAATGAGTATAAAAAATTCTATCATACAATCATATATCATAATCAAACTCAACTATGAGATACGAGCTCTGCCTACACTCCAATACTAACGTATCATCTATACGGGCCGGCCTTGGTGCCTTAGACCCGTTCCTACTGGAAGGAAACTCACCTCACACTGCTGAAGTCCCGCAGACCCAATCCCACACTGCTGAAGTCCCGCAGACTTGACTCCAGCTGCTAGATGACAGATTCCCGATCTGTCAACATCAAAATAACACCCAATTAATAATTGGGTTCCACTACATAATTATGCTCGCATACTTTGAATAATTACTACACTTCCCCAAGCTTGGCTTACCCAAGCCCAAGGTCCAATCCATAGGCCCAAAGTCAACTAGGGATCAAAGCGCACATATGGCCCAATTTTCTAAATTGGGCCCAAACCTCAACATGGGCTTCCCTTAAGGCCCAATTGTCCAGTCCAGTCCAACATGTCCCATTCTAAGGGCCCAATATCATACAACTCTCGAGGCCTAAACTATGGCTCATCTATGGCCCAATTTTCCAAATTGGGCCCAATCCTTCATTAGGGCCTTACCCTAAAGCCCAACTCAATATTCTAGTCCATAATAATTCTTGGATGGCCCATTATTGGCCTAATTACCAATTACCCAATTGAAAAGCCCAACTCAAGGCCTATGTAACATTAGGGTTTCACGTAAAATGACAATTAGGGTTAAGTGTTTCTCACTTAACCCATTTAGAGCTTAACCTACTAAGGACTTAATTCACTAAGTCCATTATTGCGTAGATTAATTTCTGCCAATGATTATTATTTAATATTTCACTTATTAAATAATTTCTCGTGTGTGTCCTGATAATTTCTCAAATATTAGTATTTTCTCAATTAGCCCATTAAGGACTTATTCCATTAAGTCCTTTATTCTACTAGATAAATGGCATGGAATAGTTTGTGCTTAATTCACAATCCAATCCCAATGGCCCAAAAGTGGGTCCAAATAGGTACAAGGCCCAAATACTCATAATTAGGGTTTTCCACCCAAACATGGCCCAATAGGCCCAAAACCGATCTCTAAGCCCCTTAGGGTTTGCTAGTGGGGCACCACCCACTACCACCTCGGGTAGTGGTGGTCAATGGCGGCTTATGGCGGCGGCCACCACCTTACAGTGGTGGTTTGAGTTTCTTTTTCATTATTCCAAATTCAAATTACATTTTACAAAGCTAACTTAATCAACCACACACACACAAACACTAAACTAATCACGCACACACACAGCCACACTGTGGTGGCCAGCGGTGGCTCGTAGTGGTGACCCTTCTTCTCACTTTTTCGACAAAGCATGGTACACACACAACATACACTAAGCAAAATACTCTTTTATGCTCGAGAAATGGGTCCAAAACTCCCACCTACGGTGGTCGGAGGCGGAAGGGACGTTGGCAAGTTGTGGTTGACGAAGAGACTGAAGATGAGGTGGAAGGTGACGACGAAAACTGCAACACTAGCGACAACAGCAGCTTCAGCGGCGGTGCTAACGACGACAGCCACCATGGCCAGCCACCATGGAGGCTCTTCACCACTCTAACTTGGCAGATTCCATCCCCCCATGAAGGAACCTACTTCGCGAGCCCCGAACAATGTTATGATACATCGGTGATGACCTAGGACGCAACCCACACAACACCCTCAAGACGCCAGACGGCGGTTGGAGGTTACTATCGTCACAGTGAGGTCGCATGGTGGCGACGTCTTCAACAAGGTGATGGAACAGATGCGACAGGTGCACTGGCCTCGGAGGCTTCCTTGCAACGCTGGTCGTCACCGGAAGGAGAGTAGCGGCGGTGGTGACTCTACGAAGGGAGCAACGACACTAGGTGGGGGAAATAAGGTGGAGGCGGCTGATGAGCCGATGATTGCGGCTGCACTCTCTTTGTTAGGGTTAGGTCACAAATGATTCATCATAATGCATATATACCTGGTCCTTATTGCAACTCTCCCATAATTACATCTCCAGCCCCTCCTTCTCTTATTCCTTTCAATCTAAGTCCCTATTTTACACTTTCAACCCCATCCTCTAAACTTCTTTACAAATAAACTCCAGAATTCACTCATTAGCCCCTTGACCTCTAAAATCTTTATAATAATACGGCGATTATATATTTTTAACACACTAAACTTTCAATTATTTATTTTGGGCTACTATTCGTTCGTTAATTTATTTATTTATTTAATAAATAAACGGGTGTTACATACACACACACACACTCCAAATCGGCTAGCGCTCTTGTTCTTCACTTAGTGCTGATTTTGGTAGCCCATGGGGTCATTTTATAGTTGTGTCAAAAGTAGGGTTACACCTTGTAAACCCTAATTGACATGGCTTTTCATTTCCTCCATGATCCATGGGTTTTAACCTCCATGGAGCACCCTATGGGTTTTAGCCCAATTCAATAAACCATCGATCGTTAGCCCACTATATAAGAATGGATGGTTTACACAATCAACCCCATATATTTAATTAGTCTCTTTCTGATAACCAAATTAATTCTTCATCAATACTAATTAAATAATATTATTAATATATTAGAACTTATAATATATTAATAAACCATAAGTGTCCTTTTCTCATTTTGTCTATCCAAGTGTCATGATGTCATGCAACCCAAATGGACCATGCCAACTGAGTCAAGTACATACCAGAAATAGTTATGGACTTAGACACCTTATCCAACAATTGAGCCACTCGAACTACTTCACATTGATCTTTGTGGCCCATCTGCAATCGAAAGTATTGGCGGTAACAAATATATTCTCGTTATTGTAGATGATTTTTCTCGTTTCACTTGGGTGTTCTTTCTTAAATAGAAATATGAAGCAACTACTAAGCTCAAGGACTTTATCAAGCTGATTGAGTTACAAGTGCGAAAGGTGGTTCGCAATGTTCGAAGCGACAATGGTTTAGAATTTAAGAACCAAGCGTTCGATGCATTTCTCACTGATAAGGGAGTATCTCATAATTTTTCTTCTCCCTATACTCCACAGTAAAAAGGGGTCATTAAAAGACGAAACCATTCGTTGTGTGAAGCATCCAGGACCATGCTTTCATTCGCATCACTGCCTCTTTACTTCTAGGTTGATGATGTTGCCACCGCTTGTTTTACTGAAAACAGACCACTTCTTAATAAAAGATTCGTTGTCACTCCCTATGAAATCATCAATAAACGAAAACCTAAGGTCAAGTTCTTCCATGTTTTCGGTTCCAGGTGTATCATTTTCAATTCCAAGGAACAACGGAATAAGTTTGATGTGAAGGCTGATGAAGGCATTTTTCTGGGATATTCGCTAACATCGAAAGCATATAGGGTTCTAAACAAACGATCCAAAAAGATTGAAGAAACCTATTATGTCATGTTCGATGACAATTACTTAAAGGAGACCCAAGCGAATGATAGTCACACTAAAGAGATCTTTCCTCAATCGAACCAAGTGACCATTTCATCGGCCAATCTCTATGAAGAGTTCATGCTTCTATTTTACGAACCTGAGAAGGACATCACATCTGAAGCAAAGGCAGCTGATAATAAGGTAGAAAAATTAGAGAAGATCATTGATGACATTGCGAAAGACATGCACAATCAGCCATCAGTTGCGAATAAGCCTCAAAACACGTACACTACACTCGAGGGGGAGAATTCTAACTCCACTGCAAGTCCTCAGGAGGAGCTTTTTACTCTACAAAAATCGAATGATCCATTCCAGGGGGAGGGTTCATAATTACCATCAAGATCACCTCTCCAAGGGGAGGATTCACGTCCAGTTGTAACATCTGAAAGTCCAGTCGAGTGGGAATAAGCGATTCCAGTCTTTGAAACGATCTCATCATTCGAGGGGGAGAATATAGATGCGAATGATGATATAGATGTTCAATCAGAATTCGAAGACATGAATGTTGAAATGGATCCATCTTGTGATCCAAATTACCTTCCACTAACGAAATAGACCAAAGATCATCCAAAAACACAAGTGATCGGTGAATCATCTACAGGAGTTCTTACAAGATCTCAACTAAAAGCGAACAGACTACTTTATTCTCTCAAATGGAATACTGCATGTTTAATTAGTTTGTCTTAGAGATAGAACCTAAATCTATCAATACTGCTCTTGATCACTCTGATTGGGTACATGCAATGCAAGATGAGCTCAATGAGTTCAAAAGAAATAAGGTTTGGAGATTGATTCCCACTCCAAAGGATGCATCTGTGGTTGGTCTGAAATGGGTGTTTCGCAACAAAACGGACAAAGAAGGCAATGTTATAAGGAACAAAGTGAGACTCGTGGTTAAGGGATATTGTCAGGAAGAAGGCATCGACTACGAAGAAACCTTCGCACCTATTGCAAGGTTGGAATATGTTCGCATCTTCTTGGCATATGCGGCGCACAAGAATTTCGAAGAATTTCAAATGGATGTTAAGCGTGCTTTCTTACATGGAGAATTAGAAGAGAACATATACGTGGAACAACCACCAGGTTTTGTGAATGAGAAGTATCCCGATCACTGTTATATATTGGACAAGGCAGTCTATGGTCTGAAGTAAGCTACAAGAGCCTCGTATGAAACTCTCACTCACTTCCTTAAAAATTCCAAATTTAAACAAGTTTTGCTTGACCCAACCTTCTTTCGCAAGTAAGAGGGTGACCACTTAATGATCGTCCAAATTTATGTTGATGACATCATCTTTGGCTCTACGAATCCTAGCTTAACAGCTAAATTCAGAAAGTTGATGGAAACTAAATTTGAGATGAGCTCTATGGGTCCGATTAAATTTTTCCTTAGTTTGAATATAAGACATGGACTAGAAGGCATTTTCATAAATCAAGAAGCATACACGAAGACCTTACTGTCTAAGTTCGGCATGATGAGAGACTCGAAAGTGAAGGTTCCAATGGCATTCGGAATGAAACTAACACCATCTCTGAAAAAATCAGCTGTTGATATGACTCTTTTATCGCCAAATGATAGGATCTCTAATGTATCTAACATCTAGTAGACCAGATATTATGTTTTCCGTTTGTTATTGTGCTAGGTTTCAAGCTAATCCATGCAAACCTCATATGGTTCAGTAAAGAATATCTTTATATATCAGAAACGAACCTCTTCACTCGGTATATGGTATCCTGTGAAATCAGGTTTCTTCGTACAAGTGTTTTCAGATGCTGATCTTGGAGGATGCGGGTTAGATAGAAAAAGTACAACTGGAGGATGTCAATTTCTTGATGACAAACTTGTCAGTTGGCAATCCAAAAAGCAATATGCGTCTCGTTGTCAATAGTTGAAGTTGAGTATATTGCTGCTGCATCTTGTACTTCTCAAGTCATATGGATTCAGAGTTAATTAGATACTATGGACTGAACATGAAGCGAATCCCACTCTATTGTGATTCCGAAAGCGCAATTTGCATATGTCAGAACCCAGTGCAACACTCAAAGATGAAACACATAGCACAAAGGTATCATTTCATCAAGGATCATGTAGAAGACGGTAACATTGAGATTCACTTCGTTCGACCCTCAGACCAGTTGACTGACATATTCACGTAAGCCTTAACGGAAGCATCCTTTAAATGAATACTCCAAGGCCTAGGAATGATGGTGTAACGACCCAAAAATCCTGACCAAAAATTTCGTTTTTAATTTAATAAATAAACCACAAGAGTCAACCATTCATTGAAAACATATCACATAAGAGTATCATGTCTAAAACATTATTTTATTTTATGAGAGTAAACATCCCAGGCAAAAACTCCTTTGGTGTTTGTGCCATGCGATCACCCCGAGCTCTTCCCTCCGCTATTGGAAGTAGTTGAAACCAAAACTGAAAACTATAAGCACGAAGCTTAGTGAGTTCCCCAACCTACCACATACCACATACATCCATAGACTGGGCCCCCGCCCGCTGCGTCGGGACTTGCCCGGCATCGGGCCCCGCTCGGCATCAGGCCCCGCCTGGCATCGAGCCCCGCTTGGTACACATATTTGTTTCTCTTAGGCCCTGCCTGTCTCTGGGCCTCACCCACTGAATACATACAACATATAAAATAACACACAACAAGCGGCTATCACACTCTACAATACTCCTGATCTAAGGCATCGCCTAACTAAGGCCTCGCCCCTAGCCTACTACTAATGAGTCATGGAACCCCGTCCACGTTCCTACTGTTAGTGAGATATGGCCCCCCGCCCACACTCATCTCTCTCCTATCTTGGGCCTCGCCCACATTCACCTCTCTCCTATCTCGGGCATCGCTCCTGCTTTACTACTAAGGAAATATGGAACCCCATCCATACTCAACTAATGGTGAGATACGGTACCTCGCCCACACTCACCTCCCTACCAGGCACATACAAGTATCACACAGAAAACAAGTATAAACTATCATGCAAAAATTCCTCGGGCGCCCGCCCGGCATCAGACCTTGATCCGGAATCACATTCTAGCATACAGTGCCTAGGGCTAACCCCCGGGTTTTCCTACTCATAGACTACATGGCCGACATTTTGGCCGTAGACCGATTCACACAGTGAGGAAACCCACCTCGCACTACTGAAACCCTGCTGGTACACTTCTGACTGCTATCTGACAATCCCCGCACTGCTGCTCCTCTAGCTCCCCGAACTATCAATACCACAATAATACTTAGCCCAATATAATAATCCTTCATATGGTAGAATGACCATTCTACCCCTCCTATTCCAACTTGATACATATACAAAGTCCAACACTAGGTAAGTTTCCCAAGCCCACTAGTGACCCACTAATGGCCCAATTTGCTATATTGGGCCCAATCCCTTAATGGGCCTTACCTTAAGCCTAATTATATATTCCTTGGCCCATATAACTGACTCCAGATGGCCCACTATGGCCCAAAGGCCCAAAATCCAAAACACAGCCCACACCGAGGCCCAATATGCACAAAGCCCAACTATGTTGAGTACACTGGGCGTACTCCAATGTACGCTAAGTGTACTCGCCTGCTAGTGAGTACATTGGGCGTACCTGCACATACACTAAGTGTAATCCTCCTGTTAAGACACTTTTTCATTAAGTTCTTGATACTCCACTCTAGAGGCTACCAACTCAGATCCAGGTCCTTACTGATGTCTTAAACCATAAGGTCACTAACTTGGTGACTTGCAATCCACCAAACAAGCCCAAACTCAAAAGGTGACAACATGCTTTCATTCCAAGGGCTAGGTCTCTTGCATGGACACAAATGAGTCCTAAAGGTTGAAACTTCACTGCTTATGGGACTCATATGACACTAAGGGTGGCATCCCTGGACCTAGAAGGCGAATTGTGACATAAAGGTCAAATCTTGGAACCAAAAGACCCAAAACTTCCATTAACATAGATCTAAGCACAATTAAGGAAAATTTCAGACTTGATACCTCACAATGGTTTGAAATGGAACCAAAATATCATATCTACAGCTTCCCTTTCGATCCACCAACTTGCTAATCTCTTCTCTTGTTTTGAAATGGCTTTACAACACCCAAATACTCACTTAATGGCCACCAAAGCTTCAAAAACACTCATGGAGGGTTAGGGTTTTGTGGAGACTGCCTAAGGATGAGATGGAGGCTATCAACCTGGGTGTTATGTCGTTTATATAGTGGCTTGGTCCTAAAATTAGGGTGTCTGGATATTGGGCGTAGTTCTTGTACGCTAGGCGTACGCCTTAAGCACCCGTGATCCTTTTACCCTTACACGTTGGGCGTACCCCAGCCTTACGTTGGGCGTACACGCACGTTTACAACCCTGCATGCATGGTTCCTCTAGTCATTTATTTCCATTAGGGGCCATTTCCGTCAATAACTTCAAAGTGCTATAACTCCTTCATTCTGAGCCCGTTTCCGACAAAATTTATATCCACAAGAAAGTGGCGAGAAACCCTACGCTTCTAGTAACACACCTCGGCCCAAAACTTATCGAATGAAACTCCGAACCCTTGAAGGACCTAAACGCCCCTAGCCTTTGCCTTTTAAATCCATAAATGAATACTTTCAGAACAGGGTGTTACAACTCTCGTTACAACTCTCCCCCACTTAAACTAGACTTCGTCCTCGAAGTCTGCCACGAACAACTATCCTGCAATCTGCTTACAACATTCCTGTCCTATGCACACATCACCTGTCGGGTCCGATCCCTGAAGAACCTCTTCCCTTGACCTCCCGAAAATATTCCAAAAAGATAAGAACCTCGAAAGCACTTCTAATCACCAACAATCCTGAGAGCACGACTCTTACCCTACCGACAATCCCCTTTTGGTGCTCCCTGCCCGAAGGTCCTGCTATCTGCTGTCCGCTTTCCGGACGAACCGAGACTACCCTGGTCCCAACTAATCTGCTGTAATCTAGGTTACCGAATTCCCACCGGTTACTGCACCTAAGCTGAAAAACTCAGTCGCTCCCAGCGATTTCTAAAGGAAACTGCTCTATTTAACTTGCCATACTGGCTCTACATGTCCTGGGATCCTCGATCCCCTATTTTGACCCTAAGGTCATTATTAGGTCCTACCTTACCACTACTAACATACGGGCCTCGCCCATGAGTCCCACCCAATCCATACTACTGAGCGACCACGCCTTTGGGTCTCACCCATCTAGAACTACGCGGTCTAAAACCTTCCTGAAACTCAACGACTACCCTTTATCGATCTCCGACATATTAACTAGGAGACACGGGCCTTGCCCAAACTCGGCTAATTAGGAGATACGGGCCTACGCCCACACTCCTCTAACTGGCTATTAACGAATTTTGCCGCTATCCCTCAGTCCTACCGCACTCTCCATGCTGACTCTACCACTAACTACAATCCGAAAGCATCTCATGTCGGTCGTTCGCATGATCTACATCCCGACTTACTCGAGTCCTGCGGTCGATCCACCAACCTGGTTTCTCTAACCAGCCTTCAGCTATCAAAATATACAAACTCATTATTGGGAGGTTGCTCAAACTCCCAATCCATGCACTCCCTTATCTACGTAGCCCCCCTCGGACTGCTCTCCCTTTTTCTTCTCGAAGGTCACTAGCTCCTCCAGGTTTTGCATGCTACTACTCCTGAATACTTAGAAGGTTCTCCCCTACTTTGGTTCAACTAGATCTCTAGTGGTTCCGGCTTGGAAAGGATTCCCAATGCTTTTCTCCATCCCAAGGTCGATCTGTTGCCAGCCACGCTTACCATCACTAGAGCTCCAAAACTAAACAATACCCAACCCAAACCACTCATGCATATTAACAAGACACTCCCTGAGTCCCACTCTCACCCGCTACGTCGACTACATCCTGGAAACCAGCCCAAGAAGGAAAGGTGGGGGTATTGTTATGAACTACTGCCCAAAAACCCATGGTATGCAAATGGCATATGATTCGAACACAAACAGAAGTAGAATTCTAACATACATTTGCAAACATAGATGCAGTACCATACCAATATGATCATAAATAAAACTGACAGGAAAGCAAAAGATACATACCTGCCACGTCCGGTGTTGCTCGAGCCTCCACCATAGACAATTGAAAAGACCTGCTCCCCACTGCAGGCGCCTCCGCTCGGCCCTGACGGCCGTCGGTGATCCTCATCGTCGCAGGGGCAGGTGTCATCACCTGTCCTGCTGGAAACAAACTCGGACACTGGGCCTTCTTGTGGCCCCTCTGATTCCAATGAAAACATATAAGGTCTGATCCCTGAGTGGTGGCAGCAGTATAATCCCTGCTGAAATGACCAGTCCGGCCGCACTTGAAGCAACCAGAATCACCCCCACTACCACTCCTGCATGCACCCTCGTGCGTCCTGCCACACTTTCCACTATGACTACGGCCCTGATAATCCCTCAATCTCACATCCGGCCCCTTGGGTCTCTTGCCTGTACCTGCGGCTACCTGCACCTCCCCCGGCTTCCTCTTTCTGATGTGCTCCAAATCGATCTCCCTTTCCCTGGCTCGGGCAATCATATCCTCCAGCGTCTTACAGTTGAACCTACTCACAAACTCCCTGATGTCACTCCTCATCATCTTGTGATATCGGGCCTTCTTCATTTCCTCGTCTGCGACATACTGCGGAACCAGAATTGCCCTCTCCCTGAACTTGGCGGTGATTTCCACCAGCAAACTGCTTCACCTCAAAAACTGGTGAAACTCGGCCCTGAACCTAGCCGAGAAATCAGCCCATGTCATCGCGTCTAATGCGGCATCATCTCCAATAGTATGTACAACCTCCTCCCACCAGTCCCGTGCTCGGTCCTTCAGAAGACAGGAGGCCAGTCGGACCTTGTCCCCCTCGGGATACCGGCTCGTACGGAAAGCGTTGGCAACATCGGCCAACCACCTGCTGCTAGCAATGGGGTCCCTGGCCCCATGGTAATCTGGAGTTCCACAAGCTCGGAACTCTTTGAATGTCAGTGTACGTGCCCCTACTAAAGCCATCATCTCAGTGCGGAAAGCCCTCAACTTCTCATCCAGAAGCTCTAAAATACCCTTCTTGACCGACCCGAAGATCACATGAGTCTGGTCTAGAATACTGCGCGTAACCTCAGCTGAAATCAACCCCCTCATCTGCTCCTCGAGCTGCTCGGCTCCTGATCCTGAGCCTGATCCCTCCCCGGCACCTAATCCGCCCACTGGTCTCTCGTGCAATGTCACCATGTTGAAAACATAACATAACAATCATCAGAATACGCATCACTATCGATGGATCACACACGCTACAAGTTCCCTAGTTTTATCTCAGCCCTTCTTGAATCGAGTACAGATCCTCTGCTTTCAGTAGTATGGGCCCCTACTACTATCCACATCTATCTGTACTTTCCTCAAGGATGGCTTGGACTCCACCAAGTCCCTTTCTACTAGTACTGCTCCCAGCACTACTCTTATCCTAGGCTTGCCCTAGGGAAACCTCCAACCCGCATGCAGTCCTCAGCTACTAAACGTATCTTTATAATGCCAATAAGCTACTACCTTAATACCATCACATGTGACGAGGCTCAGATAATCCATTGAGTAAAGGACTCGTCCCTACAACGGTTAGACTCAGACAAGAGCTGTGCAATAGGGCCAAATCCAACACTCTGAGATTATTCAACCCTGGTCACATGTGACTTGATGCATCCACCTAATGGCTAACTCCCATCACTCAGAATCCCACAAAGCACAAAGCAAGTAGCATTTAGACAAAAAGAAAAAAACAAACCACACATACATCCCGCAAGCAGGTAACACCTATCGCTAACCTCATCCTAGGCATACCCTAGGGAAATCTCCGACCCACAAACTATCATAGAACATTTAGCCCATATACCACAGCCCATGCTGTCCACATCCACCCTCGCTGCCGGCTGCCTTATGCATGCAAATTATACACAGAACATGATCAAATAGACTGTCGAATAATAGACTCTACCCTAAGTCATAGAAAATAAGGTCAAATCAGCTATTCTAAGGCTATAAGATCCTAACCGTATATAATTTTCAAGTCTGAACGAGCAATTCTGCAAAGATGCGCAGGAGATGTCAATTCGCTTCTCTCCAATCTCCTTGAAGCACATGACTCCATTCTGACCATTAGTGTTCGCAAACACTTGGCAGATAAGCTCCTTCCCAATCTAGCTCTCCTTAACAAAATTGAAGGTGTTTATAAGGGACCTGTCCCTCCGAAACAAGGGGAGAAGCAGAGAAAGTCCAAACTACAAAGGCAAGGGAAACACCAAAGCAAAACGAACCGAAGGTTAATGTAGCTTCGGGTTTAAAAGGGAAAGAACCGATGGTTGATGTTGACGAAGAAGAAGAAAATGAAGCAGATCAACTGAAGCGAAAGCGACACGATGAAGAGCTGAACGAAAATGCTCAAATTGCAAAAGAAGCAAAAGAAAGAGAACGAAAAGAGAAAGAGGCTCACAACACTTTGGAGAGCAGAAAAACTCTCTTTCTATGGTGGACGTTGGAGCGAATGTTGCATGAGGCAGTGGAATTCCCTAGTGCTCACTAGTTGGAGCCAATAATTTCTTTTTACCTGGAAAACACGAAGGATTCCCAGTTCGACATGCCAATAACAAGAAAATCCTTCGTCTTCCACTGCTTCGACTCAATTACAACAGTTCCCTCTCCTGATGTGAAAGTCGATATAGCCTTAATTGACTTTTATCTCGCTTTTTCCAAACCTCAATATCTGACGTGGAGTGCTCAGAAGTTAACAACCGTCTAGGTCACAGGGCCAATCGCTAAAGGAAGCTTTGTAAATGTGAAGTTCAAGGCAACAAGAGGCTTAGAAAATGTTGTGCACGAATCAATCTTGTTGATCTGCCCAATCTTAATCCTCATAAGTGGATTCTGTTGCTCAATCTCCTGCTGACTGAAGAGCATATGACTCCATTCTGACCATTAGTGTTCGCAAACACTTAGTAGATAAGCTCCATACCAATCTTGCTCTCCTTAACAAAATCGAAGGTGTTTATGAGGCACTTGTCCTTCTGAAACAAGGGGAGAAGCATAGAAAGTACAAACTACAAAGGCAAGGGAAACACCAAAGCAAAACGAACCGAAGGTTAATGTAGCTTCGGGTTCAAAAGGGAAAGAACCGATGGTTGATGTTGATGAAAAAGAAGAAAATGAAGCAGATCAACTGAAGCGAAAGCGACACGATGAAGAGCTGAACGAAAATGCTCAAATTGCAAAAGAAGCAGAAGAAAGAGAACAAAAAGAGAAAGAGGCTCACAACACTTTGGAGAGCAGAAAAACTCTCTTTCCATTGTGGACATTGGAGAGAATGTTGCATGAGGCAGTGGAATTCCCTAGTGCTCACTAGTTGGAGCCAATAATTTCTTTTTACCTGGAAAACATGAAGGATTCCCAGTTCGACATGCCAATAACAAGAAAAGCCATCGTCTTCCACTGCTTTGATTCAATTACAACAGTTCCCTCTCCTGATGCGAAAGTCGATATAGCCTTAATTGACTTTTATCTCGCTTTTTTCAAACCTCAATATCTGACGTGGAGTGCTCAGAAGTTAACAACAGTCAAGGTCACAGGGCCAATCGCTAAAGGAAGCTTTGTGAATGTGAAGTTCAAGGCAACAAGAGGCTCATAAAATGTTATGCACGAATTCAATCTTGTTGATCTGCCAAATCTTAATCCTCATGATTGGATTCTGCTGCTCAATCTCCTGCTGACTGAAGAGCAAAAATACGAACCCATTTTGGCTCACCTAAAGCGAATGTTGGTTTCGTACATGTATGAAGTAGCGAAGCTGGATATCGAAATCACCTCTGCTCTGAAACAAAAGCCCACTGTCAATCCAATTGCACGAGCAAGCGACATCAATAAAATGCATATGGGAAATATTGATACATACCACTGGACAGTGATGTTTCAGCGTGGGACTGGTGCTCCTGGAGCTTTCCAAAAATCCCTCTTCACTTTGCCCGACAAGCACTTGTTCTCCACGTCCTGTTTAGAACACATTTTGGAGATCATTAACAAGTGTAGCCTAAATGATGCTGCTGCAAAGAAGAAGAACTACAATGATATGATTCGGTGGTATATCGCATTTCGCAGTACTCTACTCATTGTGATACCCAAACTCTTCAAGACAATTAAGAAGACTCAGCTGTAAAGCATCTCTCACCTCAATTGATGCTAACGGGGAGATTGTTGGGTATTAGATGTTGCGTCATTGGGCTTATTGTTTTTAGTCCATTATGTACACGGTTTTGGGCCTGTCCAGTCATCTTATTTATTAGGTTTTATGTATTTATAGTACATGCATGCATCGTAGGATGTGAAGCTTGCATGATTAAGCACATTTTGATTCATTGTCATTTTCTTATTTGCTTTCTGTTTTTGAATCTTATCGATCTTTAAGGATTTTATCCTAACAGAATTTATGAGCAAGCAAACCAGGAACCTATCAAAAGACCAATAGGTGTTAAGAACAATTAGGTTAAAGAATACTACAGACCCACAACGGTTAAGAACAATTAGATTAAGATTATCGCCTATAATACATCATTCAAATAATAGAATACTAAGATCAAAATTTTAGGAATAGATGATGCATCCTCCATTCTTTAGAAAAGTATGAATAACTTGATGACAGTAGAAATCTACCCCCATAAGTAATCCCAAAGGTAGAAAAACATGTGAAACCTAGTGTAAGTATAAGCATCGCCTACTCGAAAATGATAGGAATTTGAGGAATGAAGAAGCACATAAAAATATAGAACCCCAAGGACTTGAACACTCACTAGGATTAAGAAGGCCTTAACCACTTATGACAGGACACACCATTTTGGGGGAAGACACACTGTAGCCCTAGAGGAACTCCCACTCCATGAATCCATACTTATACCACCATACAAAGAGAATAGAAAACTAAAACCGAAAGTCTATGGCACAAAGGTCCATACAACTAGGAAACATAGAGATCTGACCCTCATAACCTAGTGTAAGTATAAGCATCGCCTACTCGACAATGATAGGAATTTGAGGAATGAAGAAGCACAAGAAAAGATAGAACCCTAAGGACTTGAACACTCACTATGATTAAGAAGGACCTAACCACTTATGATAGGACACGCCATTTTAGGGGAAGACACATTATAGCCCTAAAGGAACTCATGCTCCATGAATCCATACCTATACCACCATACAAAGAGAATAGAAAACTAAAACCAAAAGCCTACGGCACAAAGGGCCATACAACTAGGAAACATAGATATCTGACCCTCATAATAACCACTACGAATGCAGGAAACTACCCATAGACTTAGTCAGGAAGTGTATTCGATTATTTTTTAAGACAAAGCAAACTATAAAATTCACAAAAACCGTTGGGTTAAGTACATCCGCAACATTTTAAATACATCCCATCATTTAGTTAGAAGTAGAACCCTAAGCAGACTCTACAAAAGCCAACTAATACAGGTCAAGTATCCAAACGTAAGATGACCTAATAAGAAGGATCACCACATCTAGCACGAAATGATTTAGACAATAGACATGAAACCACAAGTCAAAGTAAACACATAAGAACTCCTAAAAGAAAAGAAGCAACCAGATCACGAAATGAAAAGTAGAGGCTCAAGAGAACCTTATGTTGGATTAGGTGTCTATGCCTATAACTATAATTGGTAGATATACTTGAATTGATTAGTAGCCCAGTCCTTTTGGGTTGCCTTCAAACCTGTCAATTGAATAGGATGGCTGCTAGAGAGAGAAGAGTGATTTATTAACTTATTACCTGGTTAATAAATTAATTAGCCATTATAGGTGTTACACTTGTGATACTAAGTTCTCAAGCATCAAGATCTACAAGGGAATCATTGTTATTACAATATAACAATTAAGGTATGTAACCAAACCCTAGTTTCATATCAATTTCAAAAATTTTAGACACTACCTAGGGTTTCTCCTTTTGTGTTCAAGTTTGCATGTTCAATTAGAGAAAACCTAGATCCAAAGCACTAGGGTTGCATGTATGCATAGGATTGTATGTTTTGCTTAAAACCCATCAGTGGTATCAGAGCCTAGGTTTAGTTTTCTATTGAATATGATGCAATTGTGAATTGTTCAAAGGAGAAGGGAACATAATCGTCATTCAGTTCATCGAACTCGTCGAGTTGGTTTAGGAACTCAACAAGTTGGCATGCAACTCGATGTGTTTGTTTCCTAACTCGACAATTTTCCCTACCAGATCCTATATTTTCAGTTTTGATAATTGTCTCATGGATTGATTAGGATGATTACCTTAAATTCGTTTTAATTGTTTAATATTGGATATTTTAATTAGTAATTATTATCTTTATCATGAATTCATGATTGGGTTAAAATTTTTGATAAAGATAAAATTAATTTGTTAATTTAGTTATTAAAAAATTTTAACCTAGTACTTTTGAAAAGTTTTAAAAATACATCATTTGTTTTAAAATTTAAAATTTAAATTAAATAGTTTACTTTTGAAAATTTTAAATTTATAACCCTAATATTTTAAATGTTTAAAATACATCCTTATATAATGTAAAATTAAAAGTTAATATTTATATATAAGAAAAATCAGTCTTACCGTTAATAGGCCTCATTTACGAAGCTGGCCTATAAGGGGAGTTTAAGGAAGTGGCCAATAAAATGACCGCCATTGGGTATCCACTCTTACCCACCGCTCTCCTGACTAGTGGATGGTCGTTAGCCGAACGGATTTGATAGGACATTAAATTCTCATTAATTAGTATAATGAATTATAAAGTAAGTAAATCATTTTCTGAAAATCTCACTCTTAGTTACTTTAGGAAAAATGTGAATTTGATCCTAACCCATGAAATTGCACATTACACCTTATTTGTCGTTAGTGTAGCGTGTGTAGTTAACCGACACACTAATATGGGACTAATATTGTTGGCAATGGGTGTCTTGTAAATTATCATTGATTAGTGGAGCGTGTGTGGTTAACCGACACATTAATTAGATGGTAAATGACATCGAGAGTACAAAGCTAATTTAGATGGTTATTCACATCTCGTTTGTGATCCTCGGCATCCTAATCACAAAGTGAGAGCATAATCGAGATTAAACATGCCATTGAATAGTTCAATGAATCTCAAAAGATCTAGAATTTTCATAAGATTGAAATTGGTAAATGCCTTACCTACCTAAAATAGATTCGAATTTGATAACGACATCCATTTCCAGGATTCGAATCGAAAATATGAATCCTATCCTTAATTTAAATTTTTTGGATTAATAATTAAGGATTAAAATCAACTAAATGGAATTATGTTTTCTCCCTTTATATATGTCGAGTCAAGACAATAATTGTTCTCCTCGTTCTTCTGGAAATGTTTTTCCCTTATCTAAAGAAGATCTTCCACATGTTGATCAAGGTGAAAGAATGTTCCCTCCTTTAAGCATTGATGGGACTGGAAATCAGACTTCTCTAACTCTTCCTCCACCTCCTCCAGTAATTCTCCCCGTGCCACGTTTTCTTCAAGCTGAAAAATACAAAGCCACTCAAGCCTTATTAGTGAGGTTGAAGAAGAGGAAGCTTGAAGGAGGAGCAAGAATGTGTGGAAGGAGAGTACATCCAGAAGTTGTGGTTCATTTCTGATTCAACTAAGGTATAAAGCTTCAACCTTGTCCATGGCATGCTTAGATCTAGTTTTAGGATGCTTTCTTTCATGTTTTGGGCGAAGTATATTGGTTGTTGGAATTTAGACGTCCCTTTTTGGGTAAACCCTTCAGATCTAGGGTCAGGAGGGGACTTCATGGCATAAAGGTGCCAACTTTATGGCAATGGAAGTCTCATGCAACCTTTGGACCATCATTTCGGCTTTCTATGCCCCATTAGGTCATGTATACGATCAATATGGGAACGTTACGTGAGGTCGTGACCAATTTGTCCCTGGAATCCAGATCTATGATCTCATGGTCTATCTTGAAGTATTGATGGCATTTAGGGTTGGATCTAAGTCCTTTTGGGGTTAGGGTTTGAGTTTTATGCATTGGGGAGAGGTCCTTAATGGGTAAAGTTGGAAAATTTACCCTTGTAGGCATATTTCCAGCTTGGATCCAGAGGATACGATCTTGGTTTGAAGAATAGGGACTTACTGCATCAAGAAGGTTGACAGACTGAAGAACTCAACGAGATGTTCTGGAAGTGTCCCGACTTCGTTAGAATAAGAGGAACTCGAAGAGTTCTAGGGAAAACTCAACGAGTTGGATTGTGATATCACGATTATGTGATTTATGGAAACTCGACGAGTTAAAGAGTAACTCGGCGAGTTGATTCAACTTGGAAAGTGGACTTTGACTTTGACCTGGGTGTTGACTTTGACTTTGAATTTGACCAAAGATGTCCCTTAAGGGGTTATGAGTATGAAAGGACACTTAAAGGAAATATTTTATGTTTAGTAGTTTGAGTTGGATTGATATTCGGAGTCGAGGATTTTTCAGCTACTTTCTAGTATTCGAGGTGAGTTACCTTCCCGGTAGCAGTGGGTCGAAGGCACCAAGGTCAGCCCACTAGTAGGAGCTTGTAGTTAGATGATTGTTTTTGTGATAATTGTCTGGTATGATACTATCTGTAATGATTTATGTGCTAGTATGCTATGATATTATGTGGTAGTGGTAGGGGTGAAATAGACCCCATATCCGGTTGATAAGACCGAAGGGGTAGGTCGGGCACCAGATATTCCTGACAGTATGTTTATGTATGATTATGTATGTTATTATGTGGTAGTGTTAGGGGAGAAATAGACCCCGTAACCGGTTGAAAAAGACCGAAAGGGTAGGCCAGCATCCAGATATGCTAGGCAGTTACCGGTTAAAAGAGACAGAAGGGGTAGGCCAGCACCCTGATATGCTTGGTAGTACCGGTTGAAAGAGACCGAAGGGGTAGGCCAGCACACGGATATGCTAGGCAGTATGTTTATTGTATGGTATGTGGTATGATAGGGGGAACTCACTAAGCTTCGTGCTTACGGTTTGCAGTTTTGGTTTTAGGTACTTCTTCTTCGAAAGGAAAGGAGCCGGCATGATTGCAGCACATCACACCATGATTTTCAGCATTGCTAGATCTTTGGGAGTTGTATTCTGATATTATCTTTTATGACTTGATTCAATGTTCCACATACTAATTTCTTTATGACATGAGATGGTACTATTAATGTTTTCAGGCTACTAGTTTTTTTAAGTACTTAATTAAAAATGGAATTTTTGGTCTTAAATTTTGGGATGTTACAAGTTGGTATCAGAGCCCTGGTTTTAGGGATTCGGACACACTCTCGGGAGTGTCTTGACTCAAATCTAGGGTTTGAAGGATTTTTACAAGAAAAATAGCTTTTCTAAAAATGAAGTTAAGGGTTTTGATAAAGAACAAGGGGTGTGATGCGTGCAATCAGCCAGGCTCAAGTAAGTTTTCACTAACATACCCATACATGTTATATTATGATATGAAGTGTGAATATGTGAACTGCATGCTAGATTAGGGCTAAGGATCTAGGAAGGATGCCTTGTATGCCTACAGTATGTGCTTATTGAACTGAATGCTAGATTAGGGCTAAGGATATAGGAGGATATCTTGTATGCCTACTAAATGTACTTATTGAACTGCATGCTAGTACTGAATGGTCAACGATATGATGGCTTGTTTAGGATATGCCTGGTTTTGGTTGCACAATGCTCGAATGCCGCTTGCTTTGTGATTTTAGGATTTCTAGTTATCTTTAATTAACTAGTAAATAAATACGTTAAGTTACATATTACAAGGACTAAATAATTTCAGAAGGTTAGGTCTAGCCCTATTTTGTAGCTCTTGTCTGAGTCCAACCGTTGTAGGGTAGGACCTCTGATTCGAAGAATTATCTGGTCTTAGTAATATGTAATGGTATTCGTGAGCTAGTTGGGAGAGATAGCAGGGTCTTCTTATGCAGCTGATGGCAGAGAGTGGGTCGGAGATTACCCTAGGGTAAGCCTACGACGAGATTAGTGTGGAGAGAAGTAATAGTGAAAGGGACTTGGTAAAGTCAAGAAAATCCTTGAGGAAAGTACAGATAGATGTGGAAGGTTATATGGACCCGTACTACTGAAAGCAGAGGATCCATACTCGAGTCAAGGAGAACTAAGATTAAACTAGGGAACTTGTAGAGTGTGTGAGATCTCTCGATATTATGTATGAATCTGACGCTTGTGCGGTTTGTTTCACAATGGTGATAACACGTCATGGAGCAGGGGGCTCAGGATCTGTGTCTGGTTCGAGTACGGGTTCTGAGCTAGTTGATGATGGATTCCGCGAGTTCATTGCATCCGAGATTACGAGAGGCATTCTTGAGTCGACCCTGATGATTTTTGAGTCGATCAAGGAGGGTATCATTGAGCTGATGGAGGATTACCTTAGGGCATTCAGGAGTGATATGTCTCCTGGCCAGTCTGGGACTCATACGCTCTCCTTTAAGGATTTTAGGGGATAGAGAGCACCAAACTTCTGCGGGGTGAAAGACCTCATCGTGGCAAGATGATGGATTGTAGACATTGAGTCTGCACAGTTGACGAGCTTCCACCCTGATGGGTAGAAGGTCAGGTTTGCTGCTGGTTCTTTGAGGGAGCAAGCTAGAGACTGGTGGGAGGCAGTCGGTGATACTTTGGGAGCCCGCTATGACTTAGTTGGACTTTATGACCAGATTCTAAGTATAGTTTGCACCAACGGTGGAGGTTTAGCAGCTAGCCCGGGAGTTTTTGGATATAAGACAAATTACAGAGACAGTAGCAGAGATTACCGCCAAGTTCAGGGAGTGGGCCTTGTTGGTGCATCCGTACGCAGGAGATGAGGAGATGAAGAAAACCCGGTACCATGATATGCTGAGAGCTAACATTCGGAAATATTTCAGCTACTCGGCATGCTGACCTTCAATGATATGATAGCTAGGGCACGAGAGAAGGAGATTGATATAGAGAACATCAGGATGAGGAAGGCGGAGACTGGGCACACGAATGGGATTTCGGTGAAGAAACCCAAAGGATTCGACTCGAGGTCGAAGGGCCAGTAGGGTCGGAGCCGCTGTAGGAAATGCAGCAAGACGCATGAGGGAGTTTGAAGATTAGGGAGATCGGGCTGCTATAAGTGATGAAAGTTGGGGCAGTTTAGCAGGGATTGTATTGCCCGTAACCCCACCATTCAGACATTAGGCATGCTTTGTTTTCACTGCAATCAGTGAGGCCATAAAAAGGCCAACTGCCCGAGATTGGTATAAGGAGCGCCAATGGCGGCGGCAGCTCCAGCGACCCTGCATATCACAGATAGCCGCCAGGGCAAGACAAATGCAATTGTGGTGAGGAGCCGAGCCTTCCACCGCCGAAGAGGCGCATGTCACACCGGATGTGGTGACAAGTATGTTTTCATCTCTCTAACATTTATTATATGTCAGTTTTGATACTATATTCTATGTGTTTTGTTTAGGATCATTCCATGTGAACGTCATCCCAGTACTGGTATTATTTGACTCTAGGGCTACCCGATCATTCGTATCTCTTACACTTGGCAAGAGGTTTGTTGAGTCTTGAGACACGTTGGATTGTCCTTTAGAGGTCAAGATTGTGAACGACCGATCCGTCCGGGAATCAGAGATTTATAGTGATTGTGTTTTGAGGATGTGTGGTGAGCGCTATATCATGGATTTGGTTCCCATTCCTTTATGTTGGAACAAGGTCATCAAATGCATGGAATGGTTGATCCCTAATGGGGTAGTGATCGAATGCGGGCAGTAGTTGGTTCGGGTTAGGACTCCCCCTGGTGATTCAAGGTGAGAGACCGCAGCATGGACCGGTCATGTGTTCAACAGCGAGAGCCAGACGCTACCTTCATCAGGGATGTATAGGTTTTTCTGCCTACATTATGGATACTCGGGAGGAGGGTAAGGCGACCGTGAGCGATGTGCCAGTTGTACGGGAGTATCCAGATGTGTTCCTAGAGGATTTACCTGGGATACCTCCGGAGAGACAGGTGGAGTTCAGGATTGACCTAGTTTCGGGTGCGGCTCCGATAGCCAAGGCACCATATCGGTTCGCTCCTCCCGAGATGCAGGAGTTGTCTACACAGCTACATGAGCTATTAGAAAAGGGATTTATCAAGTCAAGCAATTCGCCATGGGGAGCCCCGATCCTGTTCGAGAAGAAGAAGGACGGGTCACATCAGATGTGTATTGATTACTAGGAGTTGAATAAGGTAACGGTGAAGAACCGTTACCCACTCCCGAGGATTGACGATCTCTTCAACCAACTTTAGGGAGCGTCTTGGTTTTCCAAGATTGATCTGCGATGAAGCTACCATCAGATGAGAATCAGAGATGGGGATGTACAGAAGACAGCCTTTCGGAATCGATATGGTCATTACGAGTTCATACTGATGCCATTTGGGCTCACCAATACTCCCGCCGCGTTCATGGATCTCATGAACCGCATACGCAGATCGATGTTGGATCGGTCTGTGATAGTATTTATTGATGACATGTTGGTTTACTCCAAGGCACAGGAACAACACGATGAGCACTTGAGGGAGGTGCTGGAGATATTGAGAAGGGAGCGATTTTTCACAAAGTTCTCCAAGTGCGAGTTTTGGTTGCACGATGTGCAGTTTCTGGGGCACCTCGTCTACCAGAACGGCATACTGGTCGATCCGGCCAAGGTAGAGGCTATGATGAGATGGGAGGTTTTGAGGTCTCCATCCGAGATTCGGAGTTTTCTTGGTCTGGCGGGTTATTATCGGAGATTCATCCAGGATTTCACCAAGATTGTTGCTCCACTGACTCGATTGACCAAGAAATCGGTGACATTTCATTGGGGGCTTGAGCAGTAGGCAACGTTCGAGACTTAGAGGCAGATGTTGTGCGAGGCGCCGATCTTAGCCCTGCAAGAGGGCGTTGAGGATTTCATAGTGTATTGTGACGCTTCTATCTCTGGTTTGGGTGTAGTGTTGATGTAGAGAGGGCACGTCATCACTTACGCCTTGAGGCAGTTGAAGCCTCACGAGGCGAATTGTGACAGCCCCATTTTCACGGCCAGAAAAGACCGATTTTGTTTATGCTTTATAAAAATCAGAGTATCTCTTTTAATAAAAATGTTGCAGAATTTGTTCCCAGAAAAACACATTTCCAAAGAAACGTATTTTATTAATTTTAAAACATTTGGGATGTCATCGTCAATACAGAAACATAAACATAAACAGAACTTACATTCATTTACACTAGTGATCTATATCTCCTTAATCTCTTAGTGTAAGGTAACTCCACATCGTCACCTGTGATATAAATAAATTGAGTGGGTCAGATTGAGAAACCTGGTGAGTACATATGGTTTTCAACCCACAATAATATAATTATTATGTTTAAACAATCAAACAATCGACCCAATTACCCATCCCCATTATTTTCCTTACTCTTAAGGGTCTACCCTAAGAGTCATCTATCCTGCATCCGTTCATTTCGAAGTCCCTTTCTTCTAGGATTTATAAGACATGCACTAATTCCATAGCTGCCAATGCACTAAATCCATAGTTGCTAAAGTTCATTCATCAGGTACTAAATCCATAGCTACGAGTGTAAGTACTAACTCTATAGCTAACAACGTTTACCTAACAGGCACTAAGTCCATAGCTGTCAGGTACTAAGTCCATAGCTATCATCACCTAACAGGTACTAAGTCCATAGCCACCCGTGTTTACCTAATAGGTACTAAGTCCATAGCTACCAGTGTTTGTCCAATAGGCACTAAGTCCATAGTTGTTGATGTTATTTATTAGGCACTAAGTCTATAGCTGCCTATATTCACTTATATCATCTTTCATCTCTCATCATTCATCTACCCATGTTCTACCTAACATATTCGTTGATATAAAATACATATACAGTTTAAATTATTTAAAACATGTATAAAATCGTTCATCCAGCATAGATAGCAAGTATACAGGTTATATGCACACATAGCACGTAATTTATATAAAATACTTCATATCTATGTGTAAGATGAAAGTAACTATGCACTCACTTGAAAAGGTGGTGACTCGGCACTCGGACAACAATTCGTTACTGTTAAAACAATTTCCCTCGGACAAAACCTAGTATCATTATCACTAGAGTTTAGTCTAATGTTCACCGAGACTAATTAATAGTCTAGTAATTATTATTATTATATAAGCGTTAAACAACACTATATAACTCATAATAATAGCCCAAATTATTATTATAAGGCCCTAATAACATTTCTATAATTAAATAAAAGCTATATTAAAAATAGCGTCGGCGTAGCTCACTTACACCGGGTTTTATAGAAAACCGGGCTTCGCTTCGAGCAGTGTTTCCGAACCGAAACACCCTTTTTCTCGGGACTTCCTTCAGGAGCTAGGGGGTTTATCTAGGGTTTAGGGAGGCATAGGGAGATAGAGAGAGAAATAAATTAGAGAGAGAAATAGAATTGGACTAATTTCCTCGGCAGCCTTCGCAGCCCTTTTTTAGGCGCTAACCTCGGACGCACGTTAGGCGTAGTCCTTGGCTTACGCGGGGCGTAACTTCGAATACGGTATAGGTGGCGAGTCTTCGGTGGGGCTACGTGGCCATCTCACAGACCGCACAAGATCAAGTACGCCAGGCGTCTCCATCTAAAGCGAGGCCGTGGGCCGCAAGCGACGGCTGTGATTGAGCCACATCATCAAGTTCGCATCAGTCTCACAATTTTCCTTCCCAGCTTCTAAAATTCATAACTTTCGCATACGAGCTCCATTTTCAACGTTCTTTATATCCACGCGTAGGCGGGAATGTACTCTACAACTTTCCTTTAGACTCCGTTGGCTAATTTTGAATCTATTTTAAAAGTTTTATTTTTAACAGGTCGGGACACGATTAGTTCGTTAAAAATTTATAACTTCTTCATCTGACGTCCATTTTCGTCTATCTTATTATCATTACGCTACTATTAACGAGATGTTCGATTCTCATTTAGGTTGTGTCGGCTAAAAACCGCGCGATCAAATATTCGAACTTCGGGTTGTACACTGCTAAGCCGAAACTTTGAAAAATTATAACTTCCTCATACGAAGTCAGATTTGGGCATTCTTTTTATGGACGCTCTCGGTTCAACGAATTCTATAACTTTCATTTAGATCACTAATGCTAAAAATCGCTCTATCATAAATTCACTATTTACGCTTCCCGGTATTGTGTCGGTTCCGTCGCGAAACTTCGACGGGTCATAACTTCTTCGTTATAACTCGGATTTCGACATTCTTTATATGCACAGAACCCTTGTAACATATGCTACCAATTGGTTAAGATTAATCCTTCAGAATAATCTTCCATCAAAAACTCATTTTTGATGCTCATTGTCTCTAAATTGACTAGCCTAGATCTACGGGCGTTACAATTATCTCCCGGTTAGGATGATTACGTCCCGAAATCATCAAGGAAACAGGTCAGATGTTACATCAAACTTGGTTCTCCGAACCACGTAACATACTCTTCGTAGTCAGACTCAATTTGATACGACCACTAGGGTCAGAATAACAATCATCCTCTTAGTCATTACTGAAACGATGGTAATGACATACTCGAATAAAACGAAGTCAATTACTAGCTTCTTGTTAACCTTGTGACTTTCCTTGATCCAAGCGTGAGTCCTGTGCTTCCGGTAGTATATGCATCTACTATCTTTCACACCTACTCATACTTGTCCCAAGTATTGTCTCGTAGTCCCCAAGTCACCATACAATAAAATCACATAACAGTTTAACACACCAGATAACAAAGCGAAGGCTTTATTATTTCTTGAAACTATTACATAGGTGTTCAAGTTCACCCTAGACTATGCCTCTAATAGGCTACATCATATGGTTCTATCCCCTTGGTTACTTCTTAACTTGATCTTCGGGTATGAATTCCTCATCCTTGATTCCTCGCATGATTTTCTGTTTCGTCAAGGATCATGTGAAATGCCCTTAACTTTGATGGCGTGTTTGGCCTTGCTTCCTCGTTTTTCTTTGGGTAGTTTCTGGATATGCGCCCCTTGCCTCCACATCCGTAGCATACCTTATCATTATGTGTACAGTCCTTGGAAGAGTGATCGGACCTCCCACACTTGTAACAAGTCACTTCTTCGTTGCATCTCCCACTATGCTTCTTCTTGCACTTATCACACCATTTTGCATCACCTTTCTCTCCTTCTCCGAGCTTCGAGAATTTTCTCTCCTTGTTGGACCTTGAAGATCCTTCAAACTTCCTCTTTTCTCCTACCTTATCTTTTTCCAGACCCTTTTCTCTTATATGGGTCTCTACGTTCTTGGCTGCTCTAACGGCTGTTTTCAAAGTAGTTGCCATTTTGACCGTTGGGCCAAAGTCTATCGGCAGTCCGTTAGCAAACCTATCAATCTTGGAGAGTTCAGTAGGAACCAAGTAGGGAAATAGCTTCATCCTCTAAGTGAATGTGGTGGCATACTCATAAACACTCATCTTCCCTTTCTTCAGGTTCTGAAACTCGTTGTTTAGGTCTATCAGATTTATCTCTGAGTAGTACTGCATCTTCAACTGCCCCACGAATGCTTCCCAAGACATTCTCATGGCTTCTCCTCGTGGCATGGTATCTGCCAACAACTTCCACCAACTTAGCACTCCAGCCTTTAGTTGTCTGACTGCAAAGACTATCTTCTACTTGTCACTACAGTCACAGCTCTCAAACACCATCTCCTTTTCAGAGATCCAGTCCATAATCTCAACCGGCTTTGGGCTTCCGAAAAGGCTTGGTGGCTTGGCACCCAAGAATTTCTTATACATTCGTCCATCCTTGTCGCTTCCTCTCTCCAAGCCATTCCTTCGTTCTCCTTGAGTCCCAACTTGATTCACAGGGCGGCTATAGTTCCCTTCCTCCGATTGTTCGGGATTAACTCAAGTTACTTAATGGGCATCGTAGTTTCGTCCCTATTTTCATGTAACACTCTCCTCATTTCTTCCCTTTGTTCAGCTAACATAGCCCGAATCATGGCTTGTACGCCAGCCATGGTGATTGGTTCAGGTGCAACTTCTACTACAACAGGTATTTGCTCAATCATTGGGGGCTGTTGATTCCTATTTCCATTTGCGTTCCCGACTCCACTTCGGGTTCTTGCCATTTCAATCTATACACCAATTCAGACGTTCGGTGTGTAATGACGAGAATTAAGATAGGAAAGATTTTATTTTCGATTGACGTGTCAATCTCCCTATTATTCCGAAAAGTTACATGCCAGTTCTAATACCGTAATTAAACGTTTAGAAATCTAAGAACATAAAATTTCTAGATTCGGTCGGCAACAGACCATAGATCCGATCAGACATTTAGCATCATATATCATTTAGCACATAAAGGCATGTTAGGCATTTTCCCCAACTTAGCTAGTGCTTGTGTCTATTCAGGTGTGTTACCTAAGTTTTATTAGTCACACTCCTCACAATCATCATTCTAAGTTTAAGTCTAGAAATAAATCCATATTCCAAGTTCGCTTAAACTAATGCTCTGATACCAAAAGTGACATCCCCATTTTCACGGCCAGAAAAGATCGATTTTGTTTATGCTTTATAAAAATCAGAGTATCTCTTTTAACAAAAATGTTGTGGAATTTGTTCCCAGAAAAACATGATAAATACGTTATCAAAACATTTCCAAAAAAACATATTTTATTCATTTTAAAACATTTGGGATATTATCGTCAATACAAAAACATAAGCATAAACAGAACTTACATTCATTTACACTAGTGATCTGTATCTCCTTGATCTCTCAGTGTAAGGTAACTTCACATCATCACATGTGATATAAATAAACTGAGTGGGTCAGATTGGGAAACCAGGTGAGTACATAGGGTTTTCAACCCACACTAATAGAATTATTATGTTTAAACAATCAAACAATCGATCCAATTACCCATCCCCATTATCTTCCTTACTCTTAAGGGTCTACCCTAAGAGTCATCTATCATGCATCCGTTCATTTCGAAGTCCCTTGCTTCTAGGGTTTATAAGACATATACTAATTCCATAGCTGCCAATGCACTAAATCCATAGCTGCTAAAGTTCATTCATCAGGTACTAAATCCATAGCTACGAGTGTAAGTACTAACTCCATAGCTACCAACATTTACCTAACAGGCACTAAGTCCATAGCTGTCAGGTACTAAGTCCATAGCTATCATCACCTAACAGGTACTAAGTCCATAGCCACCCGTGTTTACCTAATAGGTACTAAGTCCATAGCTACCAGTGTTTGTCCAATAAGCACTAAGTCTATAGCTGTCGATGTTATTTATTAGGCACTAAATCTATAGCTGCCTATGTTCACATATATCATCTTTCATCTCTCATTATTCATCTACCCATGTTTCACCCAACATATTCTTAGATATAAAATACATATACAGTTTAAATTATTTAAAACATGTATAAAATCGTTCATCCAACATAGATAGCAAGTATACAGGTTATATGCACACATAGCACGTAATTTATATAAAATACTTCATATCTATATGTAATATGAAAGTAACTATGCACTCACTTTAAAAGGTGGTGACTCGGCACTCGGACATCAATTCATTACATTTAAAACAATTTCCCTCGAACAAAACCTAGTATCATTACTACTAGAGTTTAGTCTAATGTTCACCGAGACAAATTAATATTCTAGCAATTATTATTATTATATAAGCGTTAAACAACACTATATAACTTATAATAATAGCCCAAATAATTATTATAAGGCCCTAATAACATTTCTATAATTAAATAAAAGTTAAATGAAAAATAGCGTAGGCGTAGCTCACTTATAGCGGGTTTTATAGAAAATCGGGCTTCGCTTCGAGCAGCGTTTCCGAACCGAAAGACCCTTTTCTCAGGACTCCGGGAGCTAGGGGGTTTATCTAAGGTTTAGGGAGGCTTAGGGGAGCTAGAGAGAGAAAGATAATTAAAGTAGTTTCCTCGACAGCCTTCGCAACCCTTTTATAGGCGTCAGCCTTGGATGCACGTTGGGCATAGTCATTGGCTTACGCGGGGCGTAACTTCGGATAGGGTACAGGTGGCGAGTCTTCGGTGGGGCTACGTAGCCATCTCTCGGACCGCACAAGATCAAGTACGTGAAGTGTACCCGACTTCGGACGTGGGGCGTAATGCAAGGCTAGGTGTCTCCATCGGAAGCGAGGCCGTGGGCCGCAAGCGACGGCTGTGATTGAGCCACGTCATCAAGTTTGCATCAGTCTCGCAATTTTACTTCCTGACTTCTAAAATTCATAACTTTCGCATACGACCTCCGTTTTCGACGTTCTTTATATCCACGCATAGGCGGGAACGTACTCTACAAATTTCGTTTTGACTCCGTTAGCTAATTTTGAATCTATTTTAAAAGTTATATTTTTAACAGGTCGAGACACGATTGGTCCGTTAAAAATTCATAACTTCTTCATCTGATGTCCGTTTTCATCTGTCTTCTTATCATTACACTACTATTAACGAGATCTTCGATTCTCGTTTAGGTTGTGTCGGCTAAAACTGCTCGATCTAATATTCGAACTTCGGATTGTACACTGCTAAGCCGAAACTTCGAAAAATCATAACTTCCTCATACGAAGTCAGATTTGGGCATTCCTTTTACGGAATCTCTCAGTTTAATAAATTCTATGACTTTCGTTTAGATCGCTAAGGCAAAAAGTTGCTCTATCGTAAATTCACGATTTACGCTTCTAGGTATTGTGTCGGTTCCGTCGTGAAACTTCGACGGGTCATAACTTCTTCGTTATAACTCGGATGTCGACGTTCTTTATATGCACGGAGCCCTTATAACATATGCTACCACTTGGTTAAGATTAATCCTTCTAAATAATCTTCCATAATAAAATCATTTTTGATGCTCATTGTCTCTAAATTGACTCGCCCGGATCTACGGGTGTTACACGAATTACACGACGCACGACCTGGAGTTGGGGGCGGTTGTTTTTGCCCTCAAGATTTTGTGACACTAAATCTATGCGGTCCCTTGTACCATTTACACTGATCACAAGAGTTTGAAGTACTTGGTGGACCAGCCAAATCTGAACATGAGATAGTGACGGTGGTTGGACGTGGTGAAGGATTATGATTGCGAGATCCTCTACCACCCGGGGAAGGCCAATGTTGTGGCTGATGCACTTAGCCGCAAGGCATTCGTAGCCCCAATCAGAGACATCTGCTTGAGGATGACAAAAGTGACTCCGCTTTAAGAGCAGATTCGGGAGGCTCCGCAGGACGCTATGAAGGAGGAACACTGAAAGAGTGAGTGTATCGTGGGTAAGATTTCCTCCTTCGACTGTGATAGTTGCGGGCTGTTGACACTCCATCGTAGAGTGTGGGTTTGGTACACGGGTGGTGTGCACCAAATCCTGATGGAGGAGGCGCCCAAATCTAGATTTTCCATCCATCTCGGGGCAACAAAGATAGCGATCTTCGTCCTGATTATTGGTGGCCCTGCATGATGGGGGATGCAGCCTGGTACGTCGAGAGGTGCTTGACCTGCAGAAAGGTCAAGGCCGAAAACCAAAGAGCTCACGGAACGATGCAACCGTCGGATATCCCTTTGTAGAAATGGGAGGATATTACCATGTAATTTATTACAAAGTTACCTCGGATAGCACACGGAGTTGACGCGATATCGGTCATCGCGGATCGATTGACCAAGAGCGCCCATTTCATACCGATTCAGGAGAAGTCGAGAAGCCAGCAGACATCTTCATCAGAGAGGGATGTGCAGTTTACTTCTAGATTCTGGAAGAAATTTCATGACGAGTTGGGTACTCGTCTGCACTTCGGTATGACTTTCCACCTACAGACGGATGGTCAGAGCGAGCGGACCATCCATACCTTGGAGGATATGTTGCGGATGTGCGTTCTAGACTTTGGTGGTAGCTGGGATACCTACCTTTCCTTGGCAGAGTTTTCCTATACAAATAGCTACCACGCCAGTATCGACCGGCCTCCCTTCGAGATGCTTTACGGGAGGAAGTGTAGGACCCCAATATGCTAGGGTGAGGTTGGTCAGAGAGTCATGGGGAGTATCGACGTGGTACTCATGACGACAGATAAGATTCAGTGGGTCCAGAGTAGACTCCAAATGGCCCAGTGTCGGCAGAAGAGCTACGCCGACAGACGTCGATCAAACTTGGAATTTCAGGTCGGGGGCATGGTCCTTGCTGAAGGTGTCACCTTGGAAATGTTTCATCCGCTTCAGAAAACGAGGCAAGATGGGCCCCAGGTATACCAAACCTTTTAGGGTGATAGCCCGGGTGGGAAACGTAACATATCGGTCGTATCTTCCGAAAGAGATTAGACAGATCCACAGTACTTTTCATGTTTCGCAGCTGCGGAAGTGCATAGTCAATGATACCGTGGTGATTCCTTTGGAGGAAATTCAGGTGGATGACAGCCTGAACTACATCAAGAGACCAGTAGCCATTCTCGACAGGAAGACAAAGGATCTAAGGAACAAGAGGGTAGAGTTGGTGAAGGTGCAGTGGCAGCATCGCAAGGGCTTGGAATGGACGTGGAAGCCAGAAGATGAGATGAGGGAGCACTACCCGGAGCTTTTTCCAGCCGCAGTAGACTTCGAGAATGAAGTCTGAGACAAGTGGGGGAGAATTGAAACGCCTGGTTCCTGGTATGTATTTAACTTATAACTATTCACTTTATATTAAAACTCAGCGAGTCGGAGGCCCCAAACTCGTCGAGTAGAGATGAATTGGACCGCGGGTTTTGGAAACCTACTCGATGAGTTGGGAGGCCTCAACTCGACAAGTAGGCTGGAAGAAATGAAACCCTAATTTTGGGGGTTTCACCCTATTTAAATACCTTAACCCCAAGGTGTTGGCCTCATCTCTAGCCTCCAATGTCCAAAACCCTAATCTTGAAACCCTAAGACATTTTTGGTGATTGTAAGCTAATCGTGTGCATTCTTGGTGAGGTTGAAGAAGAGGAAGCTTGAAGGAGAAGCAAGAACGTGTGGAAGGAGAGTAGATCCATAAGTTGGACTTCATTTCTGATTCATCTAAGCTATAAAGCTTCAACCTTGTCCATGGCATGATTAGATCTAGTTTTAGGATGTTTTCTTTCATGTTTCAGTCCAAGTATATTAGTTGTTGGAATTTGGACGTATTGGGCAAACCCTTCAGATCTAGGGTCAGGAGAGGGCTTCATGGCATAAAGGTGCCAAATTTATGGCCATGGAAGTCCCATGCAACCTTTGGACCATCATTTCAGATTTCTAAGCCCTGTTAGATCATGCATGCGAGAAATATGGGAGCTTTACGTGACCAATTTGTCCCTGGAGTCCAAATCTATGACCTCATGGTCTATCTTGAATCATTGATGGCCTTTGGAGTTGGATCTAAGTCATTTTAGGGTTAAGTTTTGAGTTTTATGCGTTGGGGAGAGGTCCTTAATGGGTAAAGTTGGAAACTTTACCCTTCTAGTCGTATTTCAAGCTTGGATCCAGAGGATAGGGTCTTGGTTTGAAGAATAGGGACTTAATGCATTAAGAAGGTTGACAGACTAAAGAAATCGACGAGTTCATAAGAGAACTCGATGAGTTGTTTTGGAAGTGTCCCGAATCTGTTGGAAAAAAAAGGAACTCGACGAGTTGGATCGTGATATCACTATTATGTGATTTATGGAAACTCGACGAGTTGAAGAGTAACTAGGCGAGTTGAGTCAACTTGGAATGTTGACTTTGACTTTAACCTGGGTGTTGAATTTGACTTTAACTTTGACCAAAGTTGACCCTTTAGGGGTTATTAGTATGAAAGGATACTTAAAGGGAATCTTCTATGTTTAGGAGTTTGAGTTGGATTGGTATTCGGAGCCGAGGATTTTTCAGCTAATTTCCATTATTCGAGGTGAGTTACCTTCCTGGTAGCAGTGGGTTGAAGGCACCAAGGTCGGCCCACTAGTAGGAGTTTGTAGTTAGATGATTGTTTTTGTGGTAATTGTCTGGTATGCCATTATCTGTTATGATTTATGTGCTAGTATGCTATGATATTAGGTGGTAGGGGTAGGGGTGAAATAGACCTCGTATCCGGTTGATAAGACCAAAGGGGTAGCTTGGGCACCAGGTATGCCTGACAGTATGATTATGTATGTTATTAGATTGGAAGGAGTGGGAGGGAAGCTTCCCTCACTTTTGGTGGGTCATACCCCTCTTTCCCTCACTCTCCTTTCCCTCACCTAAAAGCCAAGGAGTGGGTGGGAAGCCCTTCCCTCACCTTTTTTTTTAAATAAAATTAATTTTTTTGTTATGAATTATAATTTTTAAATAATATTAAACATAAAACTTAATTAAAAATCAAAAGCATTTCATTAATTAAAATAAAACTTACATTAAACCTAAAATATAAAAAAGTAGAAAATTAAAAAAAACACATAAACTAAAAATCAAACAAACCACCAACGACCTACGGAAAATATTTTTTCAGAATTTTTTCCCTCTTCTTCATTACGAGCTCGAGAGCCGGTCCCGAGATATGATCGACGTTTTCCATCAAAAACTTCATGTCTTCCATTTCTTGTCTCTCTGCCCGCTCCTTTTTCCTTGTTTCTTCTTTTTTTTGTTGAAAGCCAAACGTTCGGAGAAATTTAGATTATATCGATCAAACGACGATGTTATCTTCCGTATTTCGTCAATGTCCACGCTGAAATCAGATGCACTCGAAGAAGTCCCTTTTCCCTTTCTCTTCGCTTTGTCCCTACCCATTGGGCGTTCAATTTCTTCTAGCTCGAGTTCGTCGTCCTGATTTAAATCTTGACCGACCCGAGCATCGAAGGAGGTTGTGTAACCACTAAAGCCCGTTTTCATTTGCTTTGATTGAAGTATTTCTTCGTCGCCTTGGCCGCTTTTTCTTTGGTTTTTTAGGTTGTTGTACAACCCGTTAATTTTTGAAACCCCCCTTGCTATTTCTCGAAGCTTCGAGTTAAGTTGATGTTTCGTACGGTAGTCGTCACATTTTCCTAGCTCCTCTCGAAATCGTTCTAAAATGCGAAACCAAAAATGTTCTCCCGGTTGTGCGTTTCCCTGAATCGAATCTTCAGAAATATCAACCCAAGCATTGACCAAAACTAGCTCTTCGTGTGGAACCCATAGTGTCGGCTTTTGTCTTCCCGGTTGTGCGACACCCTCGCGCACTTGTTTTTTCCCTTTACGTCTTTGTGGTGGTGGTGTTGGTTGAGTTTCGGGAACCATGTCTTCTTCTTCCGCGTCATCCGATTCATCGACAAGTTGGTGGTGATACTGGGTTTGGGTTTGAGTTTCAGTTTGAGTTTGGGTTGAGGTTGATTTGGCGATTGTTGATCCGAAAACACAACAAAGTTTGAAAACATTTGCGACGGAACATTTGGAACTTGCATCGGGTAATATTGGCCAACATTTTGGTATTGGAATTGTAGTGGTGATTGAATGGGAGCATCAAGTTGGGGGCGGTAAACTCCTTGTTGGGATGAATCCATAGCAAAAATGTTACGAGGAGGGATGTTTATACTCGAACCATGGCTTTTTTTCCATCGATCGGAACTTGGGTTTTGTTTGTCAGGATTCATTTTTTTTTGTTGATATAAAGTAGAGAGAATAGAGAATAGTTTGATATGTTTAAAAGTTATGTGTATATATTTATAGTAGTTGTAAAAGGATAAAAAATAATAAATAAATAAATACAAAGTAGCCGTTACAGCCACAGAAAAAAAAATAAAAAAAATCACTTTTTTACCGTTAATCAACGGTATTTTTTCAAGAAAAAAAAGAAAAGAAAAGAAAATGGGCCAATCACAGCAAGAGAGAGAGAGAGAGAGAGAGAGAGAGAGTGAGAGAGAGCGGGAAAGGCTCCCCTCTCCGTTTCCCTCACACACCTTACGCGCGCCGACGGTGCGATGTTCCCCCGGGCGGGAAGGCTCCCACCTCCTTTCCCCGCAGCCGCTCCGTCCGGCCTTATGTGGTAGTGGTAGGGGAGAAATAGACCCCGTAACCAGTTGAAATGGACCGAAGGGATAGGCCAGCACCCAGATATGTTAGACAGTTACCGGTTAAAAGAGACCAAAGCGGTAGTATGCCAGCACCCTAATATGCTAGGTAGTACTTGTTGGATTAGTGTCTAAGTCCATAACTATTTTGGTATGTACTTGACCCGATGGTGCATGGTCCTTTTGGGTTGCCTTCACCAAAGCAACTTGATAGGATGAATTATGGAGAGAAAGGATTAAATATGATTTATTAATATATTATGGGAATAATATATTAAAGGAGAAATCATATTGTTTAATTAATATTAGTCAATAATTAATTGGTAATTAGTTTTGTGACTAAAAGAGATTAATTAAACTTAATGGACTGGAATTGTAATTATAAGATAATTGCAATTTGGGCCATGGATTGTCTTAAATCAAGAGGTGGACGAATTCTTATGGGAAGCCCATAAGGAAATCGTCCAAGGGCTTGATTAAAGGAGTCTATGGGTTGCTTAGGGCTTAAGCAACCAAATTAGGGTTTCCTTGTTAGATAACCCTAATAGCCTCACTATATATAGAACCCTTAAGGCTCAAAAACGTGGGGAACTTCTTTTCTAGGGTTAGAACACGTTTTGGGCAGCCTCCATCCTCTCTCCTCTTCATCCTCTTGCTTATGGTGTTTGTGAACCATTAGAGGAGTGACACTTGTGACTCTAAGCCTTCCAAAGTCAATTCAAGGAGGAATAGGGATTGTTATTGCTACATAACAATCAAGGTAATATCATAAACCTAATTATATGTTAATATTGATTTCCATATGCTAGAATTACGGTTTATAGCCTTGGATAACTTGCATGTACAATAGAGAAACCTAGATCCAAGCATTAGGGTTTGTATGAGCACATAGGATGTCTTTTGACCAAAACCAATCAGTGGTATCAGAGCCTAGACTGGTTTCAATTGTATTGATGCATTGTATATCTGAAAAATTCGATTTTTGGTGTTCTGGAGGCTGGACTCGCCGAGTCCATGCAGACTCGACAAGTCCAAGCCTGACTCGACGAGTCAACTCGTCAGATGGGGATATCTTCGCGATTTCTTGTTGTTTTTGCTTATGGATAGTTACCTTATCATGTTAGATCAATATAAATCCGATTTTATGATATATTTGACTATATTCTTGATCTGATTGAAGATATTTATCAATTAATAAGATAATTGTTTCCTTATGTGATAATTGATTAATTATTTTGACTAAATTGATAAATTGTTTTGCAAGAAATCATTAAATAAATCAAATATGGATAATTATGTAATTAAATGTTAATTTAGATTATTTGTTATTTGATCCTTGTTGTTATGAAAAGTTTCATATTTTTCCCTTTAGGTTTTATAGTTTAAATTTGAACCCAAAAGTTTTGTTGTTTTGAAATTTAAATAGTTGAAACCCTAATGTTTTGAAAAAGGTTTCAAAACTTGCCCTCAAGTTTTGGAATTTAAATATTGATTAATAGTTTAATTTTGATGTATATTTAAATTCTAAACCCTAATGTGTTGAAATGTTTCAAAACTTGCCCTCAAATTTTGGAATTTAAAAGTTGATTAAAAGTTTAATTAGGAATGTTAAATTCTGAAACTCTAGTATAGTTTTGAAAAAGTTCAAATCACACCCTTATGGTTTTATTAATTAATTAAAGTGTATAATTAAAAGAGGTTTAATAAATCCATAAAAGTTTTGGTTTACAATTTAATTGAATTAAAAGTATAATTGTTAAATTGACCACCTAGTATTTTGAAAGTGTAAAATACACCCTATACTATATATATAACATTAAAAGTCTAACATTATATATATATATATATATATATATATATATATATATATGTATGAGTAAAAGTCAGTCTTACCGTTAGTAGGCCTCATTCACGAAGCTAGTCTATAAGGGGTGTTTAAGAAAATTGCCTATAAAATGGCGATTGAATGGGTATCCACTCTTACCCACCGCACTCTTGACTAGTGGAGGGTCGTTAGCCGAACGGGTAGGATAGGAAAAAACATTCCATTATAAGTATAATGAATTATTAAAGTAACTAAATGTTTTCATAAAATTCTCAATCTTAGTTACTTAGGCAAAAGTGAATTGATGCAATTCCATGAAATTACACTTTGTGCCTTGCGAAGACGTTAGTGGAGCGTGTGTGGTTTACCAGCACACTATATGGTTCTAAGCAAAGGTAGCAAAGGGTGACTCAATGTTTTTCATAGTTCGGTGGAGCGTGTGTGGTTTACCGGCACATCGAATAAGTGACTGTAACATGTGAGGGAACCATGTAAGTTTGCATGGTTATTCACACCCGCTTTGTGATCCTCGGCATCCCAGTCACAAACAAGAGGGGCATATCGAGATTTAAACATGCCATTGAAATGTTCAATGAATCTCATAGGATCTAGGAGTTTTCATAGATTTAAAACTTAAATTTCTTTTTCGTTTTTCATGGTGGAAATTAGTGAATCGTCATTCACTTACCTTCAAATATTCTGCAATTAGGGTTACGGCATCCCTCTCCCGAGTTGTAGAATATTGTGTTGGGTCCTAGCCTTAGTATCTCATTTGGGTGATTTACTAAGGACTCAATCTATCAACTAACTTGAATTTGTTTTCTCCCGTTTTGTAGATGTCAAAGTTTGACAACTATGGTCTTCTCAAATCCCGTGGAACAAGCATTCCACATGAAGATGATATTCCACGATTCGATCGAGGAACAAGAGATCATACTTCACTTCCTCCTCCTCCTCCAATTATTCTCCCTAAACCACAAGTTCAAAGGCTTGAAAAGTTCAAGATCACTCAAGCCCTTTTGGCAAGTAAACATAAAGAAGGAAAGCCAGTGTGTGCACACGTCCTAGGGATGAAGTCACACATTGATAGGCTAAGAATGTTGGGATCTGTTGTCTGTGAGGAAATAGCTGTTGATTGGGTTCTTCAGTCACTTCCTAACTCATATAGTGAGTTCGTAAGAGAGTACTATATGATGAACCGCGACGTGACCCTTATAGATCTCACCTATATGCTTATTGCTGCTGAATCAGCAATGGTTTGGCGCAATAGAAAAGCAAAGTTGATTGGTGAATCCGCCTTCAAGACCTCTATGGATATAGACATTGGCAACGAAAGATATGCTATGATCGAAAAGGTTGATCATAAGAGAAAGGCAATGTCTGAAGTAGTTCCATGTTCTATTCCAAAAGAGTCGATTTGCTTTTATTACCAAGAGAAGGGGTATTGGAGATGAACTTGCCCCATTTACCTAAGAGATCTAAGAGATGGGAGAGTCGAAACGTATGGCTCTAATATAGGTAAAATCCATTAACTAAATCTTTTAAGCTTCTATTCTAGATTCTTAATACATAATATGAAAAGATTACAATTGATGTTTTGTAGGATCGAAGAAAAGAAAGGAAACTTAAGGGAAGAAGTGAGCAGAATCTAACCATGAAGGAATGGATTTCGATCTCATTTCTCGAAGATTAGATTCTTGAGCTACTACTTAGAGTTAGAATTAGATTGCTAAGAAAGATGTATTAGCATAGTTTTTCAATGAATTGCATTGTAACGACAAAATTTTTCCGCAATAAAATAAATTTTGATTTTATATTATTTATTCATCCTTGCAATGGCGTATATGAAAAATTGGTGTTTGAGTGTTTCTATTATTAGCAATACTAGATTTGGTTCTTATTTATGTTATTTATGGAAAGTCGAGAATTTACCAAATAGGGAGAGTTTCTCATCGCCCAAATTTCAATTGGACAGAAACTTGGAATCGTGCAACTTGGTTGCACGATGAATGAGAAATTTCATATTTGGAAATTAGACTAATTCATTGACAAAGTGTCAAGTGAAGGACTAGTAGATCGAGCACACAAAGTTGCGTGTTAATCAAATCCACCATAAAAGTAACCATGATATTCGTCATGATTTACTAAAGGTTTAGTAAATATGATTATACTTACAAGATTAAGTGTAATTATGAACTGATTGAAAAAGTTTAAATCAATAGCAAAACGAATAAGAAGAATCATGTAGGCAGAAAGATAAAAGTTTCTCCATTCTAAAAGAAGGGAGAGTAGCTTTTATGCTTTATGATAGGACTTAATGATTAAGAACCATATCTCAATTGATCCTCTAAGTAAATCTTAGCACAATTGTATGTTTAAGAAGAGGAATCAAGGATTGAAGAAATGGTTAAATCAAGAAGTCTATCATACTTCGTTCCAATGACAAGTCTTAAAGTTAAGATTGTGACAATGAGTGAAAAGTATTAAAGGTTTATAACATTCATCAAATGTGGAAGGTTGTGATGTCTTGGATAAGACAAAGACCAACTAGAACCAATTTATGAAGAGTTTTTTTGGTAAAAGCTACACTAACTCTTGAATATTTGTTTGTCAAGAAATGTTTTGACAAAAGAATCTTATATGTCAAGGAGTCAGTGGGAGTCTTAATGGTCTTGAAAGGTTTCAAGAACAAATCAAATAGACCTTATCAATCATCACTAGCACACGAGTTGAGGTTTACAACCTATCGTGTTGACATTATTTTGTTTTTGTGCCAATCCAATCGAGTTAATTATGCATGTGAGTCCTATGAGTTCTCATTTGAATGCATAAAAGGCAAGGACCTTGATCAATGGAAAGTACATTGATAAGAAAAGGTGAGCTGCTTAACTACTTGGAAGACATGGTGGGCAGATGTGCTACCATAAAGGCAAGAAATCGAGATCAAGAAAGTTCGATCCATATGAGTTTGAATTTGTCGTAAACTTTGGTTTTGACAAATTCACATGGATAGGAACAAATACACCGTTTAAATCTAAGTGTCATAAGATTTCCTCCTTCATGAAAATGATTGTGAGGAAATGCTTTCACTAAGAAAGATTTTAAGAAGATAGTGATTGTAAAATTGCATTCTCGAATTCGATTATGGTTACGGTATCCCTTTCCATAATTTGAATTGTGAGGTTTGGCAATTGTTTACACACACATATAAACTATCTAAGGCAAAGGTGTATAAGTTCAAGAAGCCTTGATAAAAGATTATCAAAGCATTAGGTATTGGAAACATGAACTTAAGAAATTCAATAAGCATTGTTTTTCTGAAAGTTAAGCTGTTTCTAAATACATGTCAAAACTAGTGGTAGCATAAGTGTTATGTTTTATAATAATCATCATGATAGTGGGAGCATAAATGTTATGATTATATGATTATTAAGGCACGTATTGCAAGTTGGCAATATTAATTATAGAAAACAAGAGTTATACCTTGCAAAGTCGTAAGGGTTGTAAAGTTGTTTTGCTATAATTAAGGGAGAGAATATTATGCTTCATTTCAAATCTAAAGGCTTAGGATGTGGAATGTTAATAAAATTTGGTCAAAGGCACATAGTGTGTTCTTAAAATTTTGATTATGATTACGGCATTCCTCTTCACAATTCGAATTTTGAGAACATAGCAAATAAAACATTATGCATCGTGTCCCATACGCTTCGAGTATAGGATCGATTGCAAATGCTTTAATGTTTGATCATTCTAAAATTTCCAAATGTCGAGCGCATTTAGAGGGAAAAGGGACTAGAATTGGTTTTGACTAAAATAATTAAACAACTATCAAAGGACAATCCAAAGTTTGACGAGGATTGGTTGCTTGTGAGTAGTTGGAAGCATGGTATTGGATGGAACATATCGACATTATTATGAATAGAAAAGATTCTATTAAGAATGAGTTGTCTTATGGAAATTATGGAAATGTTTCCATATTGGATGGACCATATCGACATCATTACGAATAGATAAGATTCTATTAAGAATGAATTGTCATATGGAAAATATGGAAACGTGTCCATATTGGGAATTGAATATTGAAAATCTATGACTAGATTAGGAACTTTTATGCAAAAGGATGTTCAAAGGAATGTACTTTGAGTAAGAGACATCATATCTACGAAATTGTCTTGTAACAATCTCCGTTAGAGAACTTTGTAATATCATTGGTAATAGTCTTTGTGACTTTGGTGCAGTGACATTACGAAAGGATCGTTGCATAGAATGTTAGAATCTAGCATATTCTATAAGTGGTAAGAATTTGATATTCTTACACTTATGAAAAAGGATTTGGAGTTGTGAAATGAGAATGATTGGAAATGTGTTCAATTTGATCTATTTCACAAAGTAAGAACCATAGGTAAACATTGTGTGCATGCTAAGAGCATGGGACAAGTGTAATAACTCAAGTAAGAAGTTGATTACCCGAAACGACAAATAATGAGTAATCGGTATGGTGATAAATAAAAGGAGTTTTATTTATACTCAAAGGTTTGAGGCCATATGGGATTAGTATTATTCTTGTGTTTCACTTTGCATGTTTTGACTTCCAGAATAATTGAGTTTATTAAGAATAATCGAGTTATTCGAACAGGCCACAGTCGTTCATATGTTGGAAGTAGATATGAATGAAGACTGTCGTGAATTGGTGTGTGGATTGTCTAAAGAGCATTAGACATAAGCAATTGTTTGCTGCAACGTTCATGAGTGCTTATGAATGTGATTTGAGCATTGGATTAAACCCACGATCACTTGGATCACTCCATGAATTGTATCACGAGTGATTGGTGAGACGATAACATCTTATATTCTTGAAACCGAGATGTGTGAGTTGTATCTTGCGAATCGGTTGCACATTGATAATATGTAAACGCACTAGTAGCTTGGTGTTATAAAACATATTGTTGTGTGTGATTCGGTGAGTGAGTGCAAGCAAGCATTGTATCAAAGTTTATCCGTTCCTTTTATTCAAAGTAGAATAAAAGCGATATCTTTGGGCCCCTCGATGATTTAGTGATGACAAACGTAAATGCCCGGCCGGGCTAGGGCTAATTTGATTTGTTCAATTAGTTAGTCGTCATAAATCGGGAATCGAGATATAGTAAAAAGAGAATGATTTGAAATCATATCTCATATGATATCTAGAATGGAGGAATATATGATCCCTTATCTTAAGAACACGCGTATCTGATATGATCAGAGTTGACAGCGTCTTTTGGAAGCTATGATTGCAGATCAGGATCTGAAGTCACACGCAAATAGTTATTAGACTTATCCAAGTGGGAGACTGTTGGATTAGTGTCTAAGTCCATAACTATTTTGGTATGTACTTGACCCGATGGTGCATGGTCCTTTTGGGTTGCCTTCACCAAAGCAACTTGATAGGATGAATTATGGAGAGAAAGGATTAAATATGATTTATTAATATATTATGGGAATAATATATTAAAGGAGAAATCATATTGTTTAATTAATATTAGTCAATAATTAATTGGTAATTAGTTTTGTGACTAAAAGAGATTAATTAAACTTAAGGGACTGGAATTGTAATTATAAGATAATTGCAATTTGGGCCATGGATTGTCTTAAATCAAGAGGTGGACGAATTCTTATGGGAAGCCCATAAGGAACTCGTCCAAGGGCTTGATTAAAGGAGTATATGGGTTGCTTAGGGCTTAAGCAACCAAATTAGGGTTTCCTTGTTAGATAACCCTAATAACCTCACTAAATATAGAACCCTTAAGGCTCAAAAACGTGGGGAACTTCTTTTCTAGGGTTAGAACACGTTTTGGGCAGCCTCCATCCTCTCTCCTCTTCATTCTCTTGCTTATGGTGTTTGTGAACCATTAGAGGAGTGACACTTGTGACTCTAAGCCTTCCAAAGTCAATTCAAGGAGGAATTGGGATTATTATTGCTACATAACAATCAAGGTAATATCATAAACCTAATTATATGTTAATATTGATTTCCATATGCTAGAATTAGGGTTTATATCCTTAGATAACTTGCATGTACAATAGAGAAACCTAGATCCAAGCATTAGGGTTTGTATGAGCACATAGGATGTGTTTTGACCAAAATCCATCAGTACTGGTTGAAAGAGATCGAAGGGATAGGCCAGGACCCGGATATGCTAGGCAGTATGTTTATTGTATGGTATGTGGTATGATGGGGGGAACTCACTAAGCTTCATGCTTACGATTTGCAGTTTTGGTTTTAGGTACTTCTTCTTCAAAAGGAAAGGAGTCGGCATGATCGTAGTGCATCACACCATGATTTTCCACATGACTAGATCTTTGGGAGTTGTACTCTGATATTATCTTTTATAAATTGATTTGATGTTCCACATATTGATTTATTTATGATATGAGATGGTATTATTGATGTTTTCACACTACTGGTTTTCTTAAGTACTTAATTAAAAATGAAATTTTTGGTTTTAAATTTTTTGATGTTACATTCATACTTGATTTAGCATGGATTACTAAATTATTCAGTGTTATCATTGTAAAACAAGAACTTAGTGATATTGATCATGAGGTTTGATCATGTAAAGGGTAAAATGAAATCATAAAGGGTATAATTGTCCTGTTTTTGTAAAAATCACAAAAAACTATAGAAAAATCGTATTGTTATGTGCTATATATCCCTAGAAATATGAGAATGTCTACTTTGATTTTTGTTTTAACACCAAAATCTAATGCTAGACTTAAGATGGGTGAAAACAGCTATATGTTCAGTGTAGTAATGTTGAATTTTGACAGCTTTGGGATATTTTGACAGCTTTGGGATGCTGTGTTGTAAAATTCATAGTAAAATATAGAAAAATCATAAAAATGTGAGGTCAGTGGCATTAGAAAGATTTAAGAATGTATTTTATTAGATATTTTCGAAGTAATTAATTATTTTGAGATTAAGCAGGGGAAAATAGATTTCCAAGTGACAGCTATACAAAGAACAAAAAACTAAAATTTCTAAATTGAAAACAACATAACTTGAGATTACTTGAGTAATTACTTATGAAATTTGAAATATGAACTCCAGGGGTATAATTGAATGTTTTAAAGGCCTGGGGATGGTGTAATTTCATCAGAATTCATAATTCTATCGCAAAGTTCGGTTACAGCACAATGAGTTCAATATAGGCACAATTGTATGTTATGTGTTATATATGCAATGTGCTTTCTTGTGTTATTGATATAATTAGTTATTACATGATATTGGATTTTGATGCCTTTGGTCATGTAGAGCATGACTCGTATCACTTTGGTATTGGCTTTGTGCCTTTGGCCATGTAGAGCATGACTCGTATCACTTTGGTATTGGCTTCGGGCTAGGTAGGGTTGAAAGCCTATATATTCTAGCAACATGATAAAAATGAATTGTTTTCTATATGCCACTTGGGCTGGAATTTATGATGTTTATAATCCTAAATTATTATGTCTCGTTGATTGTAATTCCTTGAATCTGACTGTTGATTGATCTAGAAAGCCTTTCATTTGATACACATATAAGCCTTTGTTGTCCTTTGTTTCTTCTTGTTCCTGTCATATTGTTATGTATATGGAATAGTGTTGTATTGTATCTATTTTTAACTCACTAAGCGACGTCCGTTTATCCCTCTCAATGTTTAACTATTTCAAGTGATAAGCATCCAGAGTAGGCAGGCTTTGTTGGAGGACTTAGAGTAGTTGACACTAATACATTTGTACTTGGTATATATATATATATATATATATATATATATATATATATATATATGTATATATATGTATGTATGTATGTATGTATGTATGTATGTATTATAAATTTCTGGGTAGTTATGTATTTATACAAATAGTTATGAAACTTTGTAATAACCTTGTTAGTTGGTTTGTATCCATGCTTTTGTATTTAGACCACTAATTTGAATTATAATTATAAATATGCATCTAGCATGTTTGGCTTTATGGTAATTTTAGTGTTGGGGTCTTTCAAATAATAAGCCAAATCGCTTAATGAGCCTACACAACACTCACCCATTATATTGACCATATACATCCAAATAGGTTCACATAACATATGAATCATTATATATATATATATATATATATATATATATATATATATATATATATATATATATATATATAATGGATACACTAAGGTGAATTTATCATACATCCACGCCATGATCAATGGAAGACTAAATCACACATCATGTCATGATCGTTATAATGAACACTGATCACACATCGCGTCATGATAATTCTTTGAATGAGAAGTTCTAGCCTACAACGGTTGGACTCAAATGAGAGCTGTGAAGTAGAGCTAAACCTACCATTCTGAAATTATATAGTCCTTGCAATATGTAACTTAACATATTCGTTCACTAGTTATTTAGAGATAACTAGAACTCCTAAAAGCACAAAGCAAGCAACATTCGAGCATTGAGTACACATAATCAAGCATATCCTAATCAAGCCATCATATCACTAACTAATTTGTACTAGCATTCAGTGTTGGGTTTTGAGCAATCTAACACTTCCTAAGTGTGCATGCAACCCTAATAAACCTTGGATCTATGTTTGTCTAAATACATGCAAAATAATAATTTTTCCAAGGTTCATAACCTATCTAACATGGCATGGGGTACTTTTAAACATAAAAGAATTAGATGAGATTACATACCTTTTGATGATGAGTTCAATTCCTAAGGAGTTTGAGGGCCAAGCACCAATAGTGTGAATGCCTCAAATGGAATCACAAATCACCACAAACACTTGGAAAACTTTGAGAGAGTGTATACACACTTATAAAATCGGTCACACACAAACACACACACTAGTCACACTAGTTACACTAGTTGCCATTTCATGCACCATAAGCATGCTTATATAGTGTACATGATTAGGGTGAAACCCGAATAACCCATGTCTTTTCCTTTCCAAGGCTCCATGGGTTAAAAGTTCCATGGACTTCCATATAAGCCTAGCCCATTAACAAATGAGTGTTAGCCCACACTATATAAAACCAATAGCCCACAATCTAATTAGTCTTCCTTTTAATCTCTAAATTAATTCATAATTAATTTAAGACTAATACTAATTAAATAACATGACTTCATATTAATATATTATAACTTATAATATATTAATAAACATATGTGTATAACTCTCATAAAATTATCCATAAATAGTTTGGATGAAATGCAACCCAAATGGACCATGCCGGGTCGGGTCAAGTATATACCAAATAAGTTATGGACTTAGACACCTTATGCAACATTCAGTTCATAAAACTGATACATATAACAGACAAATAAGTCATCCTCCATAGATCCTTAGCCCTAATCTAGCATGCAGTTCTCATAAACTTATGATAACATAAACTTGAATGGGTAATTTGGGAGTACTTACTTGAGCTAGGATGATTGTATGCACCACACCCTTTTCTCTCTTCAAAGTTCTTTTCTCTTTTCAAAATTCTTTTTTATAAAAATGATTTTCTTTTGAAAGATTTCATAAAAGTCCTCAGTTTGAGTTCAGGCACACCCGAGAGTGTGCCCGAATCCCTCAAACCAAGCTCTGATACCAACTTAAAACATCCTAAAAATTGATGGGTTTTAGCCATAAGAACATCCTATGTGCTCATGCAAACCCAAATGCTCGAATCTAGGTTTCTCTATTGTACATGCAATCATACAAGACTTTAAACCCTAGATTTAGCATGTGATGATCAATATTAACAAATAGAATAGGGTTTAGATCTTACCTTGATTGTTATGTAGCAATAACAATCTCAAATCCTCCTTGTAATGGCTTTAGAAAGCTTAGAGTCACAAGTGTCACTCCTTTAATGGCTCACAAACACCAAGAGCAAGAGGATGAAGAATGAGAAGAGAAGAGGCACCCAAAAACGTGTAGAAACCCTAAGGAATCAGTTAGCCATGTTTTTGGTGCCCTAGGGGTCCTTAAATAGTGAGGCTATTAGGGTTATCTAACAAGGAAACCCTAATTTGAATGCTTAGGCCCTAAGCAACCCATGGACTCCCTCCTTAGAGGCCTTGGACGATTTCTAATGGGTTTCCCCATAGAATTCATCCACTCCATCCTCTATGGAGTCCATTAGCCCAATATTCAAATATCACACAATTGACAGTTCTAGTCCCCTTTATTTAATTAATGTCTTTTAGCCACAAAATTAATTCTTAATTAATTATTGACTAATATTAATTAAAAAATATGATTTCTCCTTTAATATATTATTGTCATAATATATTAATAAATCATAATTAATCCTCTCTCTCTCCATAATTCATCCTATCAAGTTGCTTTGGTGAAGGCAACCCAAAAGAACCATGCACCATCGGGTCAAGTACATACCAAAATAGTTATGGACTTAGACACTAATCCAACAGTCTCCCACTTGGATAAGTCTAATAACTATTTGCGTGTGACTTCAGATCCTGATCTGCAATCATAGCTTCCAAAAGACGCTGTCAACTCTGATCATATCAGAAGCGTGTCCTTTAGATAAGGGATCATATATTCCTCCATTCTAGATATCGTATAGACTGAGACATGGATTTAAATCATTCTCTCTGTCTATGTGTTGTTTCCCGATTTCCAATTTATGACGACTGACAACAGACTACAATTGAACACATCAAATTAGTACCGGTTTGGCCAAGCGCTTAGGTGTCATCACTAAATCATCAAGGGGCCCACAGATATCGCTTTTATCCTACTTTGGGTAAAAGGAACAGATAAACTTCGACTCAATGTTCGCTTGCACTCACTCACCGAATCACACACAACAATATGTTTTATAACACCAAGTTACTAGTGCGTTTACATATTATCAATGTGTAACCAATTCGCAAGATACAACTCACACATCTCGGTTTCAAGAATATAAGATATTATCGTCTCACCAATCACTCTTGATACAATCCTTGAAGTGATCCAAGTGAGTGTGGGTTTATTCCAATACTCTATTCTTATAGCAGCACTCATGAACCCTGCAGCAAACTTTTGCTATGCCTAAAACACTTAAGACAATGTACAGTCAGATTCATGACAATCTTCTTTCATTCCTACTTCCAAAGAATGAGCGACTGTGGAGAGTTTGAATAATATTATTATTCTGGAAGACAAAACATGCAAAGTGAAACACAAGAATAATACTAATCCCATATGACCCCCAAACTTTGGGTATAAATAAAACATTTTATTTAATCACCATATTGATTACTCATTATTTGTTGTTTTAGGTAATCAACTTCTTACTTGAATTATAACAACAATTGTCCCATGCTCTTAGCATGCACACTATGTTTACCTATGATCCTTACTTTGTGAAATAGATCAAATGAACGCATTTCTAATCATACTCATTTCACAACTCCCAATCCTTATCATAAGTATAAGAATATCAAATTCTTATCACTTATAGAATATGCTAGGTTCTAACATTTTATGCAATGATCCTTTCGTAAAGTCATAGCTCAAAATCATCAAGACTTGGCCAATCTCTATCAGAAACAATTCTATAGATATGATGTCTCTCACTTAAAGTACATTCGTTTCAACATCCTTCTTGCATAAAAGTTTCTAATCTAGACATTGATTCTCGATATCCAACTCCCAATATAGAAACATTTCCATATTTTCCATATCACAACTTATTCTAAATAGAGTCATATCTATTCACAATTATGTCAATATGGTACATCCATGACTATACTTCTAACTGTCCACAAGTGACCAACCCTAGGCGAACCTTAGATTGTCCTTGGCAGTTATTTAATTATTTTAGTCAAAACCGTTTCTATTTGTTTTTTTCCTCTAAATGCCCTAGCCATTTGGAAAATTTTAGAACGGTCGAATACTATAGCATATGCAATTGATCCTATACCCGAAGCGTATGGGATACAATTCATAGTGAAAAACGTGATACTTTACTAGTTTCTTACTATAATATCGTCATAATATTTCTATTTGTCGTGTTCTCAAAAATTCGAACTACGAAGAGGGATGTTGTAATCATAATTGAACTTTGAGAATGCAAATAATAAATATACCCTTGACTAAATTCAATTAAAATTTCTCGATCTAAGCTTTTAGATTAGAAACAAAGTATAACATTTTCTCCCTTAATTATAGCAAAAACAACTTTTCAACCCCTACAACATTGCAAAGTGAAACTTTTCTTTTTCTATAATTAATTTTGCCAACTTGCAATACTAAATAATCATGCTCCCACTAACATGATGATTATAACCATTCCAGCATAACATTGATGCTCCCACTAGCTTTGACACATATTTAGGAACCAGCTAAACTTCTAGAAATCAATACTTATTGATTTCCAAAGTTCATTGTTTATGCTTCGATAAGCCTTTATCTAAGCTTCTCAAAATCACACACCTTTCCTTAGACAGATCACATGTGTGTCTAAACTAATTCAGAACTTATCTTACTAAGTCCTAAATGTTCAGACTAATTGCCAAATCTCATAATTCGAACTATGAAAAGGGATGACATAATCATAATCGAATTTGAAAACACAATTTACATAGTTGCTATCTCCTTAAAATCTCTCTTAGTGAAAGCGTTTCCTCACAATCATTTTCATGAAGGAGAGAAACCTTATGACACTTAGATTTAATGGTGTATATGTTCCTATCCATGTGAATTTTCCATAACCATAATCGAAAGATAATGTTTGTGATAAATTAAAACTCTTATGGACAAAACTTGTTCATTCTTAATTTCTTGCCATCAAGGGTCCCACCATTGCTTCCAAGTTATCTAGCAGCTCACCTGTGCCAGTCAATGTACTTTCATTGAACAAGGTGTTTGCCTTATGCATTCTAATGAGAACTCGTAGAACTCATATGCATAATCACTCAACAGGAATGGCACAGAAAATAGAATTTTGTCAATACGATAGGTTACAAACCTCAAGTCGTGTGCTAGTGTTTAATAGGTTTACTCTTGATTAGTTCTTGAATCTTTTCAAGATCTTCATACTCCCACTAACCTCTTGACATATTAGATTCTCTTATCAAGAAACATTTCTTGATAAACAAATATCCAAGAGTTAGCGTGTGTCTATATCAAGACAAAACAATGCACACATTTGGTCTTAGTTGATCCTTGTCTTCTACAAGACATCACAACTTACCAATTTCAAACGTGCAAGATAAAGAAAAACAATTTTCTACTTCACATTTGATGAGTGTGTGTCACTCAATCACAATCTTGGAATATGATTCTAAGACTTGATTTTGGAACGAAGTGTGACTCATCCTTTTGATTTAACCATTTCAACAATTTTTGATTCCTCTTCTTAGCCATACTAGTGAACTAAGATGTCCTTAGAGGATCAATTGTGATATGTTTCTTAATCATTAAAACGATCACAAAATCCGATACAAAAGTACTCTCCCTTCTTCTTAGATTTGAGAAACTTTTTATCTTTCTGCCTAATTGATTCTTCATATTCGTTCTGCCATTCATTGAACCTTTTCAATGATTCAGAATTCCACTTAATCTTGTAAGCATAACCATTTTTTTTACTAGACTTTTAGTAAATTATGACGAATAGTCTTATTGTTATTTGTGATGGACTTAACTAGTGCACAACATTGTGAACTCGTTCTCCTAGTCCTTCACTTGACTCTTTGTCAAGGAATTAGTCTTAAATTCTCTAAGTACCAAGATTTCCATACATCACATGATCCAAATCATATGATTCCATGTTTCTTTCCAATTGAAACCTGGGTGATGGGAATCTTTTCTTACTTAGAAAACTTTGACACTACCATAAATAACATAACTAAGAATCACATCCATTTATAGAAATACATAATCATCAATTTTTCACAACGATTTCATTGAAGGGATATACATAAATAAGATAAATCAAAATTTATTTTATTCATAAAAGCAGCGGAAAACATGTCCTTTACAATGCAAAATCAACTGAAAAATTATGTAATCAAATATTCCTAACAACTCTATCATAACTTCCTAAGCTCAAAATCTGATCTTCGAATCCATGCGATCGTGATCCATTTCTTCGTGATCAGACTCATCTTGCTCTTCCATCAAGCTTCCTCTATTTTCTATGATTCTGCAAAACATTCAAATGTAATCTTATCACATTATGTATTAAGAATCAATGAATAAGAACTTAATGGAGTTAGATAGTGGATTTTACCTGAAGTAGAGCCATACGTCTTGACTCTCCCATCTCTTAGATCTCTCAGGTATACTGGGCAGCTTCGTCTCCAATTCCCCTTCTCTTGGCAATAAAAGCAAATTGACTCTTTTGGAACAGCACACGGAACAACTTTAGACTTTGCCTTTCTCTTATGATCAAACTTTTCGACCATCGCATGCCTTTCGTTGCCATTTCCTATATCCATAGAGGTCTGGAAGGCAGATCCACCAATCAACTTTGCTTTTCCAGTGCGCCAAATCATTGCTTATTCAGCAGCAATAAGCATATAGGTGAGATCAATGTGGATCACGTCGTGATTCATCATATAGTACTCTCTTACGAACTCACTATATGAGTCAGGAAGCGACTGAAGAACCCAGTCAACAGCCAGCTCCTCACAAATAACGGATCCCAACATTCTTAACCTATTAATGTGTGACTTCATCTTTAGGTCGTGTGGACACACTGAGTTTCCTTCTTCATATATACTTGCCAAAAGGGCTTGGGTGAGTTTGAACTTTTCAATCCTTTGAACTTGTGGGTTAGGGAGAACAATAGGAGGAGGTGGAGGAAGTGAAGCATGATCTCGTGTTCCTCGATCTAATCGTGGAATATCATCTTCATGTGGAAAGCTTGTTCCACAGGATTTTGGAAGACCATAGTTGTCATACTTTGACATCTACAAAACGGGATAAAATTCAAGTTAGTTAATTGATTGAGTCCTTAATAAATCACCCAAATGAGATATTAAGGCTAGGACCCAACACAATATTCTACAACTTGGGAGAGGGATGCCGTAACCTAAATTGCAAAACATTTGAAGGTAAGTGAATGACGATTCACTAATTTTCCACCATGAAAAACAAAAAGATATTAAGTTTTAAATGTACTGAAAACTCCTAGATCCTTTGAGATTCATTGAACTTTTCAATGACATGTTTAAATCTCGACATGCCCCTCGATTTGTGACTGGGATGCCGAGGATCACAAAACAGGGTGTGAATAACCATGCAAACATACATGATGCCCTCATTGTTACAGTTACCTATTCGATGTGCCGGTTAACCACACACGCTCCACCAAACTATAACAAACATTGAGTCACCCTTTGCTACCTTTTCTTAGAACCATTTAGTGTGCCAATTAACCACGCACGATCCACTAACATCTTCGCAAGGGCACAAAGTGTAATTTCATGGAATTGCATCAATTCACTTTTGCCGAAAGTAACTAAGATTGGGAATTTTATAAGACATTTAGTTACATAATACTTCATTATACTTTTAATGGAAAGGTTTTGCCCTAACCTACCCGTTCGGCTAACGACCCTCCACTAGTCAAGAGTGCGGTGGGTAAGAGTGGATACCCATTCAATCGCCATTTTATAGACAATTTCCTTAAACACCCCTTATAGACCAGCTTCGTGAATGAGGCCTACTAACGGTAAGACTAGCAGTTTAAGTTATACATATATAATATTAGACTTTTAATGTTATATATAGTATAAGGGTGTATTTTACACTTTTAAAATACTAGGTGGTCTAACTTAATAAATTACACTTTTAATTTAATTACATGTAAACCATATCACTATGGATTTATTAACTTTCTTTTAATTATACATTTAATTAATTTAATAAAACCATAGGGTGCAATTTGAACTTTTTCAAAACTTAGGGTTTTAGAATTCAACATTTTAAAATTAAACTTTTAATTAAAATTCAAATTCCAAAACTTGAGGGAAAGTTTTGAAACATTTCAAATCATTAGGGTTTAGAATTTAAATATTTCAAAATTAAACTTTTTAATCAAAAATTTAAATTCCAAAACTTAATGGCAAGTTTTAAAACTTTTCAAAACACAAAGGATCAAATAGCAAATAATTTAAATTAAACAATTAATTTAATGATTATCTAAATTTGACCTAGTCAATATTACTTGCAAGACAATTTATCAATTTAATTCAAATAATCAATTATTATCATATAAGGAAATTATCATTCAATCAAATGGTATTTATCTTTTGTTTGGTCAATGATATACTCAAATATATGATAAAATTCAGATATTAATAACCCAAAGCAATTAAGGCAAGTATCCTCAAGCAAAACAATAAGAAATCCCGAAATCTGCTCTAACTGACGCTCAAACTCGCCGAGTTCCACTATGAACTCGCCGAGTCCACTAGGGAACTCGCCGAGTTCATCAGTCAGGGGCAAAAAAACGATTTTCAAAGCTTGAACAAATAAACAAGGCATCAATACAATAGAAACCAATCAAGGCTCTGATACCACTGATGGGTTTTAGCCATAAGAACATCCTATGTGCTCATGCAAACCCTAATGCTTGGATCTAGGTTTCTCTATTATACATGCATTCATCCAAGACTTTAAACCCTAGATCTAGCATGTGATAATCAATATTAACATAAGAATAGGGTTTAGATCTTACCTAGATTGTTTTGTAGCAATAACAATCTCAAATCCTCCTTGTAATGGCTTTAGAAAGCTTAGAGTCACAAGTGTCACTCCTCTAATGGCTCACAAACACCAAGAGCAAGAGGATGAAGAATGAGAAGAGAAGAGGCACTCAAAACGTGTAGAAACCCTAAGGAATCAGTTAGCCACGTTTTTGGTGCCCTAGGGGTCCTTAAATAGTGAGGCTATTAGGGTTATCTAACAAGGAAACCCTAATTTGAATGCTTAGGCCCTAAGCAACCCATGGACTCCCTCCTTAGAGGCCTTGGACGATTTCTAATGGGTTTCCCCATAGAATTCATCCACTCCATCCTCTATGGAGTTCATTAGCCCAATATTCAAATATCACACAATTGACAGTTCTAGTCCCCTTTATTTAATTAATGTCTTTTAGCCACAAAATTAATTCTTAATTAATTATTGACTAATATTAATTAAACAATATGATTTCTCCTTTAATATATTATTCTCATAATATATTAATAAATCATAATTAATCCTCTATCTTTCCATAATTCATCCTATCAAGTTGCTTTGGTGAAGGCAACCCAAAAGGACCATGCACCATCGGGTCAAGTACATACCAAAATAGTTATGGACTTAAACACTAATCCAACAAAAATACAGTCCAAAATTTTCATTTTAAATTATAAATAAAACTATAATAATCCAAATTATCTCATAAAACATAACTAGTGCATCTCATAATATCATACAATGTCAACAACATCAGAGGATAAAAATCCAGGCTGAACATATGGTGTGTGCACTGCAATCATCCCAAGCCCTTCCCGTTGCTACCAGAAGTACTTGAAACCAAAACCGAAATCTGTAAGCACGAATCTTAGTGAGTCTCCCTAAACTACCATATACCATACATTGGGCTTTGCCCGCTACATCAGGCCCCGCCCGACATCGGACCGTAGTCCGACATCGGGACCTGTCCGTCATTGGACCGAAGTCCGGAATACATATAACATATCAACAAAGCATATAACATATACACATAACATAAGCACATAATCATTCCTCAGGCTTGCCCCGACGTCGGACCAAAGCCCGGAACATATAAACATAACATATAAGCTAAATATTCATCGGGCTTGCCCCGACATCGGACCAAAGCCCGGAACATATAAACAAACACATGCAAGAATCACGAATACATCAAGCATACAAACATTCCTCGGGATTTCCCCAGCATCAGACCGAAGTTCGAAAACATATAACGTACATCGGGCTAACCTCGACATTGAACCTAAGTCCGGCACATGCTAACATATATAAACGGGCCGACATTGGTGCCTTCGACCCATTCCTACCGGAGGAAAACTCACCTTGTAAAGCTAAGTGTTGAATATCACGGTAAGGAATCTCTAGTGGCTGCTCCAACGACTCCCAGACTATCATTACAACAACACTTAGTCAGAATCCATAAATCTTCTTAGGGTAAAATGACCATTTTACCCCTTGGTCTAATTTAGACCATAATCTAGGCCCAATTCCATCTAATCCTTCCAAGCTACTAATGGCCCACCAAAGGCCCACTATTGGCCCAATTTTCTAAATTGGGCCCAACTTCTCAAATGGCCTCCCCTTAAGCCCAAACATGTCCTTGGTTCATTATCTGACTTCTGATGGCCTATTAAGGACTAATAACTGCTAAGTCCAAGGATTGGCCCAAACCGAGGCCCAAACGTCACAAAGCCCAAATCCTGAGAGTATGTTGGGCGTACTCCTCTGTACACTAAGCGTACTGGTGCATGGCTTGTACGTTGCGCGTACTGGCTTATACGCTCAACACACTACCCTGTTAGCCATAAACTTCAAAAGTTTGTATTCCATTAAGACCTAAATCCCATATTGCAGATCTGAGTCCCTTTGCATGTCATAACTCATAAAGTCGATTACACCCACCAAATGAGCCCAAACTTGGAATATAGCAACTAACTTCCATCGAATGGCTAGATCTCATGCATGGTCACAAATGGACCTTAAAGATCAAAACTTTACTGCTTATGGGACTCATATGTCACTAAGGGTGGCAACCTTACACCTAGAAATGAGTTTGAGTCATAAAGATCCATTCTTGGGACTAAAAGATCCCAAAACATCACTACACTAGATCTAAGCATACATCAGGAAAGTTGAAAGCTTTATACATCCAATGAGTGCCAAATGGTGAGGTACACTTGGATCCTTGTGCTCAAGATACTCAAGTTCTTATTCTCTAACTTCTTTTTTCTTCTTCCAAGCTCCAAATCACCAAAGTAAGCTTCACAAGGACAAAAACACACAAGGATGAAGTATGAAAGGATTTCTAGGGTTTCCTAAGGTTGAGAGGTTGGTAATGATGCTAGGGTTTGAGTCATAATGTTTTATTTATATGGCTTAAACCCTAAAAATTAAGGTTTAGATTCTACTCACGCACGTTGCGCTTTCTCCTTGGTACGCTGCGTGTACATGCATTCGCCCCTGAATCCAAAGCTCCTCTACGCCCCACGCACGCCAAGCTTTAGCCCAACGTACATCTTCTGGGTAGCCCAACTACACGGCCCACTTTGCTAAAGTCCAACTCAATAATCCACTTATCCAGTTCATAGCCCAACAACAAATAATAAGAAATATTAAATAATTATTACCTCAAGTGATGGACGTTACATTGCAGGTCATCATTCTCAAAACCATTTTGATGTTATGGTGGTTTAGGAACAACGTAATTTCAGAAGAGTTCTATTTTTGAAAGGATTGTCATTAAGTCATTCGAATGATTTACTTCTAGGAACAATAAAATTTAGATTCATAGGAACTTGTGGTTACAAAACCCGTTGATGCATATTTCTTTGCAATTATTTTCTAGCCACCTGTTAGTTGTTTTGATAAAATCTTTAAGCTATTCGGAAAAAAAAATCAAACCATCTCAATAATTAGTAAAAGTTTGAATATTATGATATAATAAAAAGTAAATTTAAAGAATAATAGTAGTTTAAAAATTACAATAAGTAGGATGTTATATTAATAAATTATATGAGAAATTTCGTTACAATTTCCTATAAATTATTCTGATAATAATATTAGGGATTTAGGGTTAACTTCTATACTTACACATATAGTAACATTATATAATACGTGTTTTTTTTCAAATGAAGGTATTCTAACTATTTAACTAATCAAAAATTGGCATGCTTAAACACAGTTTCTTTAGCATAGGACTCTTTGATAGCCTCTTAATTCAAAATTATAGAGAAAGACTTTTTTTCTTCGAATGGCAAAAAAGGCATTAAAAACGAACTAGGGAGAAGCTAGCAAAGTCCGAAATTACATCAAGCAATAGTTAGGATTGGATTTTGCAACCACCATACATAATTAATGTTTTTATAATCCTAGCATTACACCAAAAATATGATTATGTGGCAACGCTACTAGAAAAACAGCCTTTTACGACAAGCAATGTGTATCATAAAACGCTTAGACGACGCGCAAATGCATCTCAAGGAAGGCCCTATCATAACGAGAGACGACACGCTTTTGCACGTTGTCTATTTACGACGCGCATTTACGACGCTCATTTACGACACACAATGCGTATCAAGGAAGGCCCTGTCATAAAGGAAGACGACACGCATTTGCGTGTCGTAACCTTACGACGCGCGTTTAGGACACGCATTGCATATCATTAAAACCCCTGTCATAAATGAAGATGACACGTATTTGCGTGTCATAATTTTAAATGTTTTAAATATATATTTTTTTGATAGAATTACTAATTTTCAAATTAAACAACAGATTAAAATTATCATAATACAAAATAAAATACTATACATAATAATGATAATTCATTTCAAAAAAATATCACATGTCAAACAAGTTACCTAACATTACATGTCAAACAAAACTACATCTCAACACTAATAACACTTAAAAATATGCTTTTTCCTGCATTTGGAGCACCCACTATTCCTATATCAGCAACCAACTTTAGGTGCAATTCCAACCACCTGTAAAAGAACAGCATTTGAAGATCAACATTTGCTTGATTTGATGATTCAACACTAGTTGCCCTTGGACCTATTCCTGTTAAATGATACATATAAGAAGTAAAAAAAAAATTGTATATAGCTTATGTGAAGGAAAATTGAGTTAACTTACCAGCATGAATATGTGTGTTAATGTGCCTTGGGATACTTCCAATTCCAATAGGACAATATGCCCCAGGATTTGCATTTGCATGACTATCAAAAAGAGATCTTTATAAACAGTTTCCTAATAAAAGAAGTAAAAAAATAATTATTGACTATAAACAGTAGATATAATCGAGTTTAATATATACCATTGTGTAAGCCAATTCCAATAATATGCTCAACAAAATCATCTATTTACTTGGAAAACAATACCAAAATAGCACATTCCAATCACATGCTTGGCTATGTAACTAACAGTCTGGGACAACACATGATCAAGGAAAGGGTATTTATGTAATTTGATCCATTGCCATGGAAAAGGCTAATTCTTGAAAATTCATTATTGCAAACCTATTTAGACTGACCATTACAACCACCTATTGGTTTTCTTATAACATGCCCTGCTTGACAACCCACACCATGTACTATCTCTGGTTCACTTTCCTGGAATATAAATCCAACATGAACAGATTATCAATATCAATTTCCGAACCTTCCTTGGATTGAAACGGAGCTTGCTCTAGCTTCAGAGCGAGGCAAGATGGATGGGTTGACTTGAAGCTCGGGATGGTGTGGGATAACAGCCTTGAATTGAGCTTCGTAATTGATGATATATAAGAATTTTATGAAAGATATATAAGAAAAGTTATGATAAGGGAAAAGGAACTTACACTCACTCTTTCATCATCATGTTCTACCTTGTCCCTGAGTCGCATCTCAAGCATCTCTCTCCCCAGCCAGTCAACTGAACTAGATGAATAATTCAAGCCGGTAACAACTCTGGAACTGCCAACTCCGCCATGTCCAAGGCTGGCAGAAGCCATTTAACACCTGATGAATAGCACAAAGGTGGCAACGACTGCTACACTCTACATAAACTTATGGAAACTACCAGATAGTTCCACACAAAAATCTATGTTTGTGATAAAAATGAATCAAATGAGGTAGAATTTTCACTATCAGTCAGATCTAAAGTCGAAATCACTCTAAAGTTTAATCCAAACGAAATCATAAAACACGAATTAAAATGAGGAATTGTTGTTAAACGCATAATAATATCGACCAGGAATAACTCAAAGCTTCTGAAAAGTTGTGTGCATACTCCCTAGATGAAGCCATGTAATACTTATGCCCAGCAACCATGATAAGATTACAAAGCTTCTGAGAGAGAAACCGAAGATTGAGAATTCTAAATCTTAATCTAATCAAAATCATAGGGATAGCACCAGGCATCAATGCAAGCCCAGAAAAAGGAACGTCAGCTGGTCAGGCAATGCACCTTATAAATAGAAAAAAGATTTCAACTTTAGACTAAACACGGTAAAAACCAGATAACATGGGGGATCATTTTTGTAATTTACTCTAAAAAATATATTACCCTATCAAAAGATTTACAAGTCTGATCTTGATGTAGGTACGAATTCGATGAGCTAATGTCTCAACCAAAGCTAATTTGCAGATGTTTGATCTACTTTTCTACAAACACCAATCGTTCTTGTACGTGTATAAAACAACAACAGAAATAAATAAAATCACTTTCCGTTTAAACAATGATAAAACCAAAAGGTTTTTTTACCACTTAGAAAAGCTTTAATCACTTTTTATATTAAAAATATTCAACAGTTTAGGGCATATTGACAACTTATTGCATTTATTTACTTATTTTCATCTACCCTTTCATCATATAAAAATTTTAATGCTTCATTATTTTTTGACTAAGTGATCTATTTTGTTAGTTATACAAAATGAAAAATGAACATTTTATTAACATACCAGATCTTTATTATATTTTTGACTAATTAATCTATTTTGTTAGATATATAAAATGGTAATAAACATTTTATTATAACATACGAAACCTTTATTAATTCTTTGTCTAATTGATCTATTTTATCATATATATATATATATATATATATATATATATATATATATATATATATATATATATATATATATATATATATATATATATATATATATATATATATATATATATATATATATATATATATATATATATATATATATCAGTGTTGTAAAAATCGGTCTAGGCGGCCGATTAATTGGGGATTAATCGCTAGGCGGTCTTCAACCGAATAGGATTAAGACTAATCGGTCGGCTTAATCGGTTTTGGTCAAAAGGGGGTTAAAGTTGGAGCTAGATGGTTCTAATCGGTCCTAGGCGGTACGAATCGGTCCTAGGCGAACAAATCAACCAAATTTTCAAATTTTCAAATATTAAACCAAAATTTTCAAAAGTTCATAGTATTTCAATGTTCAACTAATATATAAAAAAATATAAAAATAAATTTTAAATTTTTTCTCCAAAATTTTCAAAATTTCTATGTTTTCAAATATATAAATACCCAAATTTACTTCTTTTCTTAAGATATATTAAAATTTGAATAACTTTTCTTATTAATTGGATGCAAAATTGTTGTGCTTTTTAAACTTATTATTGAACTTTTATGCTTATTTATTTATATTATTACGATTAAAGTTAGATTTATAAAATTTTGAATAATTATCTTAATAATTAATGATCCCCGATTAATCCCCGCCTAGCCAATTAATCCCTAGACCCCAGTCCACCGACGAGCTAACGTCTAACGTTTTCTGCAACCTTGATATATATATATATATATATATATATATATATATATATATATATATATATATATATATATATATATATATATATATATATATATATATATATATATATATATATATATATATACTTTGATAAACATTAACAACTATAGAATATGGAACACCTTCCTTCGTAAGAGAAAAACAACTAATACAACACCGTATAACTCCAAAGAGAACTACACAATTACAAACATCCCTGTAGGAGATAAGCCCCACATGAGATGCCATCACGAACACCACCAAATAATATTAGAGGAGAAATATCACTCCAACAAAGCTCCAAATGCAAAATCAATAACAAACTAGGCCCAAACAACCTTCAAAACAGCTCCAGGGGCAAAAATGTCATAAAATGGCAAGAGAGAGTAGTGTGCCATGTATGAACTGCGAATAAACACAAAATCTTTGAAGCTAGCACCTAGTGAGGATATCCATAAATAAAAAAACCATAACAGGTAAGTAACAATCCCAAGGGTATAATGGACCAAACTCGAAATAAGTTTATATTTATCCCTGACATGACGTTGAATTTTTCAACCTCGAGTGTCAATACCAAGCATATCCCTGGAACTTTATGTTGTTGGGTCTATATCAAGAGCTGTAAAAACAGGAACCGAAAAAAAAAAAGAACATGTGATTACATACCTAGAGAAAAGATAAAAATGCACGCTATCACAGACCCAATTAGCACTTGAGTATCACAAAGAGAACTCACACCAACAAACTCTAAACCCTTCCCAGTTATGATAGTTACACGCACCAAACACACACCAAGATACACTTTATCTGACCCCCCCTCCCCCCCCCCCGGCCCACACCCACCTACCCATAGACCTGGAGATTTAAAGACAGATTGAAAAATCCCTATCAAAGCCCACAGGGAAGAAAAAAAAGTAATCAAGTTACACATTACAACCACCGAAGGTGATTGACCCCAAACTAACTAATCTAATTTGTGCCTTTTTGCCCTATGTTTTATGTAGGAGAATAAACATAACTTAGTATCACCCACCAGTTTTGGGAAAGATATCTTTATTTTCCTGAAAATCACATTGTTCGTTCCAACCTAGACTAACCAAAGCACAGTTCCAACAAACGCATTAGTTACTTTCCTTGTAGTTCTATTGGACTAAATTTAGAATAAGATTTTGTAGGAAAAGCTTTGTTTCAAGTGAAATGCATCTTTATGAGTTTTAATACCATCATTATATCACCAAAAGTTTTAAGTAACATAAACACAGGAGGGAAAGAAAAAGTAGTTGATTAAGTTAAGTTTTTTCAAGTCTATGAGACCATTTTTTTCATTACCTGCATATGATTCGCTTCTCAAGTACTTATTCTTTATGTGGGGAAGATGGGGGGCACCATTTGATGTTTGTGCTTTATCTCAATTTCTTTTTCGTTACCTGCATTTTCCCAAAGAAATGATATCAAAAGCGTTGCGCTTTTATCTCAATTTTGTAAATATATTTTATAAAATTGATTTCATGAATCAATCCTGGGAATCGAATAAAGAAGAAGAGGACCGGTGGTGATGGAAGAAAAAACGATCGATTGATGACACTGAAGCGATCGATTGAAGATAGTTGAAAAGATCTGAGGATAAAAATATCAAGAAAAATTACCTAAAATGTTGAATCAACAATGCAATGAAATCGAACCGGAAGGTGAAGAAGGTGCGAGTTCATCCAGGTTCTCATCATCATCATCTGAATCATTTAGGGATTTAAATTTGGGTTTTTCTACAAGGCATTTTAGGGATGATGTGCTAGGGTTTTTCCAGGATGATGATGTAGGTAGGGTTCGAAATCAAGTTGAATAATCGAGGATTTATATGAATGACTGAAATGTGAAGCAGCGATTTTCATGTTGAAAATTTTGTGAATGAATAAGAAGATGATTATGGTGAAAAAGAATGGAGGGAGAGAAAGGTAGGAGAAAGGTAGCAAGTGTGGATCGATTTCATGAAGTTTGACCACTCATCGTAGTTATCTTCCATCCCTAAAGTCACCGGTGTTGCGTCTTTTTTTCTTTGGAGCCACCGTCATTGCCCAATTCTTTCCCTCGAGCCACCATCTCGAATCTTTTTAACCTGTTTGACGTTTTGAAAGAGAGATCGAAATGGAGAAATAAAGATAGTACTTGAACCAAAGAATTCTGAAAAAATCCCTAGAGTGTGATAACTCATGGAATTCACAAAGCTTCGTTAAGCCAAACCATGGAAAAGAGAAAAGTAAAAACGAAGGAAGATGAGAACAAGGCGGGGTTTTCTAATTTTTGGGGATTTCGTTTCCTGCTTAGCTATTAAAGGTTGAAAACGCGCGTTCCATTAAAATTTATAAAGCGACATCCTTAGACGAGACACATTTTATTATAGGTTTCCTCCGGGTTTTTTTATGCGTGACCTAAATCCTTAAATTTTTTGAAGAGATGACACTTTTTTAATGTCACTCTTTTTCGCGTAACATAAATCAATGAGTGTCGTGGTTTGCAAGTCGTAAAAGGGTCTTTTTCTTATAGTGAATGTTATGAAAAAGACCAGTTACTCTCGGTTTAGAAATTACAAACAACTTAGAATTTCTAAAGTTCCAAAGAAACCACCATGAAGAGTAAACAATCCCCTTCAAGCAATTCTTGACCAACACGTTAAGCCTTAGAGCGATGAACCATTTCAACTGATCATCATAAGAATCAATATGAGACAAAATCGCTTTAGAAAAAGGACAAACAAAAAACAAGTAGTTAGTCGTCTCAATACCACTTTCACAAAGAGGACATAATAAATAAGTAATGTCCATACCCTAACAACAACCTCTTAATTTTTCAGATTCAGTGTGTTTGGTAGCATATGAATAAAAACATCTTAATTTTTAGAATCCTCTTAAACTTGCACATATATGAATAAAAAAAGAGACGACATTCCCTCTTTTGTCCTCATATGTACACTTCTATCAAACATACACCCACATTCAGTAGATCATCCTTCCGGTCTCCTCCCACCTCAAACCAACTTCAACAACGACCACCTCCTCCCATCGTTGACATTGTACATCACCATCGCACCCATGGTCGACCTCGCTTAACTACGACCTTTGATGCTAAGCTCCGACAGTGATGTTATCGCTAGTATGTCACCCCCACTCAAATATCGTGAGTTGCCGCCACTGAACGTCATGCTGCACCAGGTTTATTTTTCTCTGATTTTCTAAAAATCAATTGTTGTGAAATATGTTCTTGAAGTCTACTTTGAAGCTCATGTTCCAAATTGGTTTAGCTTCTATTTATCAGGGACTAAAGATAGAGTTTCAGGAAAAAATTTAAGCCACTACGTGGTGCAAGGATACCCACGATGTGGTATCAAAAAATGCAACACATGTTTATTAATCGCCACTGCGTGGCATTAGGTTGGCCACGACATGGCAGCTGTCATGGCTTAAACCCATGATTTTTTAGGGTTTCTTTCGTATTTAAACCTTATTACCTTGAACCTAGGCTTCCTTATCATCCTCCATCAACTCCAAAGCCTTTTGAAGAAACCCTCATCCATTTCCTCCATTTTTAGCTCATAATTATGTCCTTGGTGGATCTAGATGGAAGAAGGAGACTTTCGTGGTTGTGAGATCATCTTGGCAAGCTTGGAACTTCTGTTTGAGCATCTTTTGGACCTTTGCGAGTATTCAAGTCCAAATCTTTATGCATTAAGTTGCCTTTCTTTTGGACTCTAGAACATAGATCTAGACTTATAGGAATGTCTTAAGGGATCAAGTTAGAAACTTATCCATTAAGACCTTGGAAAGGACTAGATCCGAGCTTTAGAGCTATTGGAATCGCAAGAAAATGGTTTAAGCTCGTTTGATTTGTTCAAACCAATCCGCATGACGTGGACTTAGGCTGCCATGATGTGGAGGGCTGCTGATTGGCAATTTTGACCTCGATTTGACCATTGACTTGTTGACCTAGGTTAACTTTTGGACAAGATTGTTATATCTAGTGTGTAGACTAATGTTGGACTTTGAATGTTTTGATAGGAGTGTCGTAGCATCTGTTGCGGGGCATTGAGCTGTGGTTTTGCTGATTTTTGTGAGTCAGATGAGTCTTTTCACTATACTTGTGGGTCGGAGGCACCAATGACGACCCACTAGATTGTGAATGTAGGATGCTAGCTGTTTTTGTGACTTTTTCATGTAGGATGCTAGCTGTTTTTGTGACTCTTTCGTGTGTATGTATGATATGGGTTGGGCCCAATGATATAGGATGGGCCCGAATGCATGGGTTGGACCCAGAAGCATGTATGTTGAGTTGGGCCCATTACTTGTATGGTATGCGGTATTTGGGGAAACTCATTAAGCTTTGTGCTTACGGTTTATGGTTTGACATTTTTTTAGGTACTTCGAGTTCCAGAGGAAAGGGTCCGACGTGATCGCACTGTATCACCTAGAGTTTATTCCACATTAGCTATTTGTGATTTTTACTCAGATATTTGAGAAAACTATTACTTTGATTATCTTTTGGAACAAATGAATGAATTGTTTGATTGATTAAAAATGAAGTTTTTACTTGATATTTTTAGGACGTTACATCTACAGATGAGGCTTGACTTAAAGAACATATTGGACACTAATTGGTAAATGATAGTAACTAATGTTATAGATTTGGTCGCCTGGGGACTGACTTAAAGAATTCATTTGTTGTTAAAAGTTTGAAAGTCAGATATGATTAGATGTATATTTGTATGTTTTTTATGTTTCGCGTATAAATATATAATTCTTTCTAGCAATTGATTTTATGTTGGAATTTTTATAATTTAGTGATATGCTTGAATAAAAAATAACATGAAAGGGTAAAATAAATTATTTTTATTTCAACGTAGCAATTCAAAAGTTTCATTCAAACAATACGTTAAAAATTAGGATATTAAAAATTTATACCTTCTTAAAAACTCATTCCTATTAAACAACTATTAACTTGTCCCCACCGTATTTTTGATCACCGAACCAACTAACCTATACACCCTCACATAGTCACATGTTAAATGCTGTTTGTACTTTTTTGTTAAAAAGAATGTTTCAATAAACAAATGAAACTGTTTTTTAAATAAGTCTAACATTAACTTTATAGCTAGTTAATATAAACTTTATTAGCGATTTAGTATCTAAAAAGTAATTAACAAGAGAAAATAATGGCGACAGTGCCTTTTGTTCGGATCTTTTGGTCCTCAAGGCTAAAACTTAGTTTAAAAAAGCCAACACAAAGAAAACTTTACTTTAATATGCTTTGGTGTAATATATATATATATATATATATATATATATATATATATATATATATATATATATATATATATATATATATATATATATATATATATATATAAAAGGTTTAATGCGTCTATATAAAAAAATGAATTGGTAAGAATAAAAAATAATATAAAAAAAAAAACCTTTTCCCCTTCTATAAACATCAATAGAATGTTTTTTTTTTGAAAGGTTCATGTAAGAAAACATTTTTTTTGCTATCCCCTAGCCTAAAGAAAAGATATTTCTTTTATTATGATAAAAAAGAAATTCAATTTTGGTCTCTTTATGTAGTTGGAATTGATATGTTGAAGGATATTTGTGATATACTTCAAAAAAAACATTTAAAATGTTAATAGACTTTTAGAGGTGACAATTTGAAATTATACATGTGGCAAAGAAATTGTGGCTAAAGGTTGGTAAATGATGGGATATTTCGATCCTAAGTTGCTGTTGAATATTCATTTGGCGGATACAACTAATCTAAAATATTGAAATAAAAAATGGTTTGGAATTGTTGTAATAAGATGAAGACGATAAAGACAAAATAAAAACAAGAATAAATGTATAGGAGAGAACTTTTTGTGGGAGAATCACAACGCATAAGAACTTGTATTATATGAAAATCGATCATGATATAAAACTCAATGGTGGATACATTATATAAAACTCAATGGGGGATACAGGAAGGAAGTGTAAGAGAGAATAAAATGTGTAAAACAAAATGCAGCGGTAAAACTCCCCCTGATCTCTCGAGACATCTCATCAAGATCAAAACAAAGATATATGGGCTAAGAGTCGAGCTCTAATGAAGCACAATTTCAACCTAAATTATCGATAAAGGTACGAACACAAGTCATAGACTGACTATACATATAATGAACAATCGTGACAAATGTCTTAGGGACCCCTCTAGCGTCTAAGATGCCACATATCGCCTCATGAGGAACATTATCATACACCCTCTTCATGTCAATAAACACTATATAGAGATCCATGTGGATTATCTCAGTCTTTGACCTCCTAAGCATGAAACTGAATTGGTTGTTAGTAACGGTGGTGCCATTATGCAACATAGCATCCAATACTCTCTCTTGTAGTTTCATGGTGTGACTAGCTTAATCCTTCTATAATTATTGCATGCTTGGGCATCACCTTTGTTCTTATATATTAGGATCACAATACTTGATCTCTACTCCTCAAGCATCTTTACTGACTCTTGGATAATGTTAAATAAGTTTTTTTGCTACCAAACTCTCACTTCCTTAAAACACAACCATGCCAAATAAGGATTTGTCCGGACCTACGTCTTCGTTTCTCCCTATCTTCAAATCCCTATTTACTTTATCGCTACTCATTTTCAAGTCAAAGCCCTCATCTTTTGTTTGGCGCCTTCCTAAAAAGCTTCATACACCTATATTGTAACATCCAAAAATTTTAAGCCAAATTCGAACTTTTTCAACCATAAAACCACATAGTGTTTTACAAAATGTTTTCAAAATATTATTCATCAGAGTATCCCAATAACAAAAGCATAAGGATGTGGAGCGGTACGGTCACGCCTTCGCCTTGCCATGATCTCCTGAAGTACCTGAAACAATAAACTAAAACTGTAAGCCCGAGGGCTTAGTGAGCTACCCCCAAAATACCAAAACTACACTGATAATACCATATCAATAACAGATAATCAACAACATGCATACTGGGCCTTCGGCCTAACCGGACCGCGCTGCAGGGCCTATAGTCAATCTGAGTCTATCCCGAGCCTTCGGCATGACTGGATCGCCCTCCTCGGGCCTACAATCTCTCCGGAGCGCTCGTAGGGTATGTTGGCCTTCAGCACAAAGCAGGACCGCCTCAACCCAAACATCAAGCAAGTAATCATGTGCGCATAACTAACATATACTGGCATATACAGGTATCAAACATAACTATCACACTGATCATTAATACTAGCAATCCCTCATAACAGCACCGACCTAGCAGGTCACTAACATACCAATCCCCATGGATCATAAGGGCATAATAACATATTGTCTATCTTGATACCGAACTAACAGATCATAACTACATATAGCATACCATAACCAAGATAATCAACTAAAGGGTCGGCCTTGGTGCCATAGACCCCATTGATATAGTGAGGATAACTCACCTTGCTAGCAGCTCGAAATGATATTGCCTACACCTCTAGATGTAGCTCCAACCACCTCGGTTGTACCCATAAGTGGCCCACTCAATAATCACTCAAATTACCAAAATGCCCTTGGGAGGTACAAGACATCCCACAGTCAAATCAAGTCACTGCTAAATGGTCAACAGTCCATGTTGACCTATTTGTTGAATATAACTTTCTCTGCCTCGAGTCCCTCCTGATTCCAAAATTTCTCAACTCGACTCGTCGAGTCTCTAGCCGACTCGCTGAGTCGATACGCGACTCAGTGCTTGGGAGTCCAAACTGACTCGTCGGGTCATCTCCCAGACCTCACCGAGTCCATGCGGGACCAAACTGGACAAAACCCTACCCGACTCGTCGAGTCATTTTCCAGACTATCCGAGTCCATATGCATACTCCCATGATCAAGCGATTCAGAAAAACCCTTTTGTTCTAATCGGTAGATCTAGGTCCCTAGAGTGCTTTAGCAACGTAAAGTTGCTACCTTTACGTATTGGCATGACTCAAAATCCACATCTAAGCTTGAAATGGGTCTTTACTCATAAACAAGGGTTCCTTCATGACCCTATTAAGAACTTTATGAACTTAGGACTCAAAAGAGGTTCAGATTTGAAGTTTCAACTTCAGATCTAGCTCCCATACCATAATTCCTTCATCAATGGCTAAAGAAAGCCCTAATCTTCACATATGAAAGCTTCTAGAAGAAAAAAGGTCAATGTAACAACTTGTTACCTCCAAAACATACCCAAGATGAAGTAGACTCTGGATCCACACAAAATGCTTGATGCTAGCCTCTTGATCTACAAGTTTCCTTCACAAAAATCACTTCCCAAAGCTCCAAAACACTCTCCAAGCTCACACTCACGAAAATTAGGGTTTCTGGCTCTCAAGGGGTGATAGAGTTGTAACATCCCATTTAAAATAAGATAATTAAATAATAAACCCGGGACCCTAAGGGTAATTTTTACTATTATTTTATACTATTTTTTCCCCAAAATCAAATAATAATTAATGGGGTGTTGGTTTCAGGGTGCCAAATGTTATACTTTGGATTTCCAAGGGGTTAAAGAGTAAATATCGGACTTATTCTGAGAAGGATTCTTGAAGCCAGGGTAGAAATGATAATTTATGGATCTTAATTGAAAATAATTTGCAGAGGAGGGGTTGTTTTGTAATTGCTGGACTTATATTGAAATGAATTATGGGAGCAAGGGTTTAAATGGTAAGTTAAGGATGTACTTTGAAAGAAATAGGAAAGGATGGACCGGTTGTGTCAATATGGGTAAATGTTCCATGAAGCGGGTATATAGCCTTAACCGGTTCATTGTCTCTAACTATAAACCTAATGCTCCATTCAGCCGCCACCTTTACCTCACGTCCCTCTAGCCGCCCGTCCTACCTCTGCTATTTCCGGCCACCACCTCCTAGCCACCGATGTCGCCCATCAAAGCCAACCGACGGTGCAATCCCGTCAGCGACAAAGAACCTTCAGCGACGTCGTTTTAGTGGGTCGTCGGACTGTATAGCGCCACAACCTCCGTATCTTCCTCAGTTGGCGTTGATGCTGCTCTCTCTCCCGCTGCCGGCTACGATTGAGACCGCAAATGGATTCCGCTGTCATGCCCTTGCTGCCACTGCTGCTCCGGCCATCGTCTACCTCTCAAAGCGACTGGGGTTGAGTGCATTCTCTGGTTGTTCGCGACATTTTTGGTGTTCGGTGGTTCGTGGTTTGTGAGGGAGTTGTATGTGTATGTGTGGTTTATGTCGAGAGGGACTCACGAAGGACCACCATGGCAGTCGGCCATGGTGGCTTCTGCTAATAGCATTGTGTCTCTGATCAGCCGCCGTCTGCTGTTATGCTTCGCCACCACCAGCCGCCATGGAAGGTGGTTGTGTGTGTTCTTTGTGTACTTAGGTGTGTATAGGGCTGTTGTATTCCTTTAAGAGAGTGTAGGTGTTGTTTATGTGAACGTAAAACAACATTGAGCCACCACCACCACCACCGTGAGGTGGTGGCTGCCACCTCCGACCACCGTCTGCCGCCTCATGGTGGTTGGTTGTGAAATTATTAGGTGTTTATTTTGAGATAGTGTGTGTATCATTGTAATATGTAATCGGAATAATAATAGAAAAGCTTGAACCACCACCGTTAGGTGGTGGCCGCCGTCTCCTGCCGCCACCAGCAGCCGTGTTGGGTGGCGGTGTGCTTTGCCTTGTTGTGTTAGATTCGTATGGGATGCATGAAACGCTAGTGGGCCCAATGAAAGCCCTAATGGGCCTAAGAGAACCATACTTGACCGAATAAAACCCCAATGGGCCCAATAAGGCCCAATGTGATCTAAAAGCTCAATGAATGGACTAATGGGCTAATATTTGGTTAGGAAACCCTAATTAGGGTCTGGAAAACCCTAATAGCATAAAACCTAATTTTTGTGAATTGATCGGCACGCACACGAGAATTATTTAATAACTTGAAATATTAAATAATCGTCATTGGAAAATTAATGTAAGGCAACAATGGACTTAATAGATTAAGTCCTTAACGGGTTAAGTAAGAAACACTTAACCCTAATCATCATTTCATGTGAAAGCCCTAATCTTACTCGGGCCTTGAGTTCGGCCTTACTATTGGGCTTTGGTGATTGGACTAATAATGGGCTTTCCAAGAATAAGTAAATGGACTAAATAATTGTATGGGCTTAAGGATAAGGCCCATGTGAGAGTCTTGGGCCCAATTTAGAAAATTGGGCCATATGTTGTACTTTGGCCCATTACTTGACTTTTGGATCTTGGAGTGTGAGTTGGACCTTGGACTTGGAACCAATTATTAATTGGGTATTGTTTGATGTTGACAGTTCGGGGAGCTGTGAATCAACAGCTGGAGTTTTATTTGTGGGAATTCAGCATTGTCAGGTGAGTTATCCTCACTATATCAACAGGGTCTACAGCACCAAGACCGACCCTTTGTGATTTACATCCTGGTTTAGGATGGTTTCCATGTTATTGATATGCTAGATTACATCCTGGTTTAGGATGGTTGCTATGTTATTGATATGCTAGATTTCATCCTGGTTTAGGATGGCTGTTATGTTAGATTTCGGATAGATCGGTATCCTGGTTATTGTATGCTTGTATGTTGTTATGATCTGTTAGATCGGTATCCTGGTGGATAGAATGTTGTTATGCTGGTATGATTGTTATATCGGTATCCTGGTATATAGGATGATGCTATGTTAGTGACCTGGTTAGGTCGGTATCCTGGTTATAGGATGTTGCTATGATTGGTGATCTGTTAGATTGGTATGACTGTTATATATATGCAAGTGTATGATATTTACGTACACATGCGTATTTGATTTGGGGTTGGGTTGAGGCAGTCATGCTTTGTGCTGGAGGCCACCATACCCAGGGCGGTCCGGATAACCTGAAGGCCCTACAAAGGGATTTAGTCAGACCGAAGGCCCGACGAGTGGTCCGGAAAGGCTGTAGGCCCTGCGAGGTGGTCCAGATGTGCCGAAGGCTCGGAGAACAGTCCATATAGACTGAAGTCCTATGAGGCGGTCCAGTTAGGATGACGAATAATTATGCATGTTGTTCTATATTGGTTATATGATATGGTTATATTTGTATGGTGTTCGTATTTTGGGGTAACTCACTAAGCTCTCGGGCTTACAGTTTCAGTTTATTGTTTCAGGTACATCAGATGATCACAGGAAGGCAAAGGCGTGATCGTATAGCTCCTCATATTTTATGGTTTTATGAATTGATTCTGGGGATACACTGATGTCTAAACTATTTTGAAAACAAACTATAATAACTTGATGGTTTTAAAATGTATTAAAAAGTTTTAATTTGGCTCAAATTTTATGGATGTTACAAGAGGACAGTGGGAGGTGCTAATGGTCCAATATATAGGGTGCAAAAACCCTGAAATTTAGGGTTTCCCCTGCCAGCTCCTTCTCGTCGAGTCCCCCCTGCCGACTCGTCGAGTCCCTCATTAAATGACGTGTCCTGACTCACTTCTACTCGTCGAGTAGACCTTAACACTTGAAATTTAGAACGAATAATAATGATACCTGACAGTTGGAATGTTACAATTCTCCCCCACTTAACTTAGAATTCGTCCTCGAAGTCTATTGTAGTAAATAACTCCAGGTAATGCTCCTACATCTCAGCCTCCGGTTCCCATGTCCACTTGAATCCTCTCCGACGCTCCCACTCTATCTTCACCAACGGAACCTCTTTATTACGAAGGACTTTCACTTTCCTTTCCAAAACGGCAATCGGCCTCTCAATATAATTCTGGCATTCATCAACCTAAATGTCTTCCAGTGGAACCACTGCCTCTGGGTCCATAATGCATTTCGCAATTGCGAAACGTGAAAGGTGTTGTGAATCTGGTTGAGCTCATCCAGTAATTCCAACCTGTACGCCACTTTACCAACCCTGGCAATGACCCGGAATGGCCCAATGTAGCGGGGACCCAACTTCCCCCTTTTCGTGAAGCGAATCACGCCCTTCTAGGGTGATACCTTCAAGTATACCATGTCATCAACCTGAAACTCCAAATCCGATCGGCGTCTATCAGCGTAACTCTTTTGTCGACTCTGGGCGGTCTGCAGCCGCTGTCTGATCTGCTGGATCTTTTCGGTAGTCTGCAAAACTACCTCCATCTGACCCATCACTCTATGTCCAACCTCACCCCATGTAACGACGTAAATTTTGAAAACATTTTTTCCATTCACATGATAATCACAAAACATAATGTATCACTGTCTCATAACAAAACATGTTCCCAAAATCTCAATAACATAAACTCTATAAGTGTGTACGGATCACGTCGGCGCCCTCCCGCGTTCCTCGCTAGTACCTGAAACACATATCATAACAACTGTAAGAATAAATGCTTAGTGAGTTCCCCAAAAGACCACATACCACACATATGCCTTTCCAGGCCATGACTCTGTAGGATCTTCCGATCCATATGTCTTAGGGTACTTCCGTCCCGAATCCCGGTAGACCTTCTGGTCCTACCCGTATCGACCTTCCGGTCCATAACCCCTTGGCCTTCCTGCCTTTATCATCTTGACCTTCCGGTCCTTACCATACATAACATACATATCACGTAACCGCATATAGCACATACATTTCATATCATATAAGACCTCCCGGTCACACATATCACATAACCGCATATAACATACACATCATAGCATACAAGACCTTCTGGTCACACATAGGTACCCTTCCAGGTACAGTATAGTGAGAAGACTCACCTCAATGAAGTCAGATAATCTCTCGTGCTCGATGTCCCGATTTAGCCTCCTCCTATCATTCCAATAACATCCTGATCAATATTCTCTCATGATCTTATCTCTACAAATTGGGTAGAAGGCCATTCTACCCTTTCCAGAACTCTCCTGAGTCAGCCTTGACCAGAACCCTAAAGTCAACGAAAGTCAACGGTGAAACTTTGACCCGACTCATCGAGTGCACATGGGCGACTCGGCGAGTCCATGCGGGTCCTCTGAATCCTTTCAGCCTATCTTGGCTCGTCGAGTCATCCATCCACTCGACGGGTTACACAGGTCACGAATCGCGGGGCAACCTCGACTCAACTCGTTGAGTCCACTTATAGACTCGGCGAGTTGCCACCATGCTCAAACTCAAATGACCTTCTGAGTTCAGATCTATTCCTCTAGTCCATATATATGACCTTCCCAAACTCAATAAACACGTAAAGGTTCGATCTTGATACTCATGCAATGTCCAAATAACTCTACTTGATGAAATAGCCCCAAATACAACATCCTAAGTCCATTTCTTCCATAACTCATCATAAAGCAAGATGGATAACATTCTATGGACCACTATGGGTCTAGATCTGAAGTCTAAACATGATAAGGGACCATATCCCCAACAAATCAACCCAATAAAGGGTATAGAAAACGCTAGATCCATGGATTCTTTAACAAAACAGAAAAGGATCGATAAGCTACCTCAAGGATGATGCCTTTTGCTTGAAATCCACAGATATGAAACCTCCTTGGCCTCCACTAAGCTGGAACCACCTTCTTCTTGCAAAAACCAACCCACAAAGGTCAAATAATGGCTTCTTCCCTCACATAACGCTCAAGAACTTCTAGGGTTTCTCTCAAGGGTCTGGTAGCCGCACATGGTGGCTATAAAGGTCCTTAAATAGGGCTCAGGCCCTAAGATTTAGGGTTTCATTTAACAGCGCGGACTCGCCGAGTCCTTCATTAAATCAGACCAAAAGATGTGCGATCGCACTCGACGAGTCTGAGCGCCTACTCGTCGAGTCCCTCTCTAAAATTCAATATAAATACTTAAAATAGGATACCTGGGAATCCGGATGTTAAAATTCTCCCCCACTAGAATCAGACTTCGCCCTCGAAGTCCTGCTCGACAAACAACTTTGGATGCTGCCCCCGCATGTCCAACTCCGGCTTCCAGGTCAGCTCGGACCCTTTCCGATGTTGCCACTGGACCTGCACCAGTGACACCTCCTTGTTCCTCAGAACCTTGATCTTCCGATCCTGGATTGCGATTAGCCTTTCCGCATAATTCAAGCTCGCATCCACCTGAATATCCTCCAGCGGTACCACCGCCGACTCGTCGGCTATATACTTCCTCAACTAAGACACGTGGAAGGTATCATGAATCTGCCTCAACTCCGCAGGTAGCTCTAACCGATATGCTACCATGCCCACCCTCGCGGTCACCCTGAATAGACCGATATACCAGGTCCCCAGCTTGCCCCTCCTCCTGAATCGGATCACTCCTTTCCAAGGAGATACTTTCAGGAGTACGAAGTCCCCCACCTGGAACTCCAGCTCTGATCGTCGCCGATCCGCATAACTCTTCTGACGACTCTGAGCCATCAGTAACCTCTGTCTAACCTATTGTATCTACTCTATCGTCTGAAGCACTATCTCAAGGCAACCCATCACACGCTGCCCTACCTCTCCCCAGCAAATGGGGGTCCGACACCTCCTCCCATACAACAACTCGAAGGTAGGCATACCAATACTAGAATGGTGGTTGTTGTTGTAGGAAAACTCAGCCAACGCCCGATACGTGTCCCAACTTCCCCCGAAGTCCAACACACATGCTCGGAGCATGTCCTCGAGCGTCTGAATCATCCGCTCACTCTGTCCGTCCATCTGGGGGTGGTAGGCGGTACTGAAATGCAATATCATACCCAACTCCTCGTGGAACTTCTTCCAGAAGCTGGAAGTGAAACGTACATCTCGATCTGACACAATCGAGATCGGTACTCCATGACACGATACCACCTCCTTCACATACAACTCTGCCAACCTCTCGGTAGAACAGCTCTCACTGATAGCAAGAAAATGCGTGCTCTTCGTCATCCGGTCGACGATCACCCAAATTGCATCGACACCCCTAGCGGTCATCGGTAATTTGGTGATGAATTCCATGGAAATTTGTTCCCACTTCCACTGGGGAACCTCAAGAGTCTGTAACTTGCCATGCGAACGCTGGTGCTCGGCCTTAACCTTGCGGCGGGTCAAGCACCTCTCGACAAACCACGCGACATCTGTCTTCATATAGGGCCACCAATAATCTTTCTTCAGGTCCAAATACATCTTCGTGGCCCTGGGATGGATCGAGAACCTCGATCTATGAGCCTCCTCCATCAGAATGGTACGTGCCCCACCTGCATACGGCACCCAAATCTGACCTTGAAAGGTAATCAACCCCCGACTATCGGTAACAAACTCGGACACTTGCCCGATCACCCGCTCCCTCTTGCGGTTCTCCGGTATCACGGCCTCTGACTGGGCCTCCCGAATGGTGTCCAAAACCGGAGTCATCACTGTCAATCGCATATAAGTGCCTCGAATCAGGGCACTCTCCGCCCTACGGCTCAGCACATTAGCTACAACATTAGCTTTGCCCGGGTGGTACAGGATCTCACAATTGCAATCCTTTACCACATCCAACCATCTCCTCTGGCGCATATTCAGGTTGGGCTGATCCATCAGATACCTCAAACTCTTATGGTCCGTGTATTTGGTACACCGAACCCCATATAAATAATGACGCCATATTTTGAGGGCGAACACCACTGCCCCCAACTCCAGATCGTGGGTGGGATACCTCGTCTCATGAGGCTTCAGCTGCCTTGATGCATACGCTATCACATGCCCTCTCTGCATAAGCACCGCACCTAACCCCGATATTGATGCATCACAATACACTACAAAATCCTCCATCCTTTCCGGGAGGGCTAACACAGGGGCTTCGCATAACTTCTGGCGAAGTATCTCAAACGAGGTCTGCTGCTCCGGACACCATGAAAAATCAACACCATTCCGGGTCAACCTGGTGAGAGGCACGACGATCTTGGAGAAATCTCTGATAAATCTCCGATAGTAGCCGGCCAATCCTAGAAAACTCCTGACCTCGGTGGGAGATCTTGGAACCTCCCAACCCATTACCGCCTCAATCTTGGCCGGATCGACCAAAATCCCATCCTGGTTGACGAGATGTCCCAAGAACTTGACCTCCCATAACCAGAACTCACACTTGGAGAATTTGGCATAGAGCCTCTCCGATCTTAGAACTCTGAGGATCTCCCTCAAATGCTCCTCATGTTGCTCTCTGGATCTCGAATACACCAATATATCATCAATAAACACAATCACCGAACGATCTAACATCGACATGCACACCCTGTTCATGAGATCCATGAACGTTGTTGGTGCATTGGTGAGCCCGAAAGGCATCACCACGAACTCGTAATGCCGATAACGAGTCCTGAACGTCGTCTTCTGGATATCCTCATCACGCACCCTCATCTGATGATATCCCGACCTCAGATCAATCTTGGAAAACGAAGACGCTCCCAAAAGCTGATCGAACAAATCATTGATCCTCGGTAAGGGGTAACGGTTCTTGACCATTAGCTTGTTCAACTCCCAATAACCAATGCACATCCGGTGTGAACCATCCTTTTTCTTGACAAAAAGGATCGGCGCTCCCCAAGAGGAACTACTTGGTCTAATAAACCCCTTCCCCAGCAGCTCCTGAAGTTGTGAGGATAACTCCTGCATCTCTGGCGACGCAAGGCGATAAGGTGCCATGGCGATAGGCGTTGCCCCCGGAACCAAATCGATGCGGAACTCTACCTGCCTCTCGAGAGGTACACCCGACAACTACTCGGGGAAAACATCCGGGAACTCGCGCACTATCGGAACATCATCAATCGAACTTGGCCTCCCATTGGCCTCTCGTGTGTCCATCACATAGGCTACAAACCCGCTGCAGCCTTGCTGTAAACTCTGTCTCGCTCTGGCATCCGAACAGAACGCTGACCCACATCGGGTACCCTCGCCGTACACCGTAAGTGCTCCCCCACTAGGGTCTCATATCGTCACAAACTGTCGCTCGCAGTCTATCACAGCCCTAAATCGGCTCAACCAATCCATGCACACTATGACACACACATCCCCTATCGCTATCGGGACCAGATCTATCGAGAACTCAACACCGAAGATCTCGAGTACACATCCTCGTATCACCTCCGTAGCATACACCGCTCGCTCTTTAGCTATGGAAACTCGCAGAGGTCGACTCAATGCCTCTCGTCCGTTGCTGATGTGCTGACTAAACGCTATCGACACAAATGATCGACTCGCACCCGAGTCAAATAACACTAAGGCAGGTACAGAACTCACAAGAAAAGTACCTACGCATATCATCATATAAGCACAATATCTCAACTCAACATAAAGAAATAAAGAATACATACCAGCCACAACATCGGGCGCTACGCGGACCTCCTCCGCTGTCAACTAGAAAGCTCTTCTGCAAGCTTTCGGTGCCTCGGCCTTCACTGGCCGAACCTCAGTAACCCTAGCAGCAGGTGCAGATCCCTGTGTTGATCCCTGATGTAACTGTGGGCACTCGGCCTTCCGATGGCCAGTCTGGTTGCAATGAAAGCAACCCATAAATCCCTTGGTGAAATCCTTGGCAATATGCCCCTCCTTGCCACATTTGTAGCAAGCTTCTGATCGACAGACTTCATCATGTCCCTTGCCGCACTTCCCACAATTGTGGCCCTTCTGGCCTCCAGATCTCGTATCAGCGGGCTGGGCCCGCTTGGCTGCCGGCTGAGACTGTGCCGGTCGCCGATCCATCCTCTGAGACTCAGCCTCCTCCCTGGCCTGAGTCTCCAACTCAATCTCCCTCTTTCGGGCATTTTCCTGAAGCTTAGCAAATGTCCGGTAAGTCGAGTTCGATACGAACTCCCGGATATCCCTCCTCAAAATGCCCAAATATCGGCTCATGCGTGCCTACTCGGTAGATACCTGCTCAGGGCAGAACATCGCCCTCTCATGAAACTTCCTGGTAACCACAGTAACAGAATCAGTACCCTGCTTGAGGGTCAAGAACTCCTGAATCAAACATTCCCTCTCCACCAGGGGAAGATACTCGTCTCTGAACATGGTGGTGAACCTCTCCCAGGTCACCTCTAAAATCTCTGCAACCATGAAGCTCGCCGTCACGAACTTCCACCAGTCCTTTGCTCCCCAAGCGAAGCTGGTTCAATGCGAACCGTATCCTCAGATGCTCTGGACATGAACACGTGTAGAAGCATCCCTCGATATCAGCAATCCATCTCATCGCAGCGATCGAATCCTGCGTCCCATCAAACTCGGGTGGCTTCGTGTTGCTGAACTACCAAAACAGCAACGAGTCACCTCCCTGAGGCCTGGCAGCAGCCACAGCTGCAGTAGTTGCAGCAGCCACAGCCTCAGTCACTGTTGCATATCGCTCATCAAAAGTCTCAATCAATGCGGTTTTGATAGACCCAAACACCTCTGGAATCTCAGCTCGAATGGTCGTCGCCACCTCATTGTGGATCATCTGACGAAGCTCCTCGTCACTCACACCGCTCGCCTTAGGTCTGTGGCGTGTTCCAACCATGATGTCTCTGAAATACAACATAATAATATTAGAGATTCGCTCGAGCATACTCGCACTCGATAACTCGACCCTACCTGTTCCTTAGTACCCAAAGGATTCTTAGGTGATGTTTGTTTTTAAGAGGTAAAACGTCTACAGTCTGCGGACCACATCTGCAGAAGAAGAGGTGGACCAAATGTCTGCAGTCTGCAAGAAGAAGACTGTTTGTTTTTTAAAGTCTGCGAGATATTAAAATAAACCAAAAATTAAATAAACTGTTTTTTTTTAAATTACAAGAATTTTTCATCTTCTCAATTACTCTTATCAATAATTGCAAATTCAAAACAATATGCATTCATAAATAAAAACAATAAATTGATTCAAACCAATTTTAAATTGCGAAAATGCTATGTCACTGTACAAAATAGTTTTGCAAAAGAAAAAACATAAAAAGTTAAAAATCAAACATATATGAAGCTTTCAAAAAAAAGTTACAAATAGGAAAAAATATTCCCTTCTTTCCATATTCATTTCCTTTATCAGCCTTGGATTTGTGAAGCTTTCAATGAGAATTCCCATTAACCTGCATTAGGTTCCCATTTGTAAAAACCTTTTGAGGATGAAGTATCTACAAAGCAACAACTTGGATTTAACCACTAATGTTTTCTTAGAACTTAATAAGCCAACTTCATCAAGTTTGATACAACTAATAATATTTCTATGAAATGAACATGAAATTCATGGGTTTTGTGTTGAAAATCAACATTTTTAACATCAATAGATAATTGTTTATTTGAATCAAATAATTTGTCTTTTAACTTAAAACACTACTAGAAAAACAGCCTTTTACGATGCTTATTGCGCGTCGTAAAAGGCTCAGACGACGTGCAAATGCGCGTCAAGGAAGGCCCTGTCATAAAGAGAGACGACGCGCATTTACGACGCTCATTTACGACACGCAATTACGACGCGCATTTACGACACGCAATGCGTATCAAGGAAGGCCTTGTCATAAAGGAGGACGACACGCATTCGCGTGTCGTAACCTTACGACGCGCGTGTTAATGACACGTAATGCGTATCAAGAAAGCCCTTGTCAAGAAAGGCCATGTCATAAATGAAGATGACACACATTTTTGCGTATCATAATTTTAAATGTTAAAAAAAATATTATTTATAGATTTACTTATTTTCAAATTAAATTTGTATTTAATGTTTCATAATAGAAAATAAAATATCATATACAAAAATTAGAATCCATTGCATAAATTTAATGTCTTACAATTCTATTTCTTAAAATATATAAGTTTGCATCTAATCTACTATGTACATCAAATTCCAACTAAGTAAAGTTGCATCTTGCCTTTCATAATTCTTTAAGACTAATGCTCCAAACAGCTGATTATATGGATAAGAGTTGTACATTGGCCCATCTCACTCAATAATGACTTAGCCAAATTCAACTCCAAGTCTGTACTGTGGATTATTCTCAAGGGCATCACTATCACTTTGCTCTTTAGTATCCTCTGCAAAACAAAACAAAAAAAATATATCAAAAAATGAAATTTTTTTTAGTCATAAGGATAGGATATAAAATATACGACGCGCAATGGATATAAAATATAAGTTACCTCTCTGAAATTGACAATGTCCTAAGGATAGGGTCTTGACTCTTTGTAGAGTTGACCTAAGCACATATCACAAGGACAAATCCACTACTATTAAGTTAACAATAAATAACAAGTGTAAAAGAAAGTATGTTGTTGTTTCTTGCATTTAACAATAAATAACAAGTGTAGTAAAAAGTAAAATGTAACCCTGTGTAGCTCCAGGGGTAGGAGTGCCAGTAGGTTGGGTGGTGGGACTGATGTGATGCCAAATCAAGAAAGTATGTTGTTGTTTTTTGCTACGTTTGCCACTTGTCCCTGCAGTTACAGCATGACTTGCCAGCAATCTTGTGTTGAAATGTGATGCCAGATCAAGAACAACATCAACATATGCCTACATATTTGTCATTTCATCCTTAAAATTACCAAACAACTAACAATATGATCAATAAAATCATGATTCAGTTCATTGACAACTGCCAACCTAGATGGTTAATACAAGTGCAGGGTCAACAACCATTGCTTCATGGTCAATGTTGTTTAATGTCTCACCCGATGCCTACCATGGCTTATCAACTAGAGCTGAAGGATTAATCAGAGCTGATTCTATTCCTTTCCCCAACATATCAAGTAATAATCGTGCTTGCATATATCCAACACCAATTGCTCTCACCTCTTGAGCATTTGTTCCTTCTAATAGCTTGCATCTTGTCTTGTCTAATCCCTGCATTTTTTTTATTTTTTAATTAAATCCAACAGAATAAGAACCATCCATAAATTAGAGAAATAGCTTAAAAAAATTTATTTATTTATACTAAAGTGGCATGTTTGAAAAATTGAAAGAAATTTTCATACCAAGAAAAGAACATACCTTTTGTTCACTTTCAGGGTGCCCAGCAAAAGATGCACCATCATAATACCGTATCTTGACCTTGTTCCAGTTAAAGAAATCTGAACAAGTGTCAATGCATTGAATGCTAAAATAATGAATAAAAATGTAGCAACTTTTTATACAAATCTATGAAAAAGTTAGGATAAAGAACATGTGAAATTACATTTTTAGCCAAACATTTTGCATTCTAATTGATGTCAAAAGTAGCAAAAATTTCCATTTTAAAAGATTTATGCCTAAATCAAAATTCCAAGTGGCAGCAATAGTCAGTCATATCTAACCTGGGTTATGAGATGGATCACTGCTTAAAATCCTAGAAAATTGAACTTGGTGTTCCATGAAGTTTGAAGATCCTAGTGGAGTCCCCTTACGAAAAGAACAAGAAGCTACTATATTGCACCAACCTCCACCCTGCACTTAAAAAGGAAGAGATGGATCCTGAAAACTTGCAAAAAGAACTTAAATCTATAGAATCCTAGGGGCATATCCATGTATGCCAATAACATCACCATAAACAAATGAGGAATATACCAACAAGCTTTGTCATGGAAAATGAAAAGCTATGAAAAAGTGAAAATGCCCAAGGGTTCTAACATCACTTGGCAAAGCTTACATGGGAAGGCTGAGTCCAGATAGTGATTCTCCCATGAAGGTGACCATTCAATAAATTGAACTGGATCGCATTGAGAATCTGGTATAGTTATTCAATCAAAAAAAATCATGACTTAGAATAAAGTTAAACCACAAGGAACAGTTTAAAGATACTAAAAGAATTTCACACAGAGTACCTGCTATGACATTGAATACGGTTGACTCAGTAGGTCGTTCAGGGATCACAATATGTATTGGAATCCAAAATGGTGGATTTGCATTAGAACTACAAGAAGAAGAATAAATTTTAGAATGAAATGTATTAAGTTTTAACCACAAAGAATTTTTTTCAAATTGTGGAAGGTTTACATGGAATTGTGTGCACGCATCTTAATATTTCTCCTGAAGTGAACTAGATGATAAAACTTGAAACTTTACCCTGATAAAAAAAAATATGTCAGCCAATGTCACATGGTTGGAATACAGATCATAAATCATTCCACTCTTGACCAACCTGCCCTTGTCCTGTGCACCATCCATAACAAAAAGGATCATTATTTATTTTATCCATATACCCCTGTTCATAATCATATAACATTCAACTATTCTTTACTTTACTGCTTGAATGATATCTTTATCTACTTTGCTTAGAGAAATATTGGTATATGTTTTGATTTAGGTACCAGAGGAAAGATCGTTCACCTGTCAAGTAGTAATGAAGATGATGATAATAAAAGAATAAGAAATTATTTTTCTTTTTTAGGGGAATGAATCTAACAGAATCTTGTATTTGGCCTTGGGTTGCCACCTTTCATATTGGAAACTCAATGTATTTCCGATTGTTTCAAGAGCTTTTTATGAGGCCATAGAAAATGGATCTGAAATCAAATACATGTAAATTTTAACATTTGAAGCGCTATATAACTAAAATAAAATTGACAGCCTTAAAGAAGAAATATATGTGTTAATATCAAGAAGAAGAATGTGAATGTCATAAACTCATAACTATACCTATCCAACACTCCATTTTGGCACAAGGTGAAATCTTTATTACATCGGGTGGGTCCACGCTGATATTCAAACATAGAACAAGAGCAACACATCCTGTTTTCATCTGCAGTTATTAAAAAAAACATCATTTCAGAGCTAACTATAAAGAAATACACTACCAATAACCACCCAACACAGCATACCATTTGTTTTCCAATGCATATTTGGATTAGCAATGAATTATCACTGTTACAAGAACAACATGATGAGCTTTGTCTATCACAGCAACAACAATATGTTGCTGGGTTTAGCATATAGCAAAAGCAGCACCTCCTCCAGTTTCTTCCTACTATATGTCAAAACAAAGCCAAGTTCCAGTATGAATCCACATCAAATTCAATTCCTAGCATTTGGGGGATTCAATCAACGTATAAAATTTAGATTTGCAAATGTACTGGTAAAATGAAAGGCGTATACAATACCTAAACTTCATGTAAATATAGGCGTCCTTTCTACTGAGTTCAGATAAAGAAGCAGCGGAAGTAAACAACGGCCGTCCGTTGGGGCCGATGTGAAGTGACATACCATGCTCATCTTCATCGAGGAGGCGCCTCCAGTTTCTTTCATCTGAGATGACATCATGAGTTGCATCATCAATGGAGGAACCAACAGCCTCTTCCTGTTTTGACTTTATTTCACATCGACTTTGGATTTAGGCTGAGCTTTCTTATTGCCCGCCTTTGCACCCGAGGATTTGGCTTTCTTTGCCGCGAAGGCTCTGGAAGATGTCAATTGAGAAGATTTCGAATTCGATGCTGCAATGGAGGTCAGGATGAGAGTTGATTCTAAGCCTTACAAAGGTTCCGTGCTCTGTTCCTTTTCTAAGAATACTAGTAGAATGAAAGAAGATCAACTTCAGTAGATAGCAGAATGAGTGTGGATGGGTCTGATTTATCATCATCAAAAAGCTCTGATCTTTATGATAGAATAGGATCTCCAGTCTCTTCTGAAAAAAAACCCTAAAAAGACAAATCACAATCGATCCAATAATCGGTGATTTTAATCCAATAATCAATGGGGAAGGACCAGTGGTCAACGGAAAAGGTGAGGAACGAGATTTTTGATGAGACCGATAAGAAGGAGGTCAGGAGTAGCGGAGAAGCGGATCGGAGAGCAGAGAGATGAACCGAGAGAGGAGAGTCGATCGAGAAGATGAAAGATATAAAAAAAAGGTATAAGGCGGGCTTTCAAAATTTTTGGGGATTTCGTTTCCCCCTCTCTAAACGCGTGTTTCATTATTAAAATTATAAAGCGACAAGTATAGAGGACGCGCCATTAAGATAAAGCGCCCTCCGTGTTTTTTTTTTCTTTAGACACTAATTTAAGGGCACGCAATAATGCGTGACGTAAATCCTTAAATTTTTTGAAGAGATAACACTATTTTAAGGTCACTCTCCTTTGCGTAACATAAATCATTGTGTGTCGTCGTTTGCGCGTCGTAAAAGGCTGTTTTTCTAGTAGTGAAAAAAATCATCCTAGCATTTCTTCAAACACTTTCTATGCATGTAAACATACAAACAAATTGGAATAGACTGATAAAATTTGAGTTAGAAGCCAACAAACATCTTTAATTAAATACTGCCATTGACAAGTTTTATCTCATTCAGGAAGGAATGAAAGACAAACAAAACCTTGGTTGAATCACTATAGAACGAAATTAAACCAAGAAATTATTCATCCCTGTGATTAAATCATTAAAAATGAAATTAAACAAAGAGAAACAATTTCTGAACCTAACAACAAGAAAGATGGAGCAGGAAAAATACAGCCCTAGCAGCCGATTTGAGACCCTAGCAGCAAGAAGATGGAGATGTTTACCTGTGGAGAAAATGAGAAGGAGAAGAGAAGTGGTACCTGAAGTCGATGGGGGAGGATCTGTACGACACCAGGTCTGGTCGTCGATGGTTGTAACGACGTCAGTTGTCGGCGGAAGGAAGAGGAGAACGGCAGCGGCAGGAAGGGGAAGAAGAAGACAACGAATGGTGAAGGAGGTAGGTTGTGATAGTTGACAACGAGGGAGGCGCTGCTATGTTGAGAGCGTTTTTTTTTTGGTTTTGAATAACTGTGAAGATGTGAGAAGACACAAGGCCAAGTCTGCACCAAGAAGACCACGCGCAGACGTTTTTACGTCTGCGGACTTCTAAAAAACAAACAAACTGCAAAGCTCTATGTCTGCGCTTGGTCTGCGCGGCGCAGATAGAAGAGGTTTCGCAGATCTGTAGACAAAAAACAAACAAGACCTTACTTAGAGTGTGCACTGCTCCGGTGTCTTCAGTAGTACATGCCCTATACTACCGTCTACACCGCATCAGTATTCACCCTAAGTCCTCCTCCTTGGATCCCAGATCACAAGTACTTTATATCTCACTGGCATAGGCTACCCTTCGGTAGACCTCTCATCAGCTCCTCACTACTACCTACTCGCTCTCAAGCATCACATAGCAGCAAAATCCTTCCTATGCTAAGGCATCACAAGATCATGCCACTCTAGTCCTAATATGAATACCTAGCCAACTCTAGCATGCATATCATATCATAACATATCTCATAACACATAATGTAAGGGTATTTTGGGAAATCACCGTTCAGGCGCTAGCTGATCGTACACACTGCTTCCTTCTGCTTTTCTCAAAATCTTTTACTCCCTTAGAAGAATTGTTTATTTTATAAAAAACTTTCTCAAATCCTCAGTTTGAGTTCAGATTCATCCAAAGATGCACCCGAATCCCTCAAACCAAGGCTCTGATACCAACTTGTAACGATGTAAATTTTCAAAACAATTTTTCTATTCACATGATAATCACAAAACATAATGTATCATTGTGTCATAACAAAACATGTTCCCAAAATCTCAATAACATAAACTCTATAAGTGTGTACGGATCACGCCGGCGCCTTCCCGCGTTCCTCACTAGTACCTGAAACACATATCATAACAACTGTAAGCATAAATGCTTAGTGAGTTCCCCAAAATACCACATACCACACATACGCCTTTCCAGGCCATGACTCTGTAGGATCTTCTGATCCATATGTCTTAGGGGACTTCCGTCCCGAATCCCAGTAGACCTTCCGGTCCTACCCGTATCGACCTTTCGGTCCATAAACCCTTGACCTTCCAGCCCTTATCATCTTGACCTTCCGGTCCTTACCATACATAACATACATATCACGTAACCGCATATAGCACATACATTTCATATCATATAATACCTCCCGGTCACACATATCACATAACCGCATATAGCATACACATCATAGCATACAAGACCTTCTGGTCACACATAGGTACCCTTCCAGGTACAGTATAGTGAGAAGACTCACCTCAATGAAGTCGGATAATCTCTCGTGCTCGACGTCCCGACTTAGCCTCCTCCTATCATTCCAATAACATCCTGATCAATATTCTCTCATGATCTTAGCTCTACAAATTGGGTAGAAGGCCATTCTACCCTTTCCTAAACTCTCCTGAGTCAGCCTTGACCAGAACCCTAAAGTCAACGAAAGTCAACGGTCAAACTTTGACCCGACTCGTCAAGTGCACATGGGCGACTCGGAGAGTCCATGCGGGTCCTCTGAATCCTTTCAGCCTCTCTTGGCTCGTCGAGTCATCCATCCACTCGACGAGTTACATCGGTCACGAATCGCGGGGCAACCTCGACTCGAATCGTCGAGTCCACTTATGGACTCGGCGAGTTGCCACCATGCTCAAACTCAAATGATCTTCTGAGTTCAGATCTATTCCTCTAGTCCATAGATATGACCTTCCTAAGCTCAATAAACATGTAAAGGTTCGATCTTGATACTCATGCAATGTCCAAATAACTCTACTTGATGAAATAGCCCCAAATACAACATCCTAAGTCCATTTCTTCCATAACTCATCATAAAGCAAGATGGATAACATTCTCTGGACCACTATGGGTCCAAATATGAAGTCTAAACATGATAACGGACCATATTCCCAACAAATCAACCCAATAAAGGGTATAGAAAACCCCAGGTCCATGGATTCTTTAACAAAACAGAAAAGGATCGATAAGCTACCTCAAGGATGATGCCCTTTGCTTGAAATCCACAGATATGAAACCTCCTTGGCCTCCTCTAAGCTGGAACCACCTTCTTCTTGCAAAAACCAACCCACAAAGGTCAAATAATGGCTTCTTCCCTCACACAACGCTCAAGCACTTCTAGGGTTTCTCTAAAGGGTCTGTTAGCCGCAAATGGTGGCTATAAAGGTCCTTAAATAGGGCTCAGGCTCTGAGATTTAGGGTTTCATTTAACAGCGCGGACTCGCCGAGTCCACGCATGGACTCGCCGAGTCCTTCATTAAATCAGACCAAAAGATGCGCGATCCCACTCGACGAGTCTGAGCGCCTACTCGCCGAGTCCCTCTCTAAAATTCAATATAAATACTTAAAATAGGATACCTGGGAATCCGGATGTTACACCCCAATAGATTGGGGTTCTGCATTTCCAACAATACAACAGCTCAAAAGGCGGGGCGCCAATACTGGAATGATAGTTGTTGTTGTAAGCAAACTCTACAAGAGGCAGATAAGAATCCCAACTCCCTGCGAAGTTAATAGCACACGCCCTCAACATATCCTCGAGGGTCTAAATGGTCTGCTTACTCTGCCGTCGGTCTGAGGATGAAATGTTGTACTAAAGTGCAACCGCGTACCCAGTTCCTCATGGAACTTCTGCCAGAAACGGGAGGTAAACCTGACATCCCAGTCAGAAACGATGGAGATTGGAACTCCATGGCAAGAGACAATCTCGCGGACGTACATGTCGGCCAATTTCTCGGCCGATGAACTCTCCCAAATAGCCAAGCAATGGGCACTCTTGGTCAACCGATCCACGATGACCCATATAGCATCGAACCCCTTCGCCAACCTCGGCAGCTTCGTAATGAAGTACATTGTGATCTGCTCCCATTTCCACATAGGAACATCTAGAGGTTGCAGCTTACCATGCGGCCTCTGATGTTCGGCCTTGACCATTCTACAGGTCAAGCACCTCTCGACATACCAAGCGATTTTTCGCCTCATACATGGCCACCAATAACTCAAACTCATATCGCGGTACATCTTGGTGGCTCCCGGGTGTATATAAAAATGAGACTTATGAGCCTCCACCATCACTGTCTGCCTGACCCCACCTGACATTAGAACCCAAACCCGACTGTATCGGGTCAGTAATCCACGGCTATCCTGAACAAACTGGGCGCTCTCGCCCTTGACCCTTTCCAACTTCCAGTTCTCTGGCCGCATGCCCTCAACCTGGACATCTCTAATCAAGCTCACAAGCGGGGAATCCACCGCTATCCTCATGCACCTTGCTGGGGTAGAAGACCCAGCTAACTTTCGGCTCAAGGCGTCCGCAACCACGTTTGCTTTACCGAGGTGGTAAAGGATCTCGCAGTCGTAGTCCTTGACTACGTCCAGCCACCTACGCTGCCTCATATTCAGGTTCGGCTGATCCATGATGTGCCTCAAACTCTTGTGATCTGTGTATATGGTACAACGGACCCCATATAGGTAATTCCTCCAAATCTTGAGAGCAAATACCACCGCCCCCAACTCCATATCGTGCGTAGGGTATCTCGTCTCATGCGGCTTCAGTTGTCGCGATGCATAGGCTATCACTCGTCCTCTCTGCATGAGGACTGCCCCCAAACCTGTGATGGATGCATCACAAAATACTACAAAATCCTCAACTCCCTCGGGAAGTGTCAACAATGGCGCCTCGCATAAACACTGTCAGAGGGTCTCAAACGCCCTTTGCTGCTCAGGGCCCCACTGGAAATCCACCCCCTTCCTCGTTAGACGAGTGAGGAGTACTGCAATCTTGGAGAAATCTTGAATGAATCTCCTGTAGTACCCTGCTAATCCCAAGAAGCTCCTGGTATCCGAGGGGGATTTCGGAATCTCCCACTGCATAACCGCCTCGACTTTGGCTGGATCGACCAAAATCCCCTCCTGGTTAATGAGGTGCCCAAGGAACTGGACCTCTTGCAACCAAAACTCACACTTCGAGAACTTGGCATAAAGTCGTTCTCGCCTCAAAACTCCTAGTAGCTCCTTGAGGTGCTCCCCATGCTGCTCTCGGGTCTTGAAATACACCAAGATATCATCTATGAACACAATGACCGAGCGATCAAGCATCAGCCTGCAGACCCAATTCATCAAATCAATGAACACTTTCGGCACGTTGGTGAGCCCAAACGGCATCACCACGAACTCGTAATGACCATAATGAGTTCAAAACGCAGTCTTCTCCACGTCTTCCTCTCTCACCCTGACCTGGTGATATCTGTATCTCAAATTGATCTTGGAAAACCAAGATGCACCCGGTAACTGATCGAAAAGATCATCTATCCCCGGGAGTGGATAACGGTTTTTCACCGTCAACTTGTTCAACTCCCTATAATCAATGCACATCTCGTGCATTCCGTACTTCTTTTAGACGAAGATGATCGGTGCTCCCCATGGAGAACTACTCGGACGAATGAACTGCTTACCTAGCAGTTCCTGCAACTGAGATGAGAGCTCCTGCATCTCAGGAGGTGCCAACTGGTACGGCGCCTTAGCGATAGGAGCCGTACCCGGCACTAGGTCAATCCTAAACTCAACCTGCCTCTCCGGAGGCACTCTGGGTAACTCCTCCGGAAACACATCAGCAAACTCTCTAACCACCGGGACCTCTGAAACTAAAGTCTGGTCCCTGACCCGAGTATCCACCACATGCGCCAAATAACCGACACACCCATGTTGAATATGCTGACGAGCCATAGCTGCCGATCAAAACCCTGATCCTACTCTGGTGCCCTCACCATATACCACCAGTTCTCCCCCACTTGGGGTTCGAACTACTACCCGCTATCCCTCACAATTGATCATGGCGCCGAATCGACTAAGCCAATCCATCCCCACGATCACACATACTTCCGCCTTGGTAATAGGAATCAAATCTATCGGGAAGGATACCCCGAATATCTCTGACTCGCATCCCCAGTAGATCGAAGAAGCAGAAACCCCGTGTTCATTGGCGATAGAAACTCGCAACGGACACTCAAGCTCATCTACCGGCACACCGAACCCCCTACTGAAAGTATGAGATACAAACGACCGAATCTCCCATGAGTCGAATAAAACCAATGCAGGAAAATATTTTACTAAAAACGTACCTAAACATAGGTACAACAGATAAGCATCACACATATATAATAACTGAAATAGAAAATAGAAACATACCAGCAACTACATCAGGTGCTGCCTTGGCCTCCTCGGACGTGAGTTGGAAGGCACGCCCCTGAGCCTTTGGAGGCTCCGCCTTGACTGGCCTCCCATCCGCAATCCTCAAAGTAGCTGGTGCGGAAACCTGCGCCATCTTGGCGGCAAACTGCGGACAGTTGGTCTTCACATGACCAACCTGATGACAGTGATAACATATCCTCATATCTGCCGGAGGGGCAGGCTGGCGACAGTTCCTGGCATAGTGCCCTTCCTTGCCACATTTGTAGCAACCACCACCCGCTCGACAAACTCCAGAATGACCGCTGCCACACTTTCCACAAGTGCGGCTACGCGGACCTCCGGTCCTAGTATCAGCGGTCGTAGACCGCTTAGGTGTCGGCTGAGACTGTGCCAGAACCTGACGTTGCTCCTTCAACTGCAGCTCTATCTCCAACTCACGCCGCCTCACGGCTTCCTGAAGATCCAGAAGAGTATCACAACGTTGCGTGGCAACAAACTGTCGAATATCGGTCTTGAGCATACTCAGATAACGAACCAACTGAGACTGCTCTGAAGCAAACTCCAGGCAAAACATATCCCTCTCCGTAAACATGCGGGTGATCTCCATCACCGACTCTCCATCCTGCCTCAATGAAAAAAACTCTTGAGCAAGCCGTTCTCACTCCACGCGGGGAACGTAGCGGGTACAAAATATATCCCTAAACTGCTCCCAAGAAATAGCAGCTCTCTGATCATCGGTGTACGACCCCGTCGTCAGTCTCCACCAGTCCTTGGCCCCAAGCCTCATCAAGTTCAAGGCACACCTGACCTTCTGGTCAGGAGGACACGTCAGATAACCACGTCATAGCCCTTATCGCATCCTGCGTACCATCAAACCTCGGGGGCTTCGTGTTATCGAAGTCTCGGTACTGGAAAGCCCGGCTGGCTCCTCCCCCACCCCATGCTGCTGTTACAGCCGACGTGGCTGCAGCGGCAACCATCTCTGCTAAGGCTGCATAACGCTCATCAAAGTACTCAACCATAGCGGTCTTGATCGACCCAAACATCCCTGGCAGTTGCGCTCAAAACGCAGCAGCAACCTCATCATGCAGGATCTCCCGAATCCTGGCATCCAACTTCTCTGTCCTTATCTGCACCACAGGCTCAGGTGCAATAGGCTCATTTGGGCCTCCGCCCCCTGATCTTGATCCAGATCCAGTCGTAAAGCGTCTCGTCATCACCATACTGAAAATATGCCCAAGACGTCAGATAAACAACATAATATCAGGAGACCAATTCCACAAACACTAGGGGTTGTGACTTCCTTGCTACGTGTATGGGTCCTGTGCTTTCAGTAGAACAGGTCCATACTACCTTGCACACCTACCCATATTTGTCTCAAGTATCACCACAACGCCCTAACAATAGACATTAGCATAGTAAGCGCTCAACCCTCACTCCTAGAGGAATGCAAAACTATATCACAACTGGCCTCACGGCTCTTCGCGACCCATCTATCCATGAAACTTCCACCAACCATGCAGCATTAGTGTATGCCAGCCATACATAACACTGGACTCGATAGACTTTCGGATATCCAATCCTACCCTAAGGTCGAATCAACCATTCCCAGGCTATAAGATCCTGATTATGCACAGCCGTGATGCATACACTAAACAACTACAGTAATGATGTCAATTCCATATAAAAGAAACCCTAGGCTAGTAGGCATCATGTAATCAGGAAAGTCTATCCTGCAATTCCTGAAGATCCCTAGCCTAGCACTAGCATGTTGTTCTAACATATCATAATATCAAATGATTGCATGGTATTTGGGGCTTACTTACAGGCTTCAGCTGATCGTACACTCCGCATCCTCCATCCTTCTATTTAAAAACCACTTTAGAATCTATTCTAAAAATTTCCTTGATTTGAGACTGGATTCGCACGAGTGCTCCTCCAATTCACTAAAACCAAGGCTCTGATACCAACTTGTAACATCAAAAAATTTAAGCCAAATTTGAACTTCTTCAACCATAAAACCACATAGTGCTTTACAAAATGTTTTCAAAATATTATTCATCAGAGTGTCCCAATAACAAAATCAAAAGGATGTGGAGCGGTACGATCACGCCTTCGCCTTGCCATGATCTCCTGCAGTACCTAAAACTATAAACTAAAACTGTAAGCCCAAGGGCTTAGTGATTTACCCCCAAAATACCAAAACCACACTGATAATACCATATCAGTAACAAATAATCAACAACATGCATACTGGGCCTTCAGCCTAACCGAACCGCCCTGCAGGGCCTAAAGTCAATCTGAGTCTATCCCGAGCCTTCGGCATGACTGGACCACCCTCCTCGGGCCTACAGTCTCTCCGGACCGCTCGTAGGGTATGCTGGCCTTCAGCACAAAGCAGGACCGCCTCAACCCAAACATCAAGCAAGTAATCATGTGCGCATAACTAACATATACTGGCATATACATGTATCAAACATAACTATCGCATTGATCATTAATACTAGCAATCCCTCATAACCAGAGCACCGACCTAGCAGGTCACAAACATACCAATCCCCACGGATCATAAGAGCATAATAACATACTGTCTGTCCTAATACTGAACTAACAGATCATAACTACATATAGCATACCATAACCAAGATAATCAACTAAAGGGCCAGTCTTGGTGCAGTAGACCCCATTGATATAGTGAGGATAGCTCACCTTGCTAGCAGCTCAAAATGATATGGCCCACACCTCCATATGTAACTCCAACCACCTCGCCTGTACCCATAAGTGGCCCACTCAATAATCACTCAAATTACCAAAATGCCCTTGGGAGGTACAAGACATCCCATAGTCAAGTCAAGTCACTGGTAAATGGTCAACAGTCCATGTTGACCTATTTGTTGAATATAACTTTCTCTGCCTCGAGTCCCTCCTGATTCCAGAATTTCTCGACTCGACTCGCCGAGTCTCTAGCAGACTCGCCGAGTCGATACGCGACTCAGTGCTTGGGAGTCCAAACTGACTCGTCGGGTCATCTCCCAGACCTCGCCGAGTCCATGCGGGACCAAACTGGACAAAACCCTACCCGACTTGTCGAGTCCATACGCATACTCCCATGATCAAGCGATTTAGAACAACCCTTTTGTTCCAATCAGTAGATCTAGGTCCCTAGAGTGCTTTAGCAACGTAAAGTTGCTATCTTTACGTATTTGCATGACTCAAAATCCACATCTAAGCTTGAAATGGGTCTTTACTCATAAACAAGGGTTCCTTCATGACCCTATTAAGAACTTTATGAACTTAGGACTCAAAAGAGGTTCAGATCTGAAGTTTCAACTTCAGATCTAGCTCTCATACCATAATCCCTTCATAAATGGCTAAAGAAAGCCCTAATCTTCACATATGAAAGGTTCTAGAAGAAAAGAGGTCAAGATAACAACTTGTTACCTCCAAAACGTGCCCAAGATGAAGTAGACTCTGGATCCACACGAAATCCTTGATGCTAGCCTCTTGATCTACAAGTTTCCTTCACAAAAATCACTTCCCAAAGCTCCAAAACACTCTCCAAGCTCATACTCACGAAAATTAGGGTTTCTGGATCTCAAGGGGTGATAGAGGACAGTGGGAGGCACTAGTGGTCCAATATATAGGGTGCAAAAAACCTGAAATTTAGGGTTTCCCCTACCAGCTCCTACTCGTCGAGTCCCTTATTAAATGACGTGTCCTGACCCACTTCTACTCATCGAGTAAACCTTAAAACTTGAAATTTAGAAGGAATAATAATGATACCTGACAATTGGAATGTTACATATATACCTTACAAGGGAAAGACTATCATTATATAAGGAATGAAAATAAGCATCTTACTTCCTTTTAATATCCTCATTGTTCACAATAACTTGGTCGTTGTTGTACATAATATATTTATTGTTCCATAAGTCCCCCTGTCTTCTTTCTCTGACTTTAGCTAACTTATACATCCATGCTTTGTATCATTTGTGTCCAATCTCCTATACATCTCCTCATACACCATGGCCTTAGCTATATCTAATTCTTTCTTCGCCTCACGATAGGCTTCTTTTGTAGTTTTCTTTCACCTTTCATCTTTCTTTTACCCCATTAAACTTTAAAAACTCCTTAAATTGAGCATGTCTTTCCCTAACATCCTCTTGTACTGATACCTACTCTACTATTTGCACTCTCTAGACCTAAATACCATAACTTATACGTGTTACACTTTTTGGATTTTTCTCCCTTCCACCTAGTCTTTTGAATACAAGCTATAACCATTTTCCTTTTACTTGCCTCCATTTCGTCCAACAAATTCGCACTAAACGAGGCAACTGTCAAGTTTTAAACCCTTAACTTAGTGTCCTTCACAAGTCACAACCCTACTTATCCCCTCCCTTTAGAACCCCTAAATCACCTAAACGACCCCCCCCCCCCCCCCCTCTTCTGAAACCCTTGCATCCCTAAAATGAGGATATGTCGTTAGTCTATCCTCAACACACATAGTCGCGATTTGCGGGCCCAACGCTAAATATAGAGGCGTAAGCAAACAAGAATGATCTAAGATGTAATAATAATAATTTGGTGTATAGGAAGTAAATTATGAACAAATATAAAGAAAAAACTACTAAGAGAGTAAGAAAATATTGCAAGCCAAATAATGCATATAATGGTAGGTAATATAAATTTTGCAAACAAATAGCTTTACAATGACAATATACAAAAGATACAATACAATACAGGGTGATAAAGTGGTAAATATGGTATAAATATTACAAGACCTAATTGAATAGGTCGAATACAATGCCATAAAGGGTGCTAATTAAAAATAAGTTTAGCGCTAATTGATTGAATTAAATAGTTACTAATTTATTATTCTAGCTCCTTTTTAATGTTTGCATGATAAAACGGATTGATTGTTCAAAAGAAAATGAAAAAATGACTTATAAAGGTAATAAAGTATCAGAATTATGCAAAAAAAAAATTACAATGGGAGTGACTAGTATCATCGTCTAAAGCGAATCATCTCCCACAAACCTTGCAAAATCGGGGAGCCGCAATGGGCGACCCATTTTTAATTAATAATATGTACTTTTTGAAATGATATTTTTTTGAATAAATTATATAAGATTAATGGTAAAATGTGTACAAAATTTTTTAATGATAAATGTATACAAAAAAAAACATTTAATGGTATAATGTGTATATAATAAACAGTAAAATCCATGTCAACAGCCACGTGACATGCCAAGTGGCTGATGACCTACTATTACCAGTACGTAATGATATTTTTTGAACAATTATAAAGTTTACTGGTCCAATGTATACAAACGCAATAGTTGGTTGGCAATACCTTGATTGAAACTCACAAGATTTGAACTTGATACTTCCTTCTAAAGTGTCAAGCCTTACCCGGTGAGCCACCAAGATGACATGTTAATATTATTATATAAGTATAAAATATTTTTACAAGTAAATACAAAGTATTTCAATGTATAAATATGTATTTTTACATACATAAAAATCATATTTACAAAATATATATAAATACCCAATTATCTATTATATTAGATTTTGAATCCCCCCCTCCCCCCCCCCCCCCCCCCTTCTGGATTATGGTTGATCATTAGAAATATGCATTGAAATTATGTTGTTGTTTATCGATAGGAAAATGACTTATAAAGGTAAGTTTATTAAACTTTAGCTAACATAATGTAAAATTGAATATTTCTTGGGCACTGCAGAGAGAAGTCTCAAGTTCAAACATTGTGTGTCTCAATAGACGTATGAACAACATAAATGTACAATGCAATTATAAAAAAGAGTGTTTAGTATCATTGTCAAAAGCGAACCCTCTCCCCCAAACCTTTCAAAATCAGTGAATCACAATAGATGATGGAAAACTCATTTTTATGTAATGATATGTATTTTTTGAAATGATATTTTTTTTAAATAAATTATATAAGATTAATGGTAAAATGTGTACAAAAAAAATTGAATGATATAATGTGTACATAATAAACAATAAAATCCGCGTCAACAGCCATGTGGTTGGTGACCTACCAAGCCATATGGTTGGTGACCTACCATTACCTGTAACGTAATGGTGTTTTTTGAGCAATTGTGAAGTTTAATGGTCATACATGTAAAAACGCTATAGTTGGTTGATGATATGTGTACAAGAAAAGGTTCAATGATATTTTTATACAATTCTGATATTCCGTTACCTTTATAAGTCATTTTCCCAAAAAAAAATTACTAATATTTATACAATTAATTAGGTTTTTCATTAAAAATTATGGAATGAGCAAAACAAACAAAAATAAATATTAAAAAAGCAAGTGTAACATATTAAATGGGTTAGGAGAGTCGTAGTATGTTTAAAACAACTACAAACACCAAATACCATAAGAGTTTCACGGGTAACTTCAATGTGGTATGATTAAAACAACTACAAACACCAAATACCATAAGAGTTTCACGGGTAACTTCAATGTGGTATGATGTCGATGGTCGTGCATCCATCGAAGATTAGAGTGATTCTCCCTAAAAATGACCTTAAGTAATTGAAACGTTGAAATAAAAACAACATAAAAATAAAGATAAAAGTACATATGACAAAGCTGACAGTAAAAAAAAGACAGAGTGAAAAAGGTAAGATTCAACCATTGATGTCTACCCTCACACTATCTTCCAACATAAAGATTAGCGCAAATTCAAGATTTCAAAACCGCATTTACACAATAAAAACCCGACACGGTTGCATGATAAAAGTCTATATATGCCATTACTAGCATTGAAGTATCAACATGCTTTTGGAACCATTACATTAAAGGTAACCAAAAACAAGCAATGTAGTTCTAAACCTCATATAAAATCCAACCAAAAAAAAGATTTACATCCTATCTTAAACAACAACAGTCACTGTACATGTTCTCCCATTGCAAGAACATGATCACACATCTCGGATCCATTTTCAACATATTCAAAACCAGTAGCAGCAGGATTCGGACTCTCACTTGAGGAACTCGAGCTAGGGCTGGAGGAGGTGAACAGCTGTCCATCTTCTTCACGAACCGGTTGTAAAAAGCTCTGCATTCTAACAAGGTAACTAGACGGTTGGATTCTAACATGATGATGAGTCACCGAGTCAACCGAGGTAGTCAACGGATTACTTAGGTTAAGATTAGGAAACACATAACACCGGCATCTAGGGCATTTCATATTTACTCTAAGCCATTTATCGATGCATGCAACATGGAAATTATGCGCACAAGGAAGCCCACGTACCTAAAAAAAATTAAATTTTAACCGCTTTTCATTAAATGATTTTCACAATATTAAGGAAATAATATTTATATTATGGATTTACGGTTTTACCCCTTGCCCGACATGAAACTCTTCCAAACAGATCGGGCAGTCACTGCAGTCGGTCGGGACGGCTTTTAAGATAAAAACTGGAAGCCGTTGAATCGATGTTTCCACCGCTGTCCTCTACATTTCCATAATTAGAAAGTCAATACAATACTTTTCAACTTTTAGTTTTTTATTATTATTATTTTTATACTCAAACTTGCTAAATTTATATACCTGTGATTCGGATAAATCGTGTCCAGGACTATATGGGGCGGCATCTTGGTCAATGCCTCTCATTTCTTGACCAGCAGTTTCAAATACCCAATCGGGTTGACGAATCATATTAAGCAAAACCTGAGAAAAAAAAAATTAGTAAGCGATGTCTGCATGCAAAACACTGTACAACCTGTTCTGTTCTGTACTGTAAATTTATGTCATGTCAGGTCAGGTCATGTCATGTCATGTCATGTCACGTCATGTCAGTCTGTTGAGGTTACCCTATATTCTGAGATACGAGTCCCATGTGGAGCGCGTCGCAAATGAGCTTGCCTTCTTGTTAACCACTACAGAAAAAAAAATATTGTAAGATTATGTTTCCAAAATAGCAAAATTATTAGAAATGAACTACAACGGTTACCTTTTTACCGAAATTACCCGCAAGGCAAATGAGTCCACAGAAGCTAAAAAGTAACCATACAAGAAATCCCCATTTCTGGTTTTTTTCAGGTAACTGTGACAAATATGAAATAATATCAAATATAGAGTTTACATTTTAATTTATTTTGATGAATCAATTAAAGAAACCAAAATGATGCACACATACACAGTTTCTTGCTCCAGCAAACCAAACAGCCCCAACAACACTCCATGCCCAAAGAAAGGGGTAGAGCACTGCATACAGAATAGATAGAACCACAATTCTTCCAAAAAAATGACGCCCTCTTAGCTGTCTGCCAAAATCCCTGCATAATTTACACAATATAAACCCTAAAATCAAAAATGTTGTGTCTTTCCGCATGCAAATCTTTTTTTTTCCCTTTTTCTGATTCAAAATGATCTGAAATAATCTATTTAATGGAAACCTACATTAGGGTATCGTTTATCAAGTTTCGATTGTTAGTGATTTGTATGATTTAGGGGCAAGGTGGACTTACAATCTCACTTCAGCTGCAATCGCATTGTCTACGAACATCAAGAGGCGGAAAACAAAGACCGCGGCATAATCAACCTTGTTTGAAGAATCGAAAGCGCAAATCAGTGTCTATAGATGTAAAATTCAGGTGAGATTAAAGATTTGACGAAAGATTTAGTTCACAAACCGATATCCATAGGTGCAATGGTAATTTACAAAGGTGGTAATGGTCCCAACTCAAGCCGACCATTATTCTATTAAGTGGCAATCGTCAAGAAAAACAAGATAGATAATGATTATACGAACTAATATTATATATATCGCGATTTGATCTCAATTACAAAAAAGGATACATGCTAAACGCAAGCATTGATAGAAAGAATCCATCGTACCTGTAAAAAATCAGGAATTCAAAAAACCAAACAATCGCGATCACCAAGAACTCAAAAGGGGGTCGAATTTCGAACGGAAAAATGCAGAATTGTGTATCGAATGAACTAACCACTTAAAACCTGCGCCTGTGATCGCCATTGAAGAATGAAGGAGCTACTTGGAGAAAACCCTAGGCTTGAGTTGTTTAAGAAATGAAGTAAAGTATTAAACTGCTTCCAGATTATATAGGATTGAAATTGAGAAGACTGAGATACAAAATTCGAAAAAAAACCCACCGACTGAGAGAGGGAGGGAAGGGGAGTAACGCACACAGTAGTGTGTGAGAGAGAGAGAGGGGGGAGATAGCGACGAAAATGGCGAAGGTCAATTTGGTGAAATCATTTTCTTCTTTTCTTGGGAAAAAGTTATTTCTGTGAACAGATGATTTCTGTAAAGGTGGCGAATGAATAACCGGTGGGAATATTTGGGCCAACAGATTTACATCAGTACTCAAGCCCATTTCTATACGGTCGGTTCACTTGATGACTTCATATCTTCTATACTTGGAGCTTTTCTAATTCATCGGTGAACAAAATAAAATGTTATGATAAAAAAAACTAGTTTTTAAACCAATTCATTCCTTTTGTATAAAATAAGTACGAAACCGAATCCTGAAAAAATATAAAAATAAAGTAAATGTATGAAGTTATAAAAACAGCTGTAAAATAAAAAAATAAAAAAAAAAAACATGTAGAAGTGAATAAAAAGTGAAGTTGTAAAAACCGATTTTTAAAAAAATGAAAAACAAAGTAAATATATAAAAAGAATTATGCCAAAAAAAATGTAAAATCAAAGTTAAAAATTAAGATTTAAAAATAAATTGTGAAAAAACATGCAAAAATGAAATATATATATATATATATATATATATATACACTCTAATAAATGAAGGTTTTTAGCTAAATTTCATACTCTCATTCAAATTGTCAAATATCATTTTGTGATTATTTTGAATTAATTTTTTTCCACATGTCATTTTATGAGTTCATCTATTTTATTAAATTTCACATAATATTTTAATATAATAATTGCAATAAATATAGTAATAAATGGATATCAGTTTTATTAATAAACTTACCTTTTAATCTCAAAATTTTCAAATTAAAACTCATTATTTTTATATGTTTATTTATTTAAATTATTTGTTTAAATTTTTAAGTTAAAAAACATTTTAATTATAATAATTCATTATTTTTTTTTCTTATAAATTCAAAGTTTTCAAATATTATGACCTTTATATTTAACTTTTTTTAAACTAACTCATGTAATACATGAGTCTCACAAACTAATATATATATATATATATATATATATATATATATATATATATATATATATATATATATATATATATATATATATATATATATATATATATCAAATAACATAATTTTAACAATTTAGTAACTCATTGTAGCCTAAAATTGTTCAATGACCTAACACAATAAGAAAGGTTCAATAACCAAGTGGCACATATTAAAAAGTTAAAAAAATCCAGTAATATTTTAATATTTAAAATAAGTTAAATGACTAAATAAACATAAAGTAAAAAATTTAAACAACGAAAAAATATGATCATAATTTAAAATAAAAGACTCCTCTTTGTATTATTATTGTAATGAACTTAGTATTTGTAACCAAACATTTAAGTCGAGGAAAATTAAGTAGTTTGATCATTATACATGAACTTTTTCAAAAAAAAAAAAAAAATTTTTCAGTTTTTAAAAATAATCATTCTTTTCGGAATGTCTTGGTTCCGAAGTGATGTTAATATTCTGGAGTTTTGTTTTAAATTTCTTTCAAATGAATCTTTTTTAATATCTTTTTTGGGATTCCAAATGTTACATTTCGAAGTATTTAATGTCATTATTTTTCAATAAATATTTTATTTTATGAACTAATATCTTATGTAGTTAACATAATTATGTTTTTTTTAGTTTTTGTTAGATTTAGATAAACAAATGAATTTTTTTATCGAAATTCCGGAATTACAGGTCGTATTTCGAATTTGTTCTTGAATTTTTGAAGTTTTTTTCAAAATCCGAAAATTCAGTTCAGAATCCGGAATGTTGGTTAGGAATTCTGTCCGAAATGCCCTTTTTTTTCTAAAAAAATGTTTTTTCTTAGTCTGAAATGTCCATGCCGGATCAAATGATTATTTTTGCTAAAAATAAGGTTTTTTTTTGTTAAAATGCGGTTAGATTACTTATTTTCTCTTAAATTTAGATCACTTTTTGCCTTAAACCAAGTGTAACAAAAAAAAAATTAGGTTAATCATTTTGCTATATTAGTTCTTGCAATTCTATCCAACATTTAAATTCATTCGATTTGCTGTTTTTAAGTATAAGTTAATTGGTTTTTTTTAATTGTTACAATATATAATTAATAGTATGTTATATTAGTTCAAAATTCAAATCTCTTTATTTTATCATTATTAAAATGACATTTTTCTATTTAGCATCTAACAGTTTCCAAATAAAAAAAAAATCCCAATAAATTCTAATTCAAGGAAAAGATATATTTTATTTTCTGTTCATCTAATTTGAAAATGCTTATATACACCTCATGATTGACACGTCAAACCACAATCATGTCTATCCCGCTATTCACCATATTAGTCACTATTCTTGTAATTTTAGTATCTTTGACACAATTTGCACAAACATAGACACAACGGGCTTTCTACATTGATTTTTTTGTACAATCCAAACATAGCAAAAGTAATATAAGAATACCCTGGAAAGAAAATATTACTAGTTGTCCTTTTAACTAAAAATTGGCAAAATACAACAAATCTACTCTAATAAATGAAGGTTTTTTTTGTCATATGTCCTATTCTCCTTCATTTGGACACATGGTATTTTCTAGAATTTTTAAATTTTCTATTTTTCACTTGTCATTTTATTGTATTTTTCATTTATTAAATTAAAATTTTACATTTAATATGTAAGGTAATATATATGTAAGGTATTTATTAGAAAGAGTTTATATATGTAATGTATTTTAATACATTACAGCCACATTAATTTTAATAATTCAAAAAATTTCTCATTTTTGTTATAAATTCAAACCTTTTAAATTGTTAAAATCTAATATTTATTTTTTTTAATTGAACTCATTTAATACATGTGTCTCACACCTAGTAAAATGAATAAGACCCTCTTTCAAAATAAGCCATATTTTACAAACGAACCCCTTGTTAAATCCAAATGATCATCTTGTCCCTTTCTTCCTTGCAATATATAAAAATATCAATGTCTAATATGTTGTGAAAAAAAATGCCCATGTCTAATATGACCTAATCAAAATAGCAATTGTCATTGCTATAATTTGAGAGGTTTTTCAAACTACAATGTTCTAATAAGAAAAACTTTGAAAGTGCGTCATTGTCAATGGTTGGATTTGTGAAACTACACATAAATACCCGCATAGACATGCACACATCAGATGCACACACATGGATCCCCACGTTTCATCTATATGTATGTTTGTTAGATAGCAAAGTATGTTGCCACTTTTAGCTTTTAGTCTAAACTTAAAAAATTTGTAAGTTATAAATAAAATAGGACATACTACTATGGCATTGTAGCTAGTTTGACAATATAACCGGGTAGATTTTCAAAAAACAAAAACAAAAACAAAAAACAAAAAAACAAAACAAAACAGAGTAAAAAAAATGTAATTTTGTAATACAAAAACAAAACACCGAGTGGGACATCATTTTTTTTTCAATTATTATCCAAACATCATTACACACGCAAACACATCCATGATTTATAAGATGAATTCAATTTGAGCCCATAATTTATGAAAGTGATGTGCTCTTTGTCGGTAGGAGGTGCAACAAGTGCAAATTACAATACAAAAATTATGGGTTCATGAATCGAAGTTGTATTTTACCAAATTTTAGTTGTAAAGGTAAAGATTAGTCCCTAATTTACTTGTATCTAATATTAATATTAGTGTATTGTTAACTGTTTTGAAACCGAAAAACCGAAAACCTACACGTTAATATCAAAAGCCCAAAACCTTGAAACCAAAAAACCGAGCCCAATGGTTTAGAAAAACCAAAAAACTAAGGGTACGTTTGGTTGTAGAAAAGTTGTTTTCATTTTCTAAGAAAATGTTTTCAGAAAATAGAGTTGAGGTTTCATTTTCAATTTTCATTGACAATTTTAGAAAACGCGTTTGGTTGAAACCGTGAGAGTGTTCATTTTTCATCTTAGAAATTTGAAAAACTGTAAAAATCACTTTTCTAATTTACATATAATTTGGAAAACTGAAAATTTTAATTTTCTTGTAAAATTTTGGAAAACTGAAGGAACCAAACGCGTTTTAAAAATTTCTGTTTTTCTTGGAAAATTTTTCTACAACCAAACGCACCCTAAGCTTTACTGTTTAGGTTCGATTTTACCCAAACCCAAAAACGACCCATACTCATACTCAGCACGAAGATGTACTCACTCGTATAGTATATAGTATACTAGGTGTGAGACCCATGTATTACATGGGTTTATTTTAAAAAAAAAAATGAAATTTTAACAATTTGAGAAGTTTGAATTTATAAGAAAAATAAAAAAAAAATAAATTATTAAAATTAATGAGACTTTAATACATTGAATACATTACATATATAAATCATTTCTAATAAATACCTTATATATATATTACCTTATATATTAAATGTGGAATTTTAATTTAATAAAATGAAAATTACAATAAAATGACAAGTGAAAAATAGAAAATTAAAAAATTTTAGAAAATGTCATTTGTCCAAATGAAAGAGAAGAGGACATGTGGCAAAAAAAAAATCTTCATTTATTAAGGAGGATACACACCAAACAAAATTACTTTTGAATTTTTAATTGTAGGCTTTTGGTAGGTAGGAGATATTCGGGATAAGTCCCTAAGATTTTTTTAGACAAAACGAACAAAATCAAAAACAGAAAAACAGGAAATAAAAATACTTACGTAAACTTTCTACTAACTCAAAAGGACTACCGAAAGGCAATTTGTTTTTTCCTTATTCTATTTACAGCATATAGCATCTTTATGCTTTTTTATTTTCTTTCGGTTTGTATTTTTCTGATTTTTCTTTTCTTTCCCTCCCTCTTTTTTCCGATAAGGATATCAAAAAGTGTCATACTATAATAATTCATATCAATGCAAACAAATGGCGTGAAGATGTACGAATTCTATTAGCAAAAGCCATCTAATAATATATATAAACATGTGGACTCCTATGGTGTACTCAAAACTTACAAACATGAAACAACCCCATTATCATAATTTACTTAATCAATCAAATGATCAAATACATTATACATAAATCTGTAAACAAGGATCAAAACTTACACCTCATTCACTCACGAGGCGGGAGGTCAAAACAATCATTGTTCAGGCTGTTGACCACCGTTTTCCGCCCTTTCCAAAGCACAATCGGAATCGGAACTAGAGGCGGAATCGGAATCGGCATTTCCAGTGCGAACAGGTCGAAGGAAACCTTGCATTCTCAACAGATAACTCTGACTACCTGGTTGACTCCTCATGTAACGAGTCGTTGAAACGGTCAACCGGTCATGGTCAACCGGAATGGTGGAAAGAGCCGTAAGGTCAAGATTAGGAAAGACCGAACATCGGCATCGCGGGCATTTCACATTCAATCGTAGCCATTCATCAATGCATGCTACATGAAAGTTATGTGCGCATGGTAGACCCCGCACCTGAAATTTTCATTTTCAAAAATAAAAATCATTATTTACATTTTCACCCGAAAAAAAATTAGAAAAAAAAAAATCAATACCTCATTCCCGACATGAAACTCTTCCAAACAAATCGGACATTCGCTACAATCGGTTGGAACTGCTTTCAACATGAACTTTGGAAGTTCTTGGATTAGTGCCTCTACCGCTTCTCTCTAAATAAGATAACATCAGTCTCAGTCACAGTCTGAGTCAGAGTCCAAAAGTAAAAGCAGTACAGCCTGTTATGTCATGTGTACCTGGGGTTCAGTTAAGTAAAGCCCAGGATGATATGAAGTAGCATCTTGAGCCATGCCTCTCATCTCTTGGCCTGCAGCAGTTTCAAATGCCCAATCCGGTACACGAACCATATCAACAAACACCTTGATCAAGGATTTTAGTTTTAATAAAATTTGTGTAGATGAATATAGCTAAAAAAAAAAAAGTAAAAATGATGTTTTTCAAGGGGTGTAAAGTGTAAATTATAAAGGGTACCCCGTATTCTGAAATTGGAATTCCTTGTTGAGCGCGTAGTGAATGAGCTTTCCTTCTTGTTAACCACTGCACAAAAAACGTTTTAATCTCGATATAATGAAATATTAAATGAACAGTTGACTTTCGGTTTGTTACCTTTTTCATACACAATGCAGCAATGCAAACGAGCCCACTGTAGCTGAAAAGCAACCATATCAAAAAACCCCATTTCTGACCTTCTTCAGGGAGCTGAAATCAAATTATACAAAACAAGTTACCTCTTGCGATTATGTGCTAAAAATTGAAGTAAAATAGGAGGCGTACACAGTCTTTTGAGCTACTGAACCATAGAGAACCGATTACAGTCCATGCCCAGAGAAAGGGGTAGAGAAACACAGAGAGAATTGATAACACCACCACTCTTCCACAAAATCGAGCATGTCTCTGCTGACGACCAAAATCCCTACGTTGTTTTGGATTAGCGATTTTGAGAATGAGATTTGTATGTAATTTTCATAAACAATAATCCAGAAAGGAGTATATATGAATGACTTACAATCCCATTCCAGCAGCAAGCCCATTGTCCACAAACATCAACAGACGAAATATGAAGACTGTGGTATAATCAACCTAATAAACAAGCAAAAACAGCAAAACAAGTAAAAAAATCGGGTAATCAGACGTTATAATTCGAGTAAGCGGAGTTTCGATGAGCAATTGAGATGATTCTGTCTATCGGTTTTCAGTGATTGAACAATTTCTGATTATTTATTGTGAAAAGGTGATCGCTTTCGAAAAGGGCAAGATCCAGAGTTATTTACTGATTACCTACCACGATCCATATGTGTAGTGGGTTTGTGCAGAGATGGTAACGCTTCCAGTTGATTGCAACTATAATTCTATTAGTAGCAATCGTCAAGAATTAGCAAATTTTTGGTAAAATTAAAATGCATACAAAAGAAAGAAATCATATACTATATATATGTTAAAGTGAAAGTGAAAGTATCTTCCCGAAAAGGATACATACTAGTGGCAAGCATTGACAGGAAAAACCCATCATACCTGCAGAAGATACAGAATCGGCGGTTACAAAACTCGTAAAAATGAAATTAATTTTCATATCAAACGAAAGCGATTACAAACCGTGTAAACAATGAAAACTAACCACTTAAAATCGACGCCCCTCACTGCCATATAAGATTATAGAAGGAAGCCAAGAGGTTGAAAATCCCTAAAAGCAGCGATTGAATTGTGGTTAAAGGTTTGAATCAGAATGGGTGGTGGATACTGGATATAGGTAAAGGAGATCGGGAAATCGTGGAAATGGGAGATGGGTAATTATAATATCTGATTTGATATTAAGGGGGAATAGGAAAAAGGCTCTTGCAGAGAGAAAAAGGGAAAACAAGAACTGGTGAGCTGAAATGAGAATTGACGAATGAGGAAGAGAGTGAAAGGAATTGCAATTTGGAGTGATCTTTTGCGGGGTCTACTGAGATAGTGATGTTAATTATTTGAGATCAAAATAGTTGTAGGGTTTATCGTTTGAAAAATATTCAATAAGAAATTAAAACGTTGTTTTTCTTTTATAAATTGGTTGGAAATCCATATCTATCCATGTTTAAGCAACATGTTAAATATAAATCCCCCAAAATTAGGGATCTTGAAAATCAACCACCCATTGCTTCAACATTGCCCGAGGCTTGTTAACGCTTAGAGCATTGTTTGAGGCTCGTTCATGCTTAACGGTGAGTTTAATGGGAGAGTTGAATGAAGTAACAAGTTCATGGGTCATTCAATTGATGAAACTTTACCGTTATAAGATGTCATACTTATATTGAATGAAATTGGAGTTCAATGACCATTGAACTTTTCAATAGAAAAAATAAAATTTATTAATTCTAAAATTACGATTTGTTAACATTCTATTGAGCTTTATAAAGTTTAATGTGTTGTAGAGAAAAAAATAATAATAATAAAGTTGTATGGATTGTAGAAAGATGATGTGACAACTCATTGAACTCTATGGTGTTCAATGCATTATGAATGTCCTTAAAAAGAAAAAATAATAATATATCAACAAATCAAAAAAAAAAAGTTTTATAGTATTTTAACAAGAGTAAACATATTGGCTAAGATTGATGATCAATGCGGTGGATTTGAGAAGAGATAAGGGTCATCATATATCAGGATCGACTTGACTACCTCTTTTTTTTTCATGAACTTTCCAAAAGGTATTTCAGCAGTCATATATGACATGTATTTCTCATCAACGCAAAGTTACATGCATCTATATGGTTTCTAAGAAGGACAAACAAGGAAAGAGTTTTGGTTTAATTTGTACGATTTCGTCAAATTCGTGATGAGGTGTTTTGTTAGGACTTGGAATGAAATATATATTCAACCATTCCACTTGTTTGTTACTTTGGCTAAGTTTAGCACCATACTAAACCTCATATTCGAAAAAGAAAAGGTCAATAAGTGAATATAATAAGGAAGCAAGTGTTGTGGATTAGAAGCAAACTATTAACAACAATGACGGTATGTCGGTATCACTTTCAAGTATGGATGTGTCTAAAAGATAAATGATGACCTTTGTTGGTTTTAACAATGTCCCAAAAGGAGTAGATGGAGGTGTGTTACCCAACATCAATCTTCCTTATAGTTAAAAGTTGAAATTTTAAAGTATAACCGGTGTATGCTATGAGGAACATCAAAATATTAGAAATAGTAACAAAGTAGCAGATGAGATTCAAAAGTACCTTGGATATGAGGTCGGCTTATGGGTTTTGACCTTAGTAATTCTCCATGTGGAGTGGAAAAGGGTGTTAAAAGGGTGTGTGTTAAAAAGGTTATAAAAAAAATATTTCAAATATAAATATTCGTAATATTGAAGAAGTAGAGAAAAGAATTTGCATTTGGGTTCTATGTAAAATTAATAAGTTGCATTTCTTGGGAGTTAAATAGACTTGGATGATAAGAGTGGGCATTTTCATGTTATGTAGTGTGTGAGGGAATGCAACATTTGATTTTGTAGTTAGTGGAACATTCCGGTGGGTCGGACTGTATCATTTTCATATGGGACTCTTTGTTTTTTCCTAAATAAAAAATTAGTCGTGATGCTAATTTTATAGCTGTTGAGGGAAAGTAGCTAAATAAAGGTTTCATGTATGTGTGCTAACATTTATGTTTCTCAAGATCTTCAAGCTAAACATGTTTTATGGGATAAGTTAACAAGATATTTTAATCGTTTATCGGGTATGTTTATTGTTTTGGAGATTTTAATGAGACCGATGAGTTAATTAGAGATTCGGTTCTTCTTTTTATCTAGACAGGTTGGTATAAGACAAGTTGTTTTAAGTGTACCAGCATGCCATTATATAAAGTTCAAAAATAAGCAAATTTGATAGATTTTTGGTGTCTCATATTTTTTGATTTGGTTTCACAATTTTCACAAGATCCAAAAAGATTTATGAAAAAATATTTTATGTATGCAACATCATATTCTGCAAAATAATAATAGATATCTTACAAAAAAACTTTTTTTTTTTCAAAATTTCATAATTCATCTATAGGTTCCATTTTTATTAGTTGGGTGTATTTCGTTTGGGTACTACACAAGAAAAGTCCTAATTATGTTACAAGTATTTCACAAAAAGCTTTGTGAAATTGAAGTTACTTTAAGTTACAAAAAAAGGATAATAAAATAGGTAGAAATAAAATCATTACACAAATGTCATTTTGCATATTATTCGGTGGTAATCTGCCTAATATTTTGTATTTTGATTATATAAGTGAATATTGATTTTATAAAGTAGGTAGGTTTTAATTTACAGAAATTAAATTATATAATTAAAAAAAAGTGACAAAAGAAAACCGATCTTTTAGGTGGAAGTGAGGTCCACTATGTCTATACGTGTGATGATGTATGTAAACCATGAGGTTTTTAGTTTTACATGCCGGAATACAGAAGACACGGCCAATATCTTGCAAAAAAGGAAAAAATAAACAAATAAACAAAATGAGATGGAACTCGTCGGCAAGACTCATGCTACTCACTTGTCAGTCAAGGATTCAATGATTCATCCATTGTATAATCAATCTACTTTCTGTAGTCATCAGGCATCACACCATATACATGTCAATGTGATCGATAATACTTTACGTACTTGTAAAATTCTTGAAACACAATCACTTGGTAACTTTTTTTTTTCCTTTTTTAAAGATTTAGTTATTAAGTATTGGGAGAGGTAAAAGCAATAAGCAACAACCTTTATTTGGATATAGCTATTAGCTAGGTGGAGAGTTTTTGCTTTGCTGCGTAATCTTAACACATTCTTTCCTCTATGCTCCCTATTCCTAATTGCCGCGGAGTTTACTTCTTGTTATTGTGTGTTTGGGGTATTTTTTATTATTATTCTAAAGTTGGCGTGTTCCTTGCCTTGTTTGATTGTTTCATGTTTTGGGATTAATGAATTGTAAAAGGAATTTACTTTATATTGCCCTTTAGTGCACATATTAGAAAATCCCTTGTTTATATATACATTTAGTCATTAAAGTTATTCCGTAAACGATTTACCAGTGAATTCTTTATCAAAAATACAAATATGACCGGGTATCATAGGTTTAGCTGATTTTCAGCAACCCTTGCATCTCCGATTATCTTCTCCGGTTCTCCTTTATGGCTAAAATTAAGTTTTTAGATCATCTTCTTCGTTCAAAACTCAAAAACTCAGATTTTAAGTTCAAACATCTTAGAAATGGTTTTATGACCAAACATATCATAAACGATTTTCATATCTAACATATAAAATTTTCAGTCACTATTGTTATGGGAAACTGAGATTAAACATCTCATAAACGATTTTAAGATCAAACATCTCATATTAAAACGATTTTCATATCAAAAAACAATTATTTTTCTCCATCAATCGTGCAAGATATGTGTGTGTGAACCATATTTTAAACACAAAAACAAGATAATATTCGAACATAAAATGTAATGAAAATAAAATCCATAAAACGGAGGATAATAATTTGTAAATGATAAAATGACTCTTGTATGGGAATTATGAAACGGCCCAAAATACGACCCAAAAATTTTGTTTAAACATTACTAAAATCATTAGATCAATATCATAAAATAAAAACCCATACGTCAATATCTCAAAACAATAACAAAGTATCACGAGAAAACTTTATCAAGACTGTATCAAATCATATCTATGGAAAGCTAAATCAACTCCCAGGACAAAAACTGAAGTTGTGGTGTGTGCGATGCCATCATCCCAAGCTCTTCCCTTTACATGCGGAAGTGCCTGAAACCAAAACTGAAACTGTAAGCACGAAGCTTAGTGAGCTCCCCCAAACTACCACATACCATATAATAACATATAAACACATACTGGGCCTTGCCCACTGCATCGGACCGAAGCCCGGAAACTACATTGGACCGAAGTCCGGAACTAACCAGGGTCTTTCCCTCTACATTGGACCAAAGTCCGGAAACTGCATCGAACCGAAGTCCGGAACTGAATGGGACCTTGTCCCCTGCATCGGACCGTAGTCCGGAACTAACTGCATCAGACCAAAATCCGGAACTGACTGGGACCTTGTCCCCTGCATCGAACCGAAGTCCGGAAACTGACTAAGCATAACATAACATAACATAAATATATCAACTATCATAAGCACATATACTGCATACTGCATCGGACCGAAGTCCGGAACACATAACACAAGACATGCTTAAATCACAAAGACATCAAGCAATCTAACTACTGCATCAGACCGAGGTCCGGAACTACTGCTAACTAAACGAGCCGACATTGTGGCCGTAGACTCGTTCCTACTGGAAGGAAAACTCACCTCGTGATGCTGACGGCTGAACTCCTGAATGAGAAATCCCTGACTGCTGCTCCGGCTGCTTCCCGGCTATTAAGGGTAATAAAATACTAAATCAGAATAGAGATTCTCCTATGGGTAAAATGATCATTTTACCCCTGCTATGGCATGGGTCACAACATGGCCCAAACCCTCAATTCCTTCCAAGACCATCCATGGCCCTACTATAGGCCCACTAATGGCCCAATTTTCTAAATTGGGCCTATGTCCTCGTATGGGCCCTACCAGCACACAATAATCTTGGCCCATAATCTAACTTCTGGAGATCCAACAACAAGATAGGCTTTCCAAGCTTACTATTAGCCCATTAATGGCCCAACTTGCTATATTGGGCCCATAGCCCTTTATTGGGCCTTACACAAGTCCAATACTAAATTCTTGGTCCTTAGCAACTGAATTCTGATGGACCATTAAGGCCCAAGGACCCTAAGTCTGAAACACAGCCCACACCGAGGCCCAAAACACTCGAAGCCCAAACTGGCAACGTATGCGGGGCGTACATCAAGGTACGCTGAGCGTACTGGCTGCTGGCTTGTACGCGGCGCGTACCTCCTTGTACGCCCAACGTACAGCCCTATAAAGCCAAAATCTCAGTAAGTGCTTAATAATCCGATCCAGAAGCTACAAATCCAGATCCTAAGCTTGTTCCATGTCTTAAGCCATAAAGTTGCCTACTTGATGGCTTACAAGTCTCATAAAGGCTCAAACTTCCATAAATAACATTCTACTTCCATGGAGCTAACTAGATCTCATGCATGGTTCCATATAAGCCACAAAGATTGCACCTTTATTGCTAGGAAGATGTTTCTGAGCCTTAAGGATGGCAACCCAAGCTCCAAAACCGACTTACAAGATCAACACTCAACCTTTCGACTTAAAAAGTCCAAACTTCCATAACCTAGATCTAGAAGGAAAGAGGAAGAAAGTTCAGAACTTTATACCTTCCTTTGCTGACCAAGAGGGTGCTAAGTCCAGATCCCTGAGCTCAAGCTTCTTCTCCAACTTCTTCCCTTCCTTCTTCACTACTTCCTTTCCTTGAAACACTTACAAAAACTTCTTCACACACAAAGAGAGGATAAGAACGAATTAGGGTTTTCTTGAGAGTGAGGAGGCTGATGGGAAAACAGGGAAGGAGGCTATAATGGAGTTTATATAGCCTTAAACCCCTAAAATTAGGGTTTTTCCTCTGGCCGCGTACGCTGGGCGTACCATATGGTACGCTGCGCGTACGCTTCTCCTCCCTGCATTTCATTAAATCACTACGCCCAGCGTACAACGGGTTTACGCCCCGCATACGGCTTATGGGCAAACTATGGCTCGGCCCAAAACAAAGAGGCCCAACATAAAACTTGAGAATCTAAATAAATTTATACCTCGGAAGACGATCATTACAAATCTCCCCCACTTGAATCAGACTTCGTCCTCGAAGTCCGCTGTCACTGAATCTGAAAACAATTACGGGTAATGCTCAAACATCTCCTCCTTGGATTCCCACATCCACTCTGAACCCTTCCGGTGCTACCACCACACCTTCACTAGCTGAACTACCTTGTTCCTCAAGGTCTTTGTCTTCCGATCAAAAATCGCGACTAGTCTCTCAATGTAATTCCGGCTGCTATCAACCTGAATGTCTTCCAAGGGTACAACCACTGACTCGTCCACTAAACACTTCCGTTACTCGGAAACATGGAAGGTGATGTGGATCTGGCTGAGCTCTGCCGGAAGATCCAACCGATAAGCAACACGACCCACCCAGGCTAAAACCCTAAAAGGACCGATGAACCTGGGGCCCAGCTTGCCCCTCTTCTGAAACCTGATGACACCCTTCCAGGGTGATACCTTCAGGAGGACCATGTCGCCCACCTGAAACTCCAAGTCAGAACGCCTCCTGTCGGCGTAACTCTTCTGCCGACTCTGCGCAGTTTGCAGTCTACTACGAACCTATTGGATCATCTTTGTGGTCTTGGGCACCACCTCGGTTGCAGCACCTGGTTTTTGGTACGTATTCTTGTATTTAATTTTGTAAATGATTTTCAATTTTGGCCTTGGACTCGGCAAGTCGAAGGACTGACTCACTGCGTCGAAGCGGGATGAGACGCGGAGTTTCAGTTGCGGACTCGGCGAGTCGGGTCTCGGACTCGACGAGTAGCCGCTGTCTGGACAAAAACCCTAATCCAGGGGTTTGCACCCTATTTCAACGACCTTATGCAGCCTCCATCACTACTTTATGCTCCCAAACACCCCTCACTGAAACCCTAGCCGTTTTTGAAGCAATCTAAGCCTTGTTGGTGGATTTAAGTGTTGTGATCTTAAGGAAGGAATGAGAGAAGCTTGAGGAAGCAAGTAGAGATCAAGGGAACCTGAGTTTGTGCACCTTCTTCAGCTCATTGAAGGTAAAAAAGCTGTGATCTTGCTCTTATTTGTTAGATCCCTCTTTGGGGAGGTTTAGGACTTTTATGAGCCATTTTTTGGTGGCCAACCATGTTTGCAAACATGGTTGGGGGTTTAAGCTTCTGAATCACGTCGTGAAAGGAGTCACTAGGCAGATTTGGGTTGCTTTTACACCCATGAAAGGTCCCATGTGCCATATGAGCTTGTTTTATGTCTTTTTGAGCTCAAAGTCCCATGCAAGCACGTAAAGTTTGTAACTTTACGTGCTAGATAGATTGTAGAATCTTGGATCTATCTTTTGATCAAAGGATGTTCATCAGAAAGCAAAGATTTAGGGAGTGGACGTGACCAACTCGGCGAGTCTAGGGGGTTCTGTCCCATTCTGTTGAGGGTCGAAAGGACCCAGTTGAGTGTGGAAAGTTTTAAGGGGGTCTCCGGGGAGTGACCCAACGTTCTGTACTAAGCCATTGATCTGGAAGTTCATGGGACTCGGCGAGTGCATGAAGGTTCTTGGCGAGTCCAAGGCAATCTTCATAGAACTCGATGAGTTGTTAATACAACTCGGCGAGTCGAGGACAGAACGTGTTCATCGGATGAAGATTAACTCGATGAGTTGTTCATACAACTCAGCGAGTCGGATGAAGGACCACCGGGTATCAGTTAGGAAGTGAACTCTTCGAGTCAATGCCTAACTCGACGAGTAGAAACGGGAGTAAGGACAAGCGACTGGATATGGACTCGACGAGTTGGCAAGCCAACTCGGCGAGTCGGGTCAACTGGAAGTTGACTTTGACCCTGACTTGACTTTGGTTTGGAATCGGTCAGGAGTAAAATAGTCATTTTACCCAGGGAATAGTACCAATGTCTGATTAAGTGTTTTATGGAAATATAGTTGGGGATCATCGGAGCAGCTGTCAGACATTTGCAGATCAGCTTTTCAGCAGCCAGCCTTTTGAGGTGAGTTACCTTCCAATAAGGGTGGGTCTAAGGCCACAATGTCGGCCCACCAAGTAGGAGTATTTTAGAAGATGATTGTCTTTGTGATAATTATCTTGGTATGGATACGTGTTTGGTTATGAGATATATCTGTATGATATGTTACGTGCATGATAGGGATAGTTTTCCCTGACAGTGGTCCTTAGGACCGAAGGGTAGGTCAGTACTCAGATATGCCTGATTGTATGCTTATACCTTGTTGTTGTATGCTAGTAGTAGGGGGTGGAATAGACCCCAGTTACCGGTTGAAAGATACCGATGATGATTACCGGTTGAAAGATACTGATGGTATTGTATGGTATGTGGTATGATGGGGGAACTCACTAAGCTTTGTGCTTACAGTTTTAGTTTTTGGTTTCAGGTACCTCTTCGTCTAAGGGGAAGGAGCCGGCGGTGTAGCATGACATCACACACACATCTGATTTTCCGCACTAAGTTTTCTGGGATTGTACTCTGATATGATATTTGTTTATGACATGGGTTTCGATCATGATACACTATTTTATGAAATGTCGTGTTGGCACAGTATTTTCTAAAGAATTTTTTTTATGAAATAAATAATTAAAATGAAATTTTTGGGCTTGAATTTTGGGTTGTTACAAGTTGGTATCAGAGCCCTGGTTTGAGGGATTCGGACACACCCTCGAGGGTGTCTGGACTCAAACCGAGGGACTAAAATATTTTTACAAGGAAAATGGTTCTCAAAAATCTAAAATGGGAAGTTTTAAGAAAGACAAAGTGTGTGATGCGTGCGACCGGTCGGGCTCAATTAAGTTTTCCCCAAGATACCCATACTTGTTATGTTATGTTGTATGGTTTTGATTTAGGGAACTGCATGCTAGAATAGGACCATATGGTACGCTGTGCGTACGCTTCTCCTCCCCGCGTTTCATTAAATCGCTACGCCCAGCGTACAACGAGTTTATGCCCGCGCATGGCTTATGGGCAGACTATGGCTCGGCCCAAAACAAAGAGGCCCAACATAAACTTGAGAATCTAAATAAATTTATACCTCGGAAGACGATCGTTACAAATTAAATGTTGTGTCTTCCCTTCTTCGAATACCCATCTCTTATGGAAGCTGTATACGGTATTGTGATGGGTTTTGAGCATTCTAACACTTCCTAAGTGTACATGCAACCCTAATAACCTTGAATCTATGTTTTCTCTATATACATGCAAATTTCTTTTTCAAGGCTATATCCTAACTAGCATGGCATGGGGATTACATAAAATATAAAACTAGTAGAAATACATACCTTGTTGTTGCTTGGATTCCTTCAAGACTTTGTGAGCCTAGCACCCCAAATGTTGTGCCTCAAATGCTTCACACAACACCACAAAACTTGGAATAACTTGAGAGAATACTTCTTGCACTCAAAATCGGTTATGCCCTCTCTAGTAACCTTACTAGCCCCGATTTCACTAGCCAAAGGGTCCCTTTTATAGTGGTGTCACAATTAGGGTTTTCACATGAATACTCTTAATTGTCATGACTCTTCATTTCTCATGACCCATGGGTTTGTAACTCCCATGGACTATCCATGGAGCTCCAAATGGTTACATCCATAACCCATAAACCATGGATCATTAATCCACCATAAAAGAATTGATGATTGTCATAATCAACCCTTATATATTTAATTAGTCTCACTTTGATCACCAAATTAATACTTGATCAAATACTAATTAAATAATACTATTATTAATATATTAGAACTTATAATATATTAATAATCATAAGTGCCATATTCTCTCATTTAGTCTACCCAAGTATTGCAACGCCATGCAACCCAAATGGACCATGTCGGGTCGGGTCAAGTACATACCAAATAAAGTTATGGACTTAGACACTATATCCAACAGTCTCCCACTTGGATAAGTCTAATAACTATATTTGCAAATATGACTTCAAAATCCGACTAGCAATCGTAGCTCTTTCAAAGTCTCTCGGAACTGAGATGATGATGATACGCCATTTAAGATAAGTGATCATATAATCCTCTGCTCTCATGATATCAGCCGGACAAACACATGGAACATGGTCTTACTTATTGTCCAGCATTTGTTTCTCGATCTCCGATTTGTTTTGACATAGAACTAAATTGAACACATCAATTAGGTTCTGACCGGGCCCGGTACATGGGTCAAAACCAAATCATCGAGGGGCCCAGATATCGCTTCTATTTCTAGAAGGAACAGATAAACTTCGACTGATATGCTTGTACTAACTACTTGTTGAATTACTCACATAGGCACGTTTTATAACATCGAGTTACCAATGCGTTTTCATACAATCAATGAATAACCAACTCATAGTCAACAACTCATATCTCTAGGTTTGAAGATTTATATGATATTACCGTCTCACGATCACTCGAGATAAATTCCATGAAGTGATGCAAGTGAGCGTGGGTTGAATCCAATACTCAGCCCTTATGAGTACTCATGAATGTTGTAGCAACCATTTGATTGTCTAAAGCACTTTAGACAAATCATATAAGCCAGGTTCATGACAGTCTTGAATCAATACTTACTTCCAAAGTTTGACCGACTGTGGATGGTTTGAATAATATGATATATACCATAACATAATTATTCTGTAAGTAAAAACATGCAAAATTGTAACATAGTAAACAATCAACACAAGATAGTAACACCTTACTCATAAATAAATAACAACTTTTATTTATCATCAAATGTCAATTACATTTTACAAGTTTCAGGAATCTAATTATTGAAACTAATATCATCCTTCAGGCCAATGCGCCTTGCATGTTGTAAATGCTTAACCCTGCTCAGTCCCTTCGTGAGGGGATCTGTCGGGTTCTCATCCGATGATACCCTCTTTGCCACGAGGAGTCCTTCTTGTATTCTATGTCTGATGAAATGGTATTTTCTGTCAATGTGCCTAGATCTCCCGTGATCTCTTGGTTCTTTAGCCAAAGCAACCGCACTTTCACTGTCACATAAAATTTCCATTGGCTCCTTTATAGCTGGTACAACTCCAAGGTCTCCGATGAAGTTCTTCAGCCATATCGCCTCTTTTGCTGCCTCGCTTGATGCTATGTATTCTGATTCACAAGTCGAATCAGCTACTGTCTCCTGCTTGGAACTTTTCCAAGTAATTGCTCCCCCATTTAGGATAAAGACCCAGCCCGACTGAGAGCGGAAATTATCCCTATCAGTTTGAAAGCTAGCATCACTATATCCTTCCACTCTCAAGTCATCACTGCCTACGAGGGTAAGGACCCAGTCCTTAGTCCTCCGCAAATACTTGAGAATGTTCTTTACCGTTGTCCAGTGTGCCTTGCCAGGGTTCCCTTGATATCTACTGACCATGCTCAAAGCAAAGGCCACATCAGGGCGAGTACAAGTCATAGCATACATGATCGAGCCCACAGCGGAAGCATATGGTATTTGACTCATTTCAGCTATCTCAGCCTCTATACTCGGACTCTGAGTCTTACTTAACTTGGCATTACTCTGGATTGGTAATTCTCCTTTCTTGGAATCTTGCATACTGAACCTCTTCAGTACCTTATCCACATAAGTACTTTGACTAAGTCCAATTAGTCTCTTACTCCTATATCTCAATATCCTTATCCCTAGGATATAGGCAGCTTCCCCAAGGTCCTTCATAGCAAAACACTTCCCAAGCCAGGCCTTAACCTCCTGCAAAGTTGGGATGTTGTTTCCTATGAGAAGTATGTCATCCACATACAACACCAAGAAGCTAACTATGCTCCCACTAGCCCTGACATACACACAAGACTCATCTTCACTCCTAGTAAAGCCAAACTCTCTGACTTTCTCATCAAAGCAAAGATTCCACCTGCGAGATGCTTGTTTCAATCCATAAATGGATTTTTCAAGCTTACACACTCTATTAGGGTATTTTGGATCGACAAAACCCTCTGGATGAGCCATGTAAACATCCTCAGCCAACTTCCCATTAAGGAAAGCGGTTTTGACATCCATTTGCCATATTTCATAGTCGTGAAATGCAGCTATGGCTAACAACACTCTAATAGACTTAATCTTAGCTACTGGTGAGAAGGTCTCATCATAGTCCACTCCCGGAGTTTGAGTAAAGCCCTTCGCAACCAGTCGCGCTTTATAAGTGTGTACTTTCCCATCCATGTCGGTCTTCTTTTTGAAGATCCATTTGCACCCAACTGTCTTACGACCTGGTACATTGTCAACCAAGTTCCAAACTTGATTGTCATACATGGACTGAATCTCGCTGTCCATAGCCTCCTTCCATTTCGCAGACTCAGGGCCTGCCATGGATTCCTTATAATTATTAGGTTCATCCAAATCTATCAGTGTACTATCACTGAAAAACGTATCACCTTCGGTGGTGATGTGATAACCATAATAAAAATCAGGTGTGTTCCTCATCCTAGTGGAACGTCTTGGAGGTACAGACTCATCTATCGGCTCAACAGGAGTTTCCTCCTCAGGTTGGCTGACAGCATTTGAGGTTCCTTCACCACTTGACTCTTGAAGCTCTTCAAGGTCAATTTGCCTCCCACTGTCCCCTTGGCTTATGAATTCTCTCTCACGAAAGACTCCTCTTCTTGCTACAAAGACCACATTGTCACTGGGTCTATAGAAGAGGTAACCAAAGGATCTCTGTGGGTAGCCAATGAAAATACACCTCTCGCTTCGGGGCTCAAGCTTGTCATGAGTCTCACGCCTCACAAAAGCTTCACAACCCCAAATCTTGATGTGGTCGAAATTGGGCACTTTCCCAGTCCACATCTCGTGAGGTGTTTTGGCAACCTTTTTAGTAGGGACTAGATTAAGGATATGGGCGGCAGTCTCTAAGGCATAGCCCCAGAAAGAGATTGGTAACGAAGCTCGACTCATCATGGAACGAACCATATCCAACAAGGTTCGATTGCGCCTCTCAGCTACACCATTCAACTGTGGTGTCCTGGGAGGTGTCAATTGTGAGACAATCCCACATTACTTTAGATAGTCAAGGAACTCAATGCTAAGATACTCTCCTCCCCGATCGGATCGGAGCATCTTGATGTTCCTGCCCAATTGATTCTCAACTTCCTGCTTAAACTCTTTGAACTTTTCAAAGGTTTATGACTTATGCTTGATTAAGTAAATATATCCATATCTACTGTAATCATCAGTAAAAGTCACATAATAACGATTAGCATCCCTTGTAGCAACTCTGAAGGGCCCACACACATCCGTGTGTACAAGGTCCAACAAACCTTCACCCCTATCACAAGTACCTGTGAAGGGAGACTTTGTCATTTTTCCAAGTAAACAAGACTCGCAACTATCATCTGACTTGAGGTCAAATGATTCCAAGACTCCAGCCTTTTGGAGTTGTCCTATGCGCTTCTTGCTAACATGTCCAAGACGAAAATGCCACAAGGATGCTTTATCCAAGCTATCAGAAGAATCAATATACAACACATTATTTCCTAGATTGTCTACAACATTCACGGCTTCATATACACCATCATAAGGTATTGCTTTAAAGTAAAATACATCATTGTAATAAACATTAATAGCACCATTTTTATTATCAAATGAAAAAGTAAAACCTTGTTTGTACAAGCCATGAAAGGAAATAATATTTCTCGCCATTTCGGGCAAGTAACAACACTTATTCAAATCTAACATTAACCCATTATTAAGCAATAAAGAATAAACTCCTATCTTGGTAACAGGTGATGCTTTCCTGTTGCCCACGACTAAGTTTATCTTCCCGTGCTCCACTTGCTCACTTCTTCTTAGTGCCTGCAAATCAGTACAAATGTGAATACCACACCCTGTATCAAGCACCCAAGAATTAGCATTAGATGAGTTGTTAGACAATATTGTGTAAATACCTGCATGGGTGGGTTTAACCTTCCCATCCTTTACATCTTGCAGATATTTGGCGCAGCTTCGCTTGAAGTGTCCCTTATCTTGGCAATAGAAGCACTGTGCTTCCTTTGGACTCGAAGAAGGAGTAATGAGACCTTTCTTTGTCCCACTTGAAGAGGAACCATCAAGAGTCTTACCCTTGGTACCCTTTGAAGGGCTTTTCCTCTTCTTACCCTTACCTTGCCCAATTGCAAGAACAAGGGTTGTTAAAGGAGTAGAAGTAGCAACCGCTTTACCCTTAAGGCCATTTTTAGCTGTCCTTAAGAGTCCTTGAAGTTTGCTAAGTGTGACTTCCTCCTTATTCATATGATAAGTCATACGAAACTGATCATAACTTGAAGGTAAGGAATGGAGAATGATGTCAATCGCCAATTCCTCAGGGAAGTCAACATTGAGCTTTAGCAACCAGTCAACAAACCTCTGCATCTTCTGCAAGTGACCGGTGATGGGTTCACCATCCTTCATCCTTGCGGTTATCATGGAGGAAATGATTTCATACCTCTCTTGACGCGCGCTCTGATGGTATCTTTCCATCAGATCTAGGTGCATCTCATAGGGGTAGAAATCTTCATAAGATTTTTGGAGTTCCGGAGTCATTGTGGCCATCATGATGCAGGACACCTTGGTGGCATCCTTCTCATGCGCAATGAACTCCGCAAGCTCTTCTGGAGTTGCAGTGGCTTCATTAACAACCTTAAGCTCCCTATCAAGGACATATTCTTTGTCCTCATAGCGGGTAATCATCCTGATGACCTTACCACACAAGTTCATTAGGGAAAAGGAGCCTATAGGGTTTGAGCCAGCAGCGTTATTGGAAGACATCTGGAATAGAAAGAAGATAAGTTTCATTAGATTAAAAGTCCTTAATAAGTCACCCAAATGAAATATTAAGGCTAGGATCCAACAAACTATTTATAGGTGGAAGAGGGATGCCGTAATCCACACTATAAAATATTTGAAGGTAGGTAAATGACGATTTACCAATTTCCACCATAAGACGAAATATTTTATTATTAGGTTTTATTGGTTTTGAAAACTCCTAGATCTTTTGAGATACATTGAACTTTTCAATGGCATGTTTGAATCTCGAATGTGCCCTCTCAAGTTTGTGACTGGGATGCCGAGGATCACAAACAAGGTGTGAATAACCATACAAATTGACTTGGTACCCTTAACAATATTACCTAATCGATGTGCCGGTTAACCACACACGCTCCACCGATCTATAATAAAGTCAAGTTACCCTTTGCCACTCTTACTAGTCCATGTTAGTGTGCCGGTTAACCACACACGCTCCACTAACGACTTGGTAAGGTACAAAGTGTAATTTTATGGGCTAGCACCAATTTCACATTTTCCTAAAGTAACTAAGATTGGGAATTTATAATGTATAGTTACTTTATAATTCATTATACTTTTAATGAGAATTTAAAGTCATATCCTACCCGTTCGGCTAACGACCCTCCACCGATCAAGGAAGCGGTGGGTGAGAGTGGACACTCATTAAGTCACCATTTTATAGGCAACAACCTTATACCCCCCTTATAGACCGGCTTCGTGAATGAGGCCTACTAACGGTAAGAACGACATATTCTTATACATATCTATATAATAAAATTATAATAATAGTATAAGTGTTGATTTTTAAACCTTTTAAAAATCTAAGGTTTAATTTGGAATTAAAGTATTAGAGTGTAAGACTTTTCAAATTCCAAAACTTAAGGGCAAGAATTGAAACTATTCCAAGTCTCTTCAATTTGTAACTTATGAGTTTTAATGGTTCATAAAAATGACTCTTCATTTTATGAAACCTTTTTAGTTCTTTAATCACAATTAAAAGAAGTGACTTTTGGTTATCCATAACTTGAGGACAAGTTATGGACACCATCAATACAATTAAGATCAAGAATTAAACACACATGGTGGTTACACATAATTCCTATGATCTTCTAAAAACTCATAAGAACACAAATTCATGTCAAGCAATTTCAAGAAATCATATGAACATATATAATACTTTGAAATTGTTAAAAGTCATGTAAAATGGATTAACATAATCATTATCATTTTGAAAAACAGATTTTACAAGTCCAAAACAGATTGGGATAATGATTCTAATCCATTTCCAGCAACAAAACACGAAAAGACTGCCCAGCACGCACCTACTCGTCGAGTGCATAATCCTACTCGACGAGTAGGATGAATTTGTACATGGACTCGGCGAGTCCTCCCCATGAACTCGGCGAGTCTAGTCGACAGTGAGCAGTTTTTTCGATTTTCAAGCAATTTTGCATCAAGTATACAGAAAACAATCCTAGGCTCTGATACCACTGATGGGTTTTGAGCATTCTAACACTTCCTAAGTGTACATGCAACCCTAATAACCTTGAATCTATGTTTTCTCTATATACATGCAAATTTCTTTTTCAAGGTTATATCCTAACTAGCATGGCATGGGGATTACATAAAATATAAAACTAGTAGAAATACATACCTTGTTGTTGCTTGGATTCCTTCAAGACTTTGTGAGCCTAGCACCCCAAATGTTGTGCCTCAAATGCTTCACACAACACCACATAACTTGGAATAACTTCAGAGAATACTTCTAGCACTCAAAATCGGTTATGCCCTATCTAGTAACCTTACTAGCCCCGATTTCACTAGCCAAAGGGTCCCTTTTATAGTGGTGTCACAATTAGGGTTTTCACATGAATACTCTTAATTGTCATGACTCTTCATTTCTCATGACCCATGGGTTTGTAACTCCCATGGACTATCCATGGAGCTCCAAATGGTTACATCCATAACCCATAAACCATGGATCATTAATCCACCATAAAAGAATTGATGATTGTCATAATCAACCCTTATATATTTAATTAGTCTCACTTTGATCACCAAATTAATACTAGATTAATACTTGATCAAATACTAATTAAATAATACTATTATTAATATATTAGAACTTATAATATATTAATAATCATAAGTGCCATATTCTCTCATTTAGTCTATCCAAGTATTGCAATGCCATGCAACCCAAATGGACCATGTCGGGTCGGGTCAAGTACATACCAAATAAAGTTATGGACTTAGACACTATATCCAACATATTGTTGATGACATTGTTGCGGTTTCATTAACATCATACACATCCGAAATGAATTTATAATGTTATAGACAATACACATGAAAGTACATTGTTATTTCTTACATTTAGACACTGTTTAGAAAAAATGCAATATATAGTAATGTACTTTCACACACAATTACATATGAAGGAAGGATATTATAATCAACAAATAAACGAAAGTATGTTGCTATAACGACAAACACATGAAAGTGCATTTTTGGATTTTTTTTTTTCTTTTTGAAGTGATAGATTCTAAAGTTTATAACACAGACGATTTTTGCATTTTATATAACAACACCCACACACAAAACAACACCTACTCAAAACACACAAAAACAACATACACACATAGCCAACCTTACATAGATTGAAACTAAGCCCTTGCTTAGGGCCCCTAATTCGGTAGGGCCCCACATAACCCAAATATTAGGGAACTGTCGATTTATATTCTCCATTCGCACACATCAGCGGAAGTAGAACCGCATAAATTATTTTTTGACTGAAATTGAATGCGATTTTTCTTCTTCTTTCTCTGAATCTCTAGTTTCATTCTTCATTCTCCTCAGAACCGCAAATACCATTACCAGTCTTATTCTCTAATACTCGATTCTTCTTCTTCCTGGCACTGATCGATTCTTGATTGTTCAAAAAAAAAAGTTAGCTCCATTGTTGATTCTGAAAGAAAGGTTGTCAGGTGTTAAGAACTCAACTGATTAGGTGATTCTCGAATAATGATTTTGATTCTGATTGAGTTCGGTTTTAGGTCACTATTGAAGAATTTTCTTACTTACGATTTCTCCCTTGCATCCTGTTGAAATTGGGGTTGCACAGTTTGAACTTTTGTAGCTTGCTTTCTTGAAAAGATATTTAGTTTAACATCTAATGCTCTGAACTTGAAAACTAGTTGTTAGATGTTTCTTTTAATATGTGGAATTTGTTGATTAAAAACACAAATAGAGAATTGCCTTTGAATTGTTTTGTTACCTACATTAGTGAAACAATTGATATATAGGTGTTTTGTTTAGGTTGTAGAAAGAGGTCTAGTCTCTATTATGCTTTCTATTATTTAATGATATTATTGGATTTTGAAGTTAGTAATTAAAGTTTTTTATTTTTAATTTTTTGTGTTTGCTCTGATGTAGCCAAAACACTTTATTTATGTGGACACTGCTAGATCTTGACACGACTGAATTCTAAAAATATGTAAAATATATGTTCTTCTTCGGTTCTTGTTCTTCCTCTGATTCTTCATTTCTCCATAGATGATACCATCCATTGTTGATTATATATGATTGTGAATTTATGTATTGTGATAATTGTATATCTATGATAACTTTTGTTATGTTGATGAAGTTAAATTTGTTTGATGATGGAATCTGTTTTTTATTTTCTGCACAAAAGAATGAATAAATTTGTTTTTTGAACTTTAACGTAGAATAGTCTCTTCTTTCGCAATTAAGTATAGTAAATGTCAAAGGGCCCCAAAATTTTGGTTTCCATAGAGCCCTGAAACTGGTTGAGCCGCCCATGCATACTCAGTGACATAGAAAATCCTACTTTCTATTATTTGTATTAAAAAAATATACTTTAGTTTTATTTTCTTATTTTTTACCACGTGTTGTACTTTGAAAAAAAGGAAAGAAACGTTATCGATGCCTTTCAAGCGTACCAATTCACCATTAGAAATTGTTATTGAGGACGGTTTTTTTAACGGCCAAAAGGATTCATATATTCAAAACTAGCAAATTGCTAGGAAAAAAACAATTACACATTGTTAATTGGGTTTTTAACCAATTAACCTAATTAATAGAAATTCTCTTGTTTCAACTTCCAAACCATAAAAAAGATAAGTCTTTAACAGTGTCTAAAATGTTATCTTTTCTCTGTTTAATCTCTCGTAAAACCTATGAATTTCTAAGCCTACAAAGTACCCACAACATAGTAAAGACAACATCTTCAATGACCACAATTTTAGAAGAAGACATATGGCTCGAGTCAAGCCAACTGCAAAGATCACCAACTTCTTCAAAACCAAAACCTCCATCTACCTAAATATCGAATTCTATGTTCTAACTACAACATCACAGTTGATAAACCAATGGTCTAAATCTTCCATTTCATGATTATAATTCGGACATAGAGTTGAAGGGACATCAATCTAATGACGGACTATGTTCGGCCTAATTGATAGTTTATTCCAAAGAGCACTCCACACAAAATCATTAACTTTCTTAGGGACAAATTTATTACATTTTGTCGAGTGATATCCGGGAGTAAAAAACCGTCTGTAATATTACGTGTGATATTAACCGTGAAACCATCATCATTCTCCAACTCCCAACCCCCAACCCCATCTATTATTTTGATCAAGAAATTGCACATTATCAACTAAAGCAACCAAGGTCGTGACTCCTGAGTTGGTTGGACTCAACCCTTAGGCTTGGCTCACCACCCTAATCCCACTGCCAAGAGTTCCAAGATCTATGATCAATGTCATAACATTCTTTATTTCTTTCAAGAACATAAAGAGAAGGAAACTTACTTTTAACGGGAACATTTCCAATCTAAACATCCCTCCAAAAGAAAAGTAATAATACCTTTTGCATGCATTTTATTGATAGCTTCAAAGCATCACTCTTTATTTTCATTTAAGTGATTTTAGCTGACCCTTTTGGTGTGTGATGTGTTCACTAGCATTAGAGGCGATGATCCATGATTTGCATGGTTCGGCCTTACCCGTTACATTGGCCATTGGTGGTTCATTTATATTTGTTGCTTACAAATTTGAATGAGTTGATCATATTCGTCTTTAGTTGGCTAGGTGTACAATTTTCGTCATTTACTATCGGCGCTCGCAGTTGTAGTTTTGGTATTCCTACTTAAGATTTGGAGTTGTTTGTTTTGGTTCCCTGCCATTCCGGATAGCCAAATTTTTTGAAACAACCATCAATGGCATGTCCCAATTTGTGGCAATGTGTACAAACATGATCATTATACTTTCTGCTTCTATCCTTTCTTCTAGCGTTTTGCTATTTCATTTTGCTTGATTGTCATGATAGGTTCTCCAAAATGCTTAAAAGTCATCATTTCTGTGTTGGTGTTAGACCTGACAATTCGTGTATTCGTGTCATGAAAACGTGTCAGCCATGAATTTGATAGGATACGATTACACAATGAGAAATAAGTTTTATCTCAATTTTTAAGATGTATTTGTGTCGTGTCATGTCTCTCACAGATTCGTGTCTTCATGTCTGAAATTGTCAGGTCTAGTTGGTGTTGCGTGCTTCACCTATCTGTTTTCGACACTTTTTGTTGTTCGCATTGGCTTACTAGATGATAGTCTTCCCAAAATGTGGATAAGGGGCTGCTGCTTAGGATCTATTTATTCACAGCTCCATATATGTCTTTTAGGCCTATTAAAAAAACCTTATAGTTTTTTTGGTAACATTATAGGTTCATCTATTTTTATTAATCAGATAATGTGGGTTATTTCTTTCAACACCACAAAATGCAAAGAATATTGCACAGGTTCTCTACTTTTCTTACTCTTCTTTTTTGGTCTTACCTTCTCCCCATATTCCATAACCTAAAACAAAAGATTTTAAATAAGTCATCTCGATAATAAAAACGTCAAATAAGGAAAGTCAACACACTATATTTTCAAATGTAAAGTAAGACAAAGTCCTGATTTATTTATTTATAAATGTAATAACTTAATTAACGTATAACTTTTTATACTTTTTACGAAAACAAATTTAACTTGAAAATTTTCCAAAACATATATTTACTCCAATAATTACAAATATTAAACTCGTGTACAATTAGGAGGGTTTAAACATTTATACAAAGCAGATGCAGGTTGCTTGTAAGTAGGAATGCTACTCGGGTCGAAAAACCGAACTTCCCCAGGCTCAAACGAAAGCTCGCTATGCCTGTAAAAATCATCAACCACACTTCTCATCAAAAATATAAGCAGGAATGTTTTGATATTTGAAATCCTGTTGTTTAATTAATGTTTGCAAAAGGGTAAATGAATTCCCACCTTCGAAGATCGAGTCCGACAAGACCCGCTTGTAGGATCGTCAAATTATCAGAATCGGGGGAGACAATGATAACAGTGTCCTCAGAATACTGAGTTTCAAGAATCGACATTAGTTGTGTCACCCGAACAAACACATCCGCAACACTCTCGTTAGGTGTCCCATCGTTGATTGGGGGTGGCTTAATGTTCGTGGATACACTATCTGATGCATATATCTAACACATAAACAGACATAACTTTTCATCTCACATTACATGCAGTAGTTAGATAATCATAAAACTACTAGAGATAAATCTTACTTCGGAAACGGATTGTAATGCCTTTCCTTCATACGCCCCTAATCCACGAGCATCCAAGAAACTGTACTCCGGAACTATATTACTATATTCAAAACAAACATATAGTGAATCCATGGTCAATGAAATGGAAATGAGTCAAGATTTTTTTACCTACCTTCTATTGACCCCATTAATGGCAGCAATGATCTCAGCAGCCTGGTAAGCTCTCTGAGTAATTGAAGGCCAAATCCAGCACCCATTATCACAAGCCCCAATTTCCTTCAATCTCAAAGCTGCTTTCACTGCTTGTTTCTTCCCGATCTTCGATAAACCATTATCTACAGATGTTTTCGCAACAGGGTTTGTGTTGATTATCCCCAAACTCTCAAATTCAGACTCCCCTGCTCTTACTAGAAAGTACCTGAGTAATCAAGGAAGCTGAGTTAAGAAATTATGCAAAAATTGACATAAAAATGTTAGCATAATTACCGATTGGAGAGACGAACAGGGGGCATTTGGAAGAGGCCGCGAGCATCGGCGGAGGGAAATAAAAACACGGGAGGAAGAGGAGATTCTTCGTGGTTGAGGTGAGGGTTAGGAGCCAAGAATGGGGTGATAGTAGCGGCGAGTGAAGCGAGAATGCGACGGCGATCGATGGATTTAAGGTGAACTTTTGGGGTTTCGGGGTGGCTTGTGGCGGCGGAAACGGTAGTCGGATAAGGTGGCGGGGTTTTATTTGAAGCAAATGTTGTTACCAACATTTTCACCGGCGAAACTGAACCACTGGCGACGGTGGATTGAATCATCGGTTTGGTCTGGTATGAAGCAGAAAAATATCAACTGTTTTTCAGAATGATACATTTTAGCCCCTCCTTCTTTACCTATTACATAGATGATCCCTCAGCAAAACTTTTGTTTCTTCCTCTTATGAACTGAGACTAAAGTTGACTGATTTGCCTGGATATTTGGTTGGTTTATATACTATTTTACATCTAATAAATAGTCGAATATAAACTTTAAAATAATCAATAATAAAACAGATCAATCAAAAGTAAATATAATATTGTATCAGTATTATGATTGAAGTTCATTTTTTTTTCATCCTGAATTCTGAATAGAAGTGGTTAGTGGGCCGGACGGCCCAACGGTGAAAAATGATAAAAGTCAAAATCGGTTTTGTGTGATTGTGAAATTGGATCGGCCTAGTTCAAGAAAAGTAAAAATCAGTTTGAGTCAAAATCCGTTTTCAAGCAAATATAAACCAACCTATAGAAATTGGTTAGGATTGGTTTGAAACTTGCCCGAGTGAATCCAGTTTTGAAAAAAAAAAAAAAAAAAAACATATTTTTTTTCACATTTCCCAAACTTTTTTTCGGTGTCGGAATCTAACTTTAACGGTTGATTAGAGTTGCCACAATAAGTAAAACTCGAGGCATTTGGGATCGTTTAAGGGGTTCAAAATGCCCTTTTCAACTTTTAATTTAAGAAAAGTCTTTTACGTACATGGTGAAAACCGGTATTGAAAAATTTCAAGTCGGTTTCAAATATCAAGTTGTACTATATGGAAATCAATTTTTTTATAGGTTTGAAAACCGGTTTCTCTCAAATCGGTTTTCAATTGTAAAATTCTCAAACCAGTACAAACCCGTCGGATCTGTTTCAAACCGGACCGGTTTCAGCCAAAGCATATTCTAAACCGTATTGGTTTCGGTTTGAAAACCAATTTCGGATTATATATAAATCAGTTTTTTTTGTGCGCCTCTAGATACTCATAATATTGTGTGGACTTATCCAATTTTGGATTTGTATTTTTATTTTTTAGTAAGGGAGGAAGGAGTCATTCCCTCCCAAACCTACTGAACCCACTGTCACATCAATTTTTGTCTCTTCTTTTTCTTCATCTTTCCCAACCCACAACACACGGAAATCCTATATTTCTCAACCCACTCAATTAAAAAAATACAAAACAATTAAGGTACAAGTTTTAAAACACATGGTACAAGAGAAAATAAGAAAGAGAAAGTAGAGATAGATGATTAAGTGAGTTAGTGAAACCAATTAACCAACCCGTTGAAGCGGGAATGGTATCGCCGGTAACTCTATTGCTAATTAAGATTTTACCATTGATTGTTTGTATTTTTTTTTTAATTGAGTGGGTTGAGTGAGTTCAAAAAGATAGAGTTTTCCTGTGTTGTGGGTTGGGAAAAATGAAGAAAAATAAAATAGAAAAAATGATGTGGTAGTTGGTTTAGTGGGTTGGGAGGGAATGAGTCCCTCCTCCCTAATGATGACAAAAAGTGACCCGATGTAATATACTGTGGGGTTGATATTATAACATGAGTAAGCTCCTCCCTAATGATGACAAAAAGTGACCCGATGTAATATACTGTGGGGTTGATATTATAACATGAGTAAGCTCGTTTAATTAATAAGTGAGTTAGAGTTAAAATTTTGTATTTGATTAATTAGATAATTAATTTAGGTTAAAATGTTATGATTTCGACTCGCTAACCTATCTAACTATAATATTTATTATTTTATTATATTTATATTTCCAAAGTCCTATTATTATCAACATATGACTATTCCCTTCGTCCCAAAATTATAGTCCATCTTTCGTTTTTGGTTTGTCTCAAAATAATAGTCCATTTCTAAAAATAAATAACATTTTTACCAAAATACTCTCTCATTATTACTTAACCAACTAATAATTTAATGGAATAATAAATGCAAAATAAAGACAAAAGTATAATTTTATTGTATAAAGTTAGTGGTAATTAATGTTTCCTTATCTGTGTGTTTTTTTGTCTGTGGATAATAATTTTGGGACGGAGAGAGTATAATTATAAGGTTGAGTTGTTTATAGTGTTTCAACTATCATCTTAGACAATTGATTAATATTCAAAATTGTATTTTTTTTTTTTGAAAACTTAGACAAATTGATTTGTATTTGTAGGGCAGTCCATAGATTTTCAAATCCATGTAGGAAAAATAAAAATGAGTCTTAAATATAGTTTTGTTATAACTTTTATAACTTTTATAAAATTAATCAAAACAAAAATTATCATTGATATGTCAATAATTCGTCGATAATACTAATATGCGTAAAAAAATTAGACCCGCTAAACAACACGGGCCATGTGTGGTGTCACACTCTCCGCATGCCTAGGCCCTTTGTATTTGTGGTGTAATAATGAATCACCAAAAGGATGAGTAGTGTGCAAGTTTATAGACTTATAGTTTGTTTGTGTGTTTATTTTATATATAGTTTTATTTTTAAATCTAATTATTTTCTCATAGAAGTAATGTTCTTTCAACGCCACTATGTATTCCATTTCTATTCTTTGATGATGTCTTTATCGTATACAAATTGGCATTGAGCAAATAGACCAAGAGGCTTTTATCAAATTTGCATTCCCAAAATGATGTTCTTTGATTTCCTTTTTTCCAAGGTGTCTTTGATATCGTCCGTACCACAAATAGTTGTGAAGATCTATGTTAAAGGTTCTACTTGGTGATGTCTGTTCCCAAATGTATTTGATTCTTGATTTTTGAGATAAAGCTATTACATATCTACACCTTTTATGAGATAAAGTAATTCAAAGATTAAAGTGTTGCTTTAAGCATTGCCTCTTTTTCTCATGAAGATATACTTTCATCTATCATTTATTCACCCAGCATAGTCATGATTTAATTGAGAACGACATCACATTGAATACAAGGCCAGGTGACAACATGGTTTTTGATTTGTATGCGAGTTTCGTTGTTTATATTGGATTCAAGTGTTTTTTTCCTTTTTGGGACCAAATGATTTTTAAAAATACTTTTCATAAGCTTGTGTACGTACAGGGCCGGTCCAAACGTATATGAGGCCCGGGAAGAAAAGAGAAAAATGGCCCATCAAAAACAAATATGATAAAGATTTAAAAAAATATCATTTATTTTTCGGTATAGATGTGTTCAATTAGCAATAACAAGCAAGCCAAATTGTTTATATTTTGAGCTAATTTGAGTTTGAACCAACTTTACGCCTTAAAAATCATTTAGGAAATATTTTTTTATATAGATACACTAAATAGCCCATAAATTTTGGGCCCCCTTGGAGACGTGGGCCCTGGGCGGTCACCCGGGTTGCCTACCGTCTGGACCGGCCCTGTATACATAATATCATATATTGATGTAACACAGTTTTTTATGTCTCTATATATGTTGGATATCTCTCTATAGATATATCTTACAATTCCTACTTCTACTCATTCATTACAATTTCAAAGCTTTTATGAAATTATATATAGATCCAATATAGTAAAAATGAAGTTACTTATTTACAAGCAATATTAAAGCACACATACAAAGATAAATATTTTAGGGTATGAGCTCTCGCTAATATAAATAGTCAAATTATAGGGGCATACACTCATTCATATAAATAATCAAATCACGGGGCACAAATTATTCCACTCACACGAAATACACAAAAGAATTTGAGGATATGTATATAATTAGTCATATTTTATATACAAAGCAAAGTGTATATAGTCACAAATTAAAACATCACATCAATCTACTATAATAAATGAAAATGATTTTGCCACATGTCCTTCTTTCATAAGATTAGCCACATGTCATTTTGTCATAATTTGATATATATTTATTTTCCACTTGTCATTACTTTAATTTTCATTTTCAATATATCATTAATTTACTTTCCATAAATTAAACATACCATAATATAATGACTATCAAATTTTAAATTTTAAATTTTAAATTTTAAATTCAATTCTAAATAAATTTACAGTTTAAACCTTTATGTTTAATATTTTGTTATAATTAATCCGTTTAGTACACACTAGACACATAATTTTAATTAATTTATTCTTTGCATGTTTTTTTCTCATAGTTTTCGCTTATTTCAATTTCAAATTCACATAAAATTTCTATTTAATCGTTCGTACTTAACATTTTGTTTTAATCAACCCGTATATTATACGGGTCTCACAACTAGTACCATTAATAACTATAAAGGTAAACAGCAAGTGAAGTTAACTTGGAATTAAAATGGTAAACTTTGTCTAAACCTTTTTATTACTATTTATTATTTACCGAATTAAATACTAAATAGAGTTAGGCAAGAAGTATATTATATAGTGACAGTGGTGTGTTTGTGGAACTGCAAAATTTCATTAAGATTCCTGTCATGTTTTGTCTCATTGTTTTTGGTCTTCGAAAGTGGTGCCTGTTGCAGGAGGAATCTATTCCACTATTGGTCCCTCCCCCATATTAAACTACTCTTCCTTCATTGCTTTCTGCGCATCACTTAGATACTGGTTTATAATTAATTAAACATTATCTAGCTATAAGTATTATTCGTCTTATTACCTTTAATAAATGTCAAAAGGTGATATTATATGTCGACCTTAGTTTACACAATTCTTATATAAAAAAATTAATAATATTTTGAAGATCGTAAGTTACGGCTGTTTAGTAACCTCTAAATTGGTCAGCATCAAATATGTTTGATGCAATATGTAAACGAATCAAAAGTTTTGGAACTCACTGTGAACATTTAAACAATTTTACATCAAAGAATTTAAAATTATTTAATTCATGTTTGGAGCAATTTACCAAACAACCCTTTGAATTTAGTGTTATAAAATGCAAGTTTAGAGTGGAGTGGGATTTGTTGCACATCCCCAGTCCCCACTATGGTTGTCTTTTTGTGTTATTATCGTTAGATCTATTGCCTACAATTTCAAGCTGCTATACGGGGAATATTTGTTTATAAAAGTCAGGGTCTAGGTGAGCAACCATGTCAGTGAATGTTATGGATCAAGGTGAGAGAAACTCAAATGGAGTAATAATAAATGCTAATCATTTGGTGTTCAAATAATCCGTGCCACAATAGTCAATTAGAATATTTGACTGTTAAAAATATGTCAACAATTTAAATGGCCACCTTTATTTTTCAAAAGTATACACAAACATATTGAAATATCTAGACCTAGATTATTAGTAGTCTCACATTTAAAAGGTAAACGACTAATTAAACAACCTAACCCTTCAAAAAAGATCTAAATTAGCAACTGAAGTCATTTACATCAATTCCGTTTGTTTTCCAAAAGTATACATAGTCATGCACTAACACTTTAAAGATCTAGATTAGTAGTCGGCATTTAGGAAAATGACTAACCAAGCAACCAACCATAAAACTTTCAAAGGTATCCAACTTTGAAGTAGATGTCATTCACATCAATTTCTTTAATTATTATTATTTTTTTTCAAAATATACATATTCATACATACAAATATTGAAAATCTAGATTATTAGCTTCATGTTTTAAAAGGGAAAACGAACTAAGAAACCCAACTTTAAGACTTCAAATAAAGGGAACAAATTGATAAAGTCTTTGTTGCAAATTCTTATTCAAGAAATTACTCGTTGCTTTCTTTTTCCTCACAGGGATCTGCATTCTTATTTTTCCGATCTTACCCTCTTCTTAACCCATGATAGTAAGACCTTTAATGTATTGGTGAATAATTGTGACATCCTCATTTTCACGGCCAGAAAATACCGATTTTGTTTATGCTTTATAAAAATCAGAGTACCTCTTTTAATAAAAATGTTGCGGAATTTGTACCCAGTAAAACATGATAAATACGTTATCAAAGCATTTCCGAATAAAAGTATTTTTATTCATTTTAAAACATTTGGGATGTCATCGTCAATACAGAAACATAAGCATAAACAGAACTTACATTCATTATCACTAGTGATTTATATCTCCTTAATCTCTCAATGTAATGTGACTGAACATCAACACCTGTGATATAAATAAATTGAGTGAGTCAGGTTGGGAAACCTGGTGAGTACATAGAGTTTTCAACCCATAATAAATAAGTATTGTAACTTTATCAAACTAAACAAATCTGATTACCCGTTCCCGTTATCCTCACTTTATGTCTCTAAAACATCTAACACAAGGGACCTAGTCTAAGGACTTCAATCGGGGTGACAACACATGATTCGGGGGATCCTCAGCAATTCGTGTCAAATAAGGCAACCATGTGGGAGATGAAGTACTGCTGGTGAGCACACCGTTCAAATAAACACCTACAGGTTGTGAGCCTGCTAGCGTTCCACTGGACTGTCTAGAATAGTCTGTGGTCGTTATCTATACTCCGCTAGAGGACTGGATCATCAATAACATCTATATCGAGGTCTCTCATTATTTTATTTGGTAACATAGCATCTATTACGTCTACCCATGTTTTACCCAACACATTTTGTAGATATAAAATACATATACAGTTTAAATCATTTAAAACGTGTATAAAAATATTTCACCCAGTATAGACAGCAAGTATTCAGACAATATGCACACATAGCACGTAATTTATATTAAATATTTCATATCTATGTGTAAGATGAAAGACACCATGCACTCACTTGAAAATGTGGTGATTCCGAACTCAGACAACGCTTCTTAGAAATAATTTCCTTCGACGAAACCTAGTATTATTACCACTAGAGTTTAGTCTATTATTCGCCGAGACTAATTATTAGTCTAGCTATTATTACTATTATATAAGCGTTAAACAATACTTATATAACCCATAATAATAGCCCAAGTACTTATTATAAGTTCCTAATAACGTTACTATAATTAAATAAAAACTATATTAAAAACAGCGTAGGCGTAGCTCACTTACAGCGGGTTTTACAGAAAATCGGGCTTTGCTTGGAGCAGCATTCCCGAGCCAAAAATCTCTTCTTCTTGGAGTCGTCGAGCACTCCGGGGCTTCCACTTCGTGCTAGGGAGGTTCCTTAGGCTTTTCGGGGGGGGGGGGGGGGGGGGGTTGGGGCTAGAGAAAGGTTCTAGAGAGAGAGTAAAGAGAAGAAATAATGAGAAATGTGTGAAAAAAATGAGGGTGGGAGAGGTTCTATTTATAGGGTGAAATATGGATGAACTTGGTGCCACATGTCACCATCTTGTGGCAAGACTTGGGGAGAAAGCAATTGCCAAGATTGTGCCACGTCACCCATTTTCGCACAGTACACTTCCGACTTCTAAAATTCGCAACTTTCGCATACGAACTCCATTTTTGATGTTCTTTATTTCCACGCGTAGGTAAAGTTAAGATCTAAAACTTTCATTTTGACTCTGTCGGCTAATTTTTGACCGATCTTAAATTCAGTAGTAGGAGGAGATTATATTGTTAAATGACCGCGAAAAAATCGTAACTCTTTCATACGGAATTTGTTTTCATATGTCTTTTTATCGTTGACTTCATATTAATTATATCTTCAACTATCATTTAGGTCGCATAGGCCAAAAACCGCTCGATCTAAAATTCCAGTTTCAGGTCGTGCACTGCTATGCCAAATCTTAGAAATTCATAACTTCCTCATACGAAGTCAGATTTGGGCGTTCTTTTTATGCACACTCTCGGTTTAACGTATACTACAATTTATGTTTAGATCACTAAGGCCAAAAATTTCTCTATCGTAAATTCACTATTTACGTCTTCCGGTGTCGTGCCGGTTTTGCCGTAAAACTTCGACGGGCCATAACTTTTTCGTTATAACTCGGATTTCGGCATTCTTTATATGTACGGAACCCTTGTAACATATACTACCACTTGGTTAATATTAATCCTTCTAAATAATATTCCATCAATAACTCATTTTTTATGCTTATTGTCTCAAAATTGATTTGCCCGAATCTGCAGGTGTTACAATAATCGACCATGGCTGGAAGATCTAGCTTCAAGACCTGCACATCTATGGCAGTTGATGGTTACCAAGGTATCATAGATCATAGATTCAAAATTACATATATGATGCTATAATTAACTTATAATTATGTTCAAAGATTCATGATTTTTCTTTTTGATTACATCTTCAGTCAAGGATGTCCCCTTTTGCAAACACAAACAACCACTCAATTTCTTATTTATTTATTTTTTTAAATAATTCAACTTTATTATATTCATTTTCATTTTTCCATAGATCTCTTCTTACAGGAGGGGCGAAAGGTGGAATCCATTCAACACATTGTTATGGATTTCAATTTAGTTATTATTCACATTAGGACAAATTATTGATGTCACTGTTGTCTTATCTATTTCACAATATGAAAACCCATAAAACCCTTTGTTTGTTTGGGTTATTGGATATGTCGTCGGGTGTGCTACATTTTTGTCCCTGCTATACTGGCAATATCTTCACGGGAATCAAGCTTCTAGGCAACGGTAACCTCAGGTCGGGAAACCACGTTCATAAAGGAACACTCCACCAGAACCAAATTTTTACATAACAATCTCATTTGCTCCCTCTTCAGAAAAGCAAACTCGTCAGAGTACTACTACTACAACATCTTCAGATGCTTGGAATTGTTTAAATGTTGTGGGTTCAAATGTCAGGTAATTTACAACTTTTCCCTCAACTGCTATATGATTATTAGCCTGTCTTTTAAAATGATTTTCCCTTGCAGGGTTAATATGCTAGTGGACCATTTCAAGATGGTTGTGGATTGCTTCTTTGTTGTATGGTTTGTAGTTGGCAATGTTTGGATCTTTGGAGAGCAGTCATATTCAGTTGATGCTCCCAATTTGTACAGGTGTTACTTTTTGTTCTTAAATGACCATTTTACCCTTCTATTTAAAAATGGTATTATTTCTTCAACTTGATGAGACAACTTACAGTTTTTCTTGGTTGCAGGTTAAGTATAGTTTTCCTTGCCATAAGTTGTATCGGGTATGCAATGCCTTTCATTTTATGTGGAATGATATGTTGTTGCTTTCCTTGTATTGTTTTTATCCTTGGAATCCGTGAGGATATGAATCAAATCATAGGAGCAAGTCAAGACTCTATTAATGCTTTCATTTTACAGCATCCGTCGAATCAGACATTTCATCAAACACCTGGCATGCAACTAAGATCATGCACAAATCCTTGCAAGATACAGTTCAAATGAAGAACCATGTGAAATTTTAATAAGCTGAAAGGAAAGTAGTACTCAAGAGAAAAGAAAAAGTATTCTCACAAACATCAATTAGGAGAAGCAAAAGAAGAACTTGCTTAAACCGTTTCACAGCACCCGTCTTCCTCCTCTTAGCTCCAACTGGATTTTAAAGCATTCACATTTTTGACATGATTTGACGAACTTGGCCCTGCCCCTTCACCAGATCGATATTCTTGGATTTTAAAAGAAAATTCATTTATCTTTTCACAGAAATGCCTTCATTTTACAGCATTCGTTGAATCAGACATTTCATCGAACACCTGGCATGCAACTAAGATCATGCACAAAACCTTGCAAGATACAGTTAGAATGAAGAATCATGTGAAATTTTAATAAGCTTAAAGGAAAATAGAACTTAAGAGAAAAGAAAAAGCATTCTCACAAACATCAATTAGGAGAAGCAAAAGATGAACTTGGTTAAACCGTTTCACAACACCCGTCTTCCTCCTTTTAGCTCCAACTGATTTTAAACCGTTCACATTTTTGACATGATTTGACGAACTTACCCCTGCCCCTTCACCAGATCGATATTCTTGGATTTCTAAAGAAAACTCATTTTCCTTCTCACAGAAAAAGCAGATTCTATAAAAGGAAAACCTCTCTTCGAATGTGTCGATGACTTCCGAACATGATAGAAGACTCTGAATAGGTTCCCAAGTGTTAACTGCCTCTGTGTAACATCCTAAATTTCGAGACCAAAAATTTCATTTTTGAATTCGTAATTTATAAAACATTTTACCATAACATTGTCAATAAAGCAACATATTACAAAATCATAATGTTGTGTCCCAAATCATGACATCAAAAGTAATCAAAATCACAGTACAATCCCAGAAACCCAAATGCGGAAACCATGTGTGTGTGATGTGCTGCTACACCGCCTGTTCCTTCCCATTCGACAAAGAGGTACCTGAAACCAAAACAAAAACTATAATCATAAATCTTAATGAGTTCCCTCATCATACCACATACAATATCATATCATCGGTATCTTTCAACCGGTAACTGCCATCGGTATCTTTCAACCGGTATCTGTCATCGGTATCTTTCAACCGGTAACCGCCATCGGTATCTTTCAACCGGTAACCGGGGACTATTTCACCCTTACTGCTATCATACAATATCAAGATATAATCATATAGTTAGGCATATCTGGGGTACTGACCTACCCTTTGATCCTAACGACCGATGTCAGGGAAAAACTATTCCCTACTACTACCACTAACATACACATTGCATATCATACAGGCATATCTCATGACCATATTGATGGGTTTTGAGCATTCTAACACTTCCTAAATGTACATGCAACCTTAATAACCTTGGATCTATGTTTGTCTAATTATCATGCAAAGTTGATTTCCAAGGCTATGATCCTATCTAGCATACATGGGGAACAATTTTAACTTGAATAATAGATAGAACTACATACCTTGTTGTTGTAAGTGTTCCTTGAAACCTTGTGAGCCTAGCACCTCAAGTGTGATGCCTCAAATGCTTCACCCAACACCAAATGCAAAGTATAAACTAGAGAGAATACTCTAACACACTTAAAATCGGCCAAGCCCTATTGTTTCTCTAGTGTAGCCGATTTTGGGGAGAGACATGGTCCTTATATAGTGTGTTGCATTAGGTAAAACCCTAATGTAACATGACTCTTCATTTCTCAATCCATGGGTTAACTCCATGGAGCATCCTATGGGTGGAACCCAACTTGATAATCCATGAAGTGTAGCACCTGGTTCCTGGTACGTAAATCTCACTTGAGTATTATCCATTTTTTTTAGCCTTGGACTCGGCGAGTCATAGGTCCGACTCGCCGAGTAGATACGGGACCCGGGACATGTTTAAGTTGGCGACTCGACGAGTCTGTATCCTGTACTCAGCGAGTCACCGCTGTTGGATGAAACCCTAAGTTTCAGGGGTTTGCACCCTATTTAAACCTCATGTCCGCCCCAAGCCAGCCCCACTCACCTCAGAGCTCCCAACCCCCATTCCAAAGCTTATTTCCTTGAGATTTTGAAACATTTTGTGTGTTCTTGAAGGATTTGAGAAGGAAGTGGAGTAGATCAAGAGGAAGGGAAGGAAGCCAAGCATCTTAGTGTTCTCTTAGTGGTTTCTTTGAGGTATAACCCGTTTTCCCTCTGTTTTTATGCTTATTGCTCCATTAAGTCTTTCTTGAGCCCTTCCCCAAACTTGTATGTGCAATATAAGTCATAATAAGTTGATTGGCCTTTAGATCTAGGCAAGATTGAGCTCCAGGAGCTCAGATCCGTTACCTTTATGGACCCATGTTGCTTGTTCACCCTAGATCTACCCTTTTGAGACATTTTGAGCCCTAAATCCCTCATTGGTGAGTATCTACACGTAAATTTGGAAACTTTATGTGTCATTCATGCTCTAGGAACCCAGATCTGTGAATGGCATAGACTGGAATCGAGCAAAATCGTGTATATAGTGATTGCATGGCGATGAATCGGCAAGTCGTTCATACGACTCGGCGAGTCTGCTCGCGAGTCTCCGAGTTGTCCCCTTTTCGTTGTGTCGAGTGCGAGTAGTGAGTCACGGGGTGTGACTCAGTGAGTTGGAAGCCAAACTCGTCCATGGAGGAACTCGGCGAGTCCATGCCCTGACTCGGCGAGTTCAAGGCAATCTCCTTAGATCAAGAACAGACTCGACGAGTTGTTCATACAACTCGGCGAGTCACAACATAAGTGTTCATCGGATGAAGATGAACTCGACGAGTTGTTCATACAACTCGGCGAGTAGGATGAAGGACTTGAACCTCAGTTTAGAAGAAGAACTCGTCGAGTCAACATCTAACTCGACGAGTAGGGACGGGAACCAGGACATTCAATTGGATAGGGACTCGGCGAGTTGGAGAGCCAACTCGGCGAGTCGGGTCAACTGAAAGTTGACTCTAACTTTGACTTATGACATGATCAGGGGTAAAATGGTCATTTTACCCAAAGGACAGTTAGCAGTGATTGATTGAGTATGTTGTGGGAATTGCAGTCGGAGGATTTCTGGAGCAGCAGTAGGCAGTCAGTTCTCGACCAGATCAGCAGCTACTTCGAGGTGAGTTACCTTCCAGTAGCGGTGAGTCTACTGCCACAATGCCGGCCCACCAGTAGGAATTGTATGTGGATGATTGTCTCCGTGAGAATCATCTGGGGTTACTACTACCTGTTCCATGCTTATGTGTTAGTATGATGTGATGCTATGTGTTAGTGGTAGTAGGGGAGATAGTCCCCAAGATATCCGGTCGATAGGGCCGAAGGGGTAGTTATACCCATCCATGCCAGATAGATTCTTATACTGTGGTACGTATTATGTGGTAGTAGTAGAGGGGAGAAGTAGTCTCCGGTACCTGGTGGAGAGGACCGAAGGGGAGGCCAGCACCCAGATATGCTAGGCAGTATCCGGTCGAGAGGACTGAAGGGGAGGCCAGCACCCAGGTATGTTAGGCAATATCCGGTCGAGAGGACCGAAGGGGTAGGTCGTGCACCCAGATATGCCTGACGATAGATGTATGTTATGTGATTATACTGGTATGTGGTATTGTGGGGGAACTCACTAAGCTTTGTGCTTATGTTTTTTCAGTTGTCGTTTCAGGTACCTCTTCAGCCAAGGGGAAAGAGCAGGCTCGGTAGCTTTTGTTTCCGCAGTTATGAGTTTATTCTGGGATTGACAGTCTGATATTTTGGTTGTTTAAATGTTGTGGATTTCCATTTGGTTTTCGATGTGAAAAGGTTTAATTATACAATGTTTTAATTATTAATGATTTCCAAGTAATGATTTATAAACAAAATTTTTGGACGTGAAAATTGGGTCGTTACATGAAGCCTTTTAGCCCACTATATAAGATATGGAAGATTTACATAATCTACCCATATATTTAATTAGTTATTCTTTTGATCACTTAATTAATTCTTGATCAAAACTAATTAAATAATATTATTAATATATTAGAACTTATAATATACTAATAAACCATATGTGTTATTTCTCTCATTTAGTTTATCCAATTGCATGGTGCCATGCAACCCAAATGGACCATGTCGGGTCGGGTCAAGTACTTACCAGAAATAGTTATGGACTTAGACAACTTATCCAACAGTCTCCCACTTGGATAAGTCTAATAAGTATAACTGCAATACTTCAGGAACCGATTGGCAATCGTAGCTCTTTCAAGGTCTCTCGGAACTGAGAAGATGTTGATACGCCATTTAAGATAAGTGATCATATAATCCTCTGTTCTAGATATCAGTCGGACAAATACATGGAACAATGTCTTACTTATTGTCCAGCAGTTTGTGTCCCGATTTCCGATTTGTTTGACAAAGAACTTAATTGAACACATCAACTTAGTTCTGACCGGGCTCGGTACATAGGTCAAAACAAAATCATCGAGGGGCCCAGATATCAGCTTCTAATCCAAGAAGGAACAGATAAACTTCGATTCATATGTTTGTTCTACCACTCATTGAATTGCACACAAAAACACGTTTTATAACATCGAGTTACCAATGCGTTTTCGTACAATCAATGCATAACCAACTCGTAAGTAACAAATCATATCTCTAGGTTTGAAGAGTTATATGATATTACCGTCTCACGATCACTCGAGATAAAATTCCATGAAGTGATTCCAGTGAGCATGGGTTGATTCCAATACTCAGAACTTATGAGCACTCATGAAGTGTTGTCTTATATCCTGACACCTACAACCAACTTCATGACAGTCTTACTTCATATCTACTTCCAACATATGACTGATTGTGGAAAGTTTGAATAATATGTGAAACCACAACATACTATTCTGGAAGTCAAAACATGCAAAAGAAATTATAGTAAACGAGTGACAAAAGATAGTAAGACTTTACTCATAAATAAACACAACTTTTATTCATCATCAAATGTCAATTACACTTTACAAATTTCATAATTTATCTAACTACTAAAACTTATATCATCCTTCAGCCCTATGCTCCGAGCATGCTGGAGATGCTTAACCCTACTCAGTCCCTTCGTGAGGGGATCTGCTGGGTTCTCATCCGATGACACCCTCTTTTCCACGAGGATTCCTTCTTCTATGCGATGTATGATAAAATGATATTTTCTGTCGATGTGTCTGGATCTCCCGTGACCCCTTGGTTCCTTGGTTGAGGCAACAACACTTTCACTATCACATAAAATTTCCATGGGCTCCTTTATAGCTGGTACAACTACAAGGTCTCCAATGAAGTTCTTTGGCCATATTGCCTCCTTTGCTGCCTCGCTCGCTGCTATATACTCTGATTCACAAGTGGAATCAACCACTGTCTCCTTCTTGGAACTCTTCCAAGTGATCGCTCCTCTGTTTAAGGTAAAGACCTAGCCTGACTGAGAGCGGAAATTATCCATATCAGTCTGGAAGCTAACATCACTATACCCTACAACTCTCAAGTCATCACTCCCGCCGAGGGTAAGGACCTAGTCCTTAGTCCTCCCTAGGTACTTGAGGATATTCTTTACCGCAATCCAGTGTGCCTTGCCAGGGTTCCCATGATACCTGCTAACCATGCTCAGGGCAAAAGCTACGTCAGGTTGAGTACACGTCATAGCATACATGATCGATCCTACAGCCGAAGCATAAGGTATTCGACTCATTTCTGCTATCTCAGCCTCAGTGTTAGGGCTTTGTGTCTTACTCAATCTGGCGTTACTCTGGATGTGTAACTCTCCTTTCTTGGAGTTCTGCATGTTGAATCTCTTCAACACCTTGTCCAAGTATGTACTTTGACTAAGTCCAATTAGTCTCTTACTCCGGTTTCTCAAAATCCTTATCCACTACTAGAAAAATAGCCTTTTACGACGCGCAATTAATGACACACACTGATAGAGGACGTGCATTTGTACGTGCCCTAAATATTACTGTTAGTTTTCCAAAATTTGAAGGATAGAGGACACGCATTTTTGCGGGCCCTAAAATTCGTGTCCAACAAAAAAAAAACGGAGGGCGCTTAGTTAAAAATGGGTGTCGTGTAGAGATGTCGCTTTATATTTTTAATGAAACGCGCGTTCCCTTCTTTTGCAATTGGGGGGAAAGGAAAATCCAAAAAGTTTGAAAGGCCGCCATGTTACCCTCTACCTTATTACTCGCGTTCTTTTCTATATCTCTATCTCCTATACTCTAATACCCAAAAAAAACCCTAATATCATCGCTAATCCTCTTTTCTCCTACAATAAAATCGCAATATCACCAAATCTCCGATCTTCCACAAGAAAATTTCTCTGGCCGATGTCTTTACCCACTCTCTTCCCTCACACTACTTCTCTTAGTTAAATATGAAAAAACCCTTAATTGGAGAACGATGACCACTTCTACTTTTTCCTGCACCAGTCGGCCTAAATTGAGGATTCTTGCGCCTAACCGTCGATATTCATGCCTAGCAGTCGATATTCACGCCTAGCAAAGGATTCTCCTTTCTCCCATACGGTAAAATTATTCAATTTGGGAAACTGTTATGTGGCTTATCTTTGGTTTTGCTTTCTATCACCATTTTCACTAAGTGACCACCGTGGAATAATCAGCAACCATCTCTTCTCTCTTCATCACTTTTAGTTATTCTACATATTGTCATTGTTTCACCTTTAAACATGTTCTTATTTTTTTAATTTTAACAGAGGAAGATGGCGGTGGTTCCTACACTGAGACAAGGTAACTTTTCTTGCTAAGCTATTTTTCGTTATCTTATTTTTGTTCTTTCTTTCCGGGACTTTGACTGGTTTACAACCATACATGGAATTTTTGATGGCAAGATTTTCGTTTTGTTACTGCACAGAATGTGTTCGACAAAATGCCACATTGAAGATATAGAGCTAAGCTGATTCTTCTACAACAGTCTATTGCCCTCAATCAGGTAACTTTTTTTTTGACTCACAAGAAATCTGTCTCTAATCAAATTGAAAAGTTGGATAATCATGGTGGAATCTGTATAACAATTTATGGGTTGTGATTAGTGAAATGCATGGGAAAGGGCCAAGCAGGTTGTTACCAAAATCATCATCATATGTAGGGCATCTTTTGGTCAAAGAGCATGTGGTTTGGTCGAGTCTCTTAACATTCCTGCTGCAGAAATGGTTGCGACTGTTGTGTCAGGAGGAATCACAAATGCACGCAGTGGGAAACCAAACAAAGTAATCAATAAAGCCATGCTGCTAAGGTCTGAAAAGTGTCCAAGGATTGCTTTTCGAACAGAATGAAATAACTCCTTAATTACTTTGAATACTAATGAAATCTTATTAAATCCAATGATTATGTGATTTTCAGGTTTTAGATGAGGTTAAATATTTAAGAAAGGGTGCTGATTCTTCCACAATTTCTTTTTATTCATCCACATAATTTTATGGTTAATTGACAAGTATGCCCTCACTTAAAAAAAGCATATTTTAATACTTTCAGGAAATTGGATCATTTCCATTTTTATCCCATGGAGTTGGCTAAAATTCACAGTATAGACAATTTATATCTACTTTTTTTTTTTTTTACTTTTTTCATTCATACGGTGGAGTTTTAAGCTTCAGTCCATAAATCCATTATTAAGATGAACTGTCTCTTCAAAATTAAGTTTATTCATCATGAAATTTTTCTTGGTTACCTAGGTGTTGAATTTCTCTATTGCTCCAGTCTGTGTCTGATTTCTTCCTGGGGGTTGGCTGCATATGGGAATTATTAGCAATAGAGATCTCTGATTTTTATTATTTCATGTCCCATTGGGCTGGGATTGACTTAATTCTTTTCGTGTGTGTATGTGTTACCACTAATTTTATACAGATGGCTTTCATGGTATGGAATAAATTTGGAGTTCGTTGTTTGTATTCCTTGTGTCTGCAAGTGGTACAAGGCCATAAACAAATCATTAGGTTTCTCTTTCTTCAAAATCTCTTAATTTTTAATTCAGGGGCATAATTTTCAGTTAACTTTAAAATTATGTGGATAAATAAAAAACAACTGTGGAAGAATCATCAGCCTTTAAGAAATAGTCGTGTTGAGCAAACAAGTCACTACTATAAGCTTGAAGCTTTATCTTGGCTATTCCTGCTGCCTTGTTTGCATGTGATTATGATTGCCATTTTCCAAATTCTGCTATTGACAAGTCATACATGTTATTGCAGCACTGTTTTCACATGATAAACAGACTTAAGTAATGCAAATCTATTTAACATTTTTAAAATTAGGGCAATATTTTAATGTTGGTGTAGCATTGTTCTCACACAAAAGCCAAACTTGTAACAGGAAAATTGGATACACATACTTCACACTCTGATAGATGAAAGAGGTCCATGGTCAGCAAATCCATTCCCTAAAAAAATTGTTACACATTGGAAGCACCTGTGAAATATCCAAGTCAACAAAATAAACACACATTCACATAGAGATATGCACAATGGGGTTAAATTTTAATAAATAGTTGTAGTAATGAATCTTTTTTGAGCAGGTTCCTGAATTTCATAACACAAACAAAAGGAACATATGTATGTCAACAACAAGCCCAACAAGTGTGATAAAAGCATATCGCGAGCAATTTCACAAAGATTTCCTCATTTTTCTGAATTGTCGTGCAAAGGAGATGGTGAGTGGTGGTCGTATGGGTTTGATGATACTAGGGAGAAGAAGTTCTGACCCTCGTAGCAAAGAATGTTGTTACGTTTGAGAGCTCTCAGCGATGGCCCTAAACGACATGGTTTTAGAGGTATAACTTGGCATTTATTCTTATGGCTATGATTTGATAAGTAGTTATTAGTAAACGGGAAAAATCATATTCTTAAATTAAGATTAGTTAATTTTAGTTATTAAAATCTCAACTTAATTGGCAAACTAAAATTATAAATGGACGTGAACATATAAAAACAAAATCTAGCAATCACAAACCAAATTAGAAACAAACAATTTAATACTGAAACATCGAAGCAATTAAATATAGCTTTATATAAGTGTATATTCTATAGTAAGTTTAAATCATAATTCTTGAAATAAGAAATGAATATTCAAGTTTCTTTGAGAAAAAGATATAATTCTATGATATCTTTTTTTAATTCTTTAATAAAAAAAATCTTGTTGAGGCCTTCCACGCCAGTAGTTAAGAAAAAATTATCATTTTAATGAAAAGCTTTGTCATCCTCCTTCAACTATTCCTACCAATGGGACTATTCCTTCTCTACCCGAAACAAAATCAGGGTTTGTAGCTCACATTACACAACAAATGAAACAATTTTTTCTTAAAGGAATTCGAAGGATTACAGATGGAAGTTTTTTGGAATCTATAGAACTTGATGCTGAAATCAGTGAGCACAAGGCTTCCACCGGTAAGGATTTACTGGAGAGATAGAACCCAAAGGCTCCAAAAGAGGAAGTGAACAGAGGGATTTCCATGAGAGGAAAGATCATTCTTCTACTACTAGCTCAATTGAGTCAGAGGTATGTCTCCTTATATGAAAAGTTGTTAAATAAATAAATAACCAGAAGAGAGATTAGTGAGAACCCAATTTATTTTCTCAACAGCAACCGATGGCAACATAAAGGCATGGATATATGACAATATTGGTTCAAGAGTGGACTATGAGATTCCATTCCATTGTGCGTATAAATTTTGATTCCATCAGATTTTTTCAAACATACAATGGATTACAATTCCTTTAAATTCGAATTCCTTAATTTATTAATAATACAATGGCTCATAACTTTTATCTACAGGCTTCTCCTTTTATACGATTTAACAAGGAAGGAAATCTTTTGGTTGTTTCAACCAGTGAGAATGGAATCAAAATTCTAGCAAATCAAGATGGGGTTAGATTACTATGAACAGTGGATAATCGTGCTTTTGATGACTCCAGAGTCACATCTGCATCTGCCATGAAGGTAAAAAGATTATACTCTTTTCCTTTTTTGCCCTTGGTTTTATAAATAATAACATATATACTAAACACTCTTATAGGGACTGATTGCAATGATGCCAACATTTGGTGCTGCTGCCAGTCCTTGAAAAATGTAAGCATCTTTCACCATTTCAGTTTTCCATATCTCATTTCTTTCGATGAAGAAGAGATCCACCTTCTTATTTTATATTTCTACATCTAGGATCCGACTTGTATCATGGATACTAATAGGAACTTAATGAGTATGGCAAAAAAAAAGTTTGATTTAGAGGGAAAAGAAGAGGCAAAAATTGGAACAGAAATATCATTTGATTCGTCGATCCTCAAAAAAAGAAATAAGAAAAGTTCGATCGTTGAGTGACAAATGGGAAATTTATGGAAAGTTACAATCCCCACCGCGGAATAACGCGCCTACACTGGGGTTCGCGGTGGTGGAGGGACTGGATCGGAAAAAAGAGGGATTCTAGTTGTAAGATATCTAATGAAACCGTCGCTGGAATTGAGATCTTATTCAAAGAGAAAGATCTCAAATATCTGGAGTTTTTCTTTATATATTATAGGGATGATCCGATCCGCAAGGACCATGATTGGGAATTGTTTGATCGTCTTTCTCTGAGGAAGAGGCAAAATAGAATCAACTTGAATTCGGGACCACTATTCGAAATCTTAGTGAAACATTGGATTTGTTATCTCATGTGGATTAAATCATTAAATGCACTTTTATGAAAAATTCTCCCATTTCATGAAACAAACAGGTTTTTAGATGAAGTATGCAACCACACTTTATTCTAGAATTAAAATATCCAACATGATAAACAAGACCATTACTATAATTTTTTTCTTAGTATTTAGGTTTTTGTTTAGTTATTTCCAACAAAAATGTTTCCATGATGAATCTTTTGGTAGAGACAATGTATAAGAATTACTTCATTGAGCTAATTATGATGCAATCCTTTGTTTATTTTTTTTCAGAGGTCAAGTATTGCTATCACCCAATTAAAATTTTGTTCACCAATGGCGTAATTAAGGTATCAATATCATCACTCTTACTTATTTGTCTATATCATTTTCATGAAAACGTTTATGTTGCGTATTATATATTCATATGTCCAGTTGTGCTTTCTATATAGAAAATGTTAACCTTGGTCTTTGCATTTTTTTGTTCATAGATTACAAACACCAATTTCTTTCAAACAACAGAAGATCTAGAGTTTAATTGGGTGATTGAAGGTGATGGATGTAAACCTTGATTCTGGAACTCTCAGTCTACCAACATTAGAGTTTAATTGGGTGATTGAATGTGATTTTGGTTCTTGAAACGAGACTCAAGATATAATATTTTGGCATGGCTAGAAGCTTTGGAGGAAACGAGACTCAAGCAAAAGTAAACACACAGAGAGTTATTGGCACATAGTAAGCTAGATGATGCAATTGTATATAAATGAGTTCATTTTTTTATAACATTTACTCACTTTTGGACTAATTATTTGTATTTGACATATTAGTGAAATGAATTATCTTTGTTATTTATGGTATTTTATTTTGTATTATGAGATTTTTAATGTATTATTTAATTTGAAAATTAGTACATCTTTAAATAATATATTTTTTTAAACATTTAAAATTATGATACGCAAAAATGTATGTCATCTTCATTTATGACATGGCCTTTCTTGACAGGGGCTTCCTTGATACGCATTGCGTGTCATTAACACGCGCGTCATAAGGTTATGACATGCGAATGTGTGTCGTCTTCCTTTATGACAGGGCCTTCCTTGATACGCATTGCGTGTCATAAAGGCGCGTCGTAATTGCGCGTCATAAATGAGCGTCGTAAATGCGCGTCGTCTCTCTTTATGACAGAGCCTTCCTTGACGCGCATTTGCGCGTCGTCTGAGCCTTTTACGACGCGCAATGAGCGTCGTAAAAGGCTGTTTTTCTAGTAGTGATCCCTAGAATATAGGCAGCTTCTCCTAGGTCCTTCATAGAGAAACACTTCCCAAGCCAGGACTTAACTTCCTGCAAAGTTGGGATGTCATTTCCTATGAGTAGTATGTCATCCACATACAATACCAAAAAGCTAACTATACTCCCACTAGCCTTGACATACATACAAGATTCATCTTCACTCCTAAAAAAGCCAAATTCCTTGACCTTTTCATCAAAGCAAAGATTCCATCTACGAGGTGCTTGCTTTAATAAAAAAATGGATTTCTCAAGCTTACACACTCTATTAGGGTACTCGTTGCTGACAAAACCTTCTGGCTGACTCATGTAAACATCTTCAGTAAACTTTCCATTAAGGAAAGCGGTTTTGACATCCATTTGCCAAATTTCATAGTCATGAAATGCAGTTATGGCTAACATAACCCTAATAGACTTAATATTGGCTACTAGAGAAAAAGTCTCATCATAATCCACTCCAGGAATTTGAGAGAAGCCCTTTGCAACCAGTCGAGCCTTATAAGTGTGTACATTACCATCCATGTCGGTCTTCTTCTTGAAGATCCATTTGCACCCTACAGTCTTACGACCTGGTACATTCTCAACCAAGTTCCAAACTTGATTGTCATACATGGATTGTATCTCGCTATCCATAACCTCTTTCCATTTAGCAGACTCAGGGTCTGCCATGGCTTCCGTGTAGCTGTTAGGTTCATCCAGACCTACTAGTATCTCATCACTAATAAGTGTCTCACCTTCCGCAGTAATATGGAAACCATAGTAATGCTCAGGTGCATTCCTAACTCTCGTGGAACGCCTCAGAGGTACAGATTCGTCAATTGGCTCAACAAGAGTTTCCTCCTCAAGTTGAGGGCTAGGGTTTGAAGTTCCTTCACCACTTGACCCTTGAAGTTCTTCAAGGTCAATTTGCCTCCTACAGTCTCCTTGGCTTATAAATTCTCTCTCTCTCTCTCTCTCTCTCTCTCTCTCTCTCTCTCTCTCTCTCGAAAGACTCCTCTTCTTGCTACAAAGACTACATTATCACTAGGTCTGTAAAAGATGTAACCAAAGGATCTTTGTTGGTAGCCGATGAAAATACACCTCTCGCTTCGGGGTTCTAGCTTATCATGAGACTCGTGCCTCACAAAAGCCTTGCAACCCCAAATCTTGATGTGGTCTAGTTTAGGTAGTTTACCAGTCCACATCTCGTGAGGAGTTTTGGCAACTTTCTTTGTAGGGACTAGATTAAGAATATGGGCGGCAGTCTCTAAGGCATACCCCCAGAATGAGATTGGTAGCGAAGCTCGACTCATCATGGAACGAACCATATCCAAAAAGGTTCGATTACGCCTCTCAGCCACACCATTCAACTGCAGTGTCCTGGGAGGTGTCAATTGTGAGACAATCCCACATTCCCTAAGATAGTCGAGGAGCTCTGAACTAAGATACTCACCACCTCGATCGGATCGAAGCATCTTAATGTTCCTGCCCAATTGATTCTCGACTTCCTGTTTAAATTCCTTAAACCTTTCGAAAGTCTCTGACTTATGCTTGATTAAGTAGACATATCCATATCTACTGTAATCATCAGTAAAAGTCAAATAATAACGATTAGCATCCCTTGTGGCATGTTTGAATGGTCCACACACATTCATGTGTACAAGGTCCAACAAACCTTCACTCCTCTCACAAGAACCTGTGAAGGGTGACTTTGTCATTTTTCCAAGTAAGCATGATTCACAACTATCATCAGATTTTAGGTCAAATGACTCCAAGAATCCATCCTTTTGGAGTTGGCCTATGTGTTTCTTGCTTATATGTCCAAGACGACAATGCCATAGTGATGCTTTATCCAAGTTATTATTATTAACAGAATCAACACACAATACATTATTTCCTAAGTTATCAACCACATATACAGTTTCATAAACGCCATCACAGGGTACTGCTTTAAAATAAAGAACATTATTAAAGAAAGCATTAATCGAACCAACTTCATTATCAAATGAAAATGTGAAACCTTGTTTGTACAATGCATGAAAGGAAATAATATTTCTTGCCATTTCTGGCGAATAACAACATTTATTCAAATCTAAACTAAACCCACTACTTAGCGATAAAGTATAAACTCTAATCTTGGTGACAGGTGAAGCTTTCCTGTTTCCCATGATATAGTTTATCCTTCCTTGCTCCACATTCTCACTTCTTCTTAGTCCCTGCAAATCAGAACAGATATGAATACCACAACCGGTATCAAGGACCCATGAGTTAGAATGGGTGATTTATTAGATAAGATAGTGTAAATACCTGCATGGTTGGGTTTAACTTTCCCATCCTTCACATCTTGCTGGTACATTGGGCAGTTCCGCTTCCAATGTGCCTTTTCATGGCAATAGAAGCATTCAGCCTCTTTTGGGTCAGAAGAAGGAGTGATGAAACCTTTCTTGGTTCCACTTGAAGAGGAGCCATCAAGGGTCCTAACCTTGGTACCCTTCGAAGAACTCTTTCTCTTCTTCCCTCATCCTTTGCCGATTGCCAAGACAAGGGCGGAGTTGGTAGGAGTAGGAGTAGTAACAACCGCCTTACCCTGAAGACCACTTTCCGCGGTCTTTAAGAGTCCTTGAAGTTTGCTGAGAGTGACCTCTTCCTTTTTCATGTGGTATGTCATGCGGAATTGATCATAACATGAAGGTAAGGAGTGCAAAATAATATCTATTGCTAGCTCCTCGGGGAAGTTCACATTAAGCTTCAGCAAGCGGTCCACAAATCTTTGCATTTTCTGCATGTGGCCCGTGATGGGTTATCCATCCTTCATTCAGGTTGTTATCATGGAGGAGATGATTTCATACCTCTCTTGTCGTGCACTTTGATGGTATCTTTCCATCAAATCTTGGTGCATTTCAAAAGGATAGTAGTCCTCATAGGACTTTTGGAGATAGGCTGTCATAGTGGCCATCATGATGCATGCCGCCTTGGTGGCATCCCTTTCATGTGCCCTAAAGTCAGCGATCTCTTGAGGAGTAGCAACTGTCTCATCAATCTCCTTAAGATCCTTATCGAGGACATATTCTTTGTCCTCGTAGCGGGTAATCATTCGGATGTTTCTGATCCATTCATTAAAGTTGGATCCATCAAAAGTGACTTTCTCACACAAGTTCATAAGAGAAAAGGAGCCATTAGGATTAGAGCCAGAAGCAACAGTGTTTGCAGACATCTGAAAAGAAGAAAAGTTTAGTTTAGAAATAGAGATAGTCCTTAATAAAACACCCAAATGTAGTACTAAGGCTAGGACCCAATCACAATATATTATACTTAGAATAGGTATGCCGTAATCTAAGTAATAACATATTTGAAAGGTAGGTGAATGACGATTCACCAATTTCCACCAAAGTCGAAATATTAAAAATATTTAATTTGGTTCTTAGAAACTCCTAGATTCTTTTGAGATTCAATGAACTTTTCAAAGGCATGTTTCAATCTCGAGTGTGCCCTCCAAGTTTTGTGATTGGGATGCCGAGGATCACAAAACGAGGTGTGAAGTAACCATGCAAATTACTTGGTACCCTTAATAAATTACCCCTCAATCGATGTGCCGGTTAACCACACACGCTCCATCGATACTATGATAAATATTAAGTCACCCTTTACCTACCTTGTTAAGTCCAAGTTAGTGTGCCGGTTAACCACACACGCTCCACTAACGACTTAGACAAAGTGTAAAGTGTAATTTCATGGATTAGCACCTTATTCACATTTTTCCTAAAGTAACTAAGATTGGGAATTTTATAAAACATTTAGTTACTTTATAATATTCATCATACTTTTAATACCCACCTTATAGACCGGCTTCGTGAATGAGGCGTACTAGCGGTAAGACGACTTTAATCTTATACATATACATACACACACACACACACACACACACATATATATATATATATATATATATATATATATATATATTATTAACTTATAATATTATAAGTATAAGGGTTGAATTTTAACTTTTAAAATTCTAAGGGTTGGAACTAAAGCTTTAATCAAGACTTTACTTGTTCCAAAACTTGAGGGCAAGTTTTGTAAACTTTCAAAACTTTTCATTTCTTGTAACTTATGAGTTTATTAGGGTATTAAAAATGAAGACTCTTCATTTTTATAACCCATGTGTTCTTTTAATGGTTTTTAAACAAAGTGACTTTTGGTTTTCCATAACTTGAGGACAAGTTATGGACTCCATTAAAACACATAATGATCATGAATTAATCTACCACATAGGTTACAAATAATTCCTATGATCATCTAAACATCATAAGATCAAGAACATGAATATGAACACTTTCACGAATCAAAAATTACATTTAAAACTTTGTAATTTTGATAACTTGTTGTTGTAAATGGATTAGCAAAGACATTACACCATCTAAAACAGGTTTTCAAGTACCAAAACAGTTTAGGGTACTGTTTCTAGTCCATTTCCAGCAACTAAAGTCGAAAAACTACATTCTGAGGCTCCTACTTGTCGAGTGCATGAACCTACTCGACGAGTAGGTTGAAGATTCACGTGAAATCGGCGAGTCCCCCCATGGACTCGGCGAATTCATCAGTCAGATTGCAAAAATGTTGACTTTTTTCAACTATTTAGCACAAATAACAAACAAACAAGCCTAGGCTCTGATACCACTGATGGTTTTTGAGCATTCTAACACTTCCTAAGTGTACATGCAACCCTAATAACCTTGGATCTATGTTTCTCTAATTATCATGCAAAGTTGATTTCCAAGGCTATGATCCTATCTAGCATACATGGGGAACAATTTTAACTTGAATAATAGATAGAACTACATACCTTGTTGTTGTAAGTGTTCCTTGAAACCTTGTGAGCCTAGCACCTCAAGCGTGATGCCTCAAATGCTTCACACAACACCAAATGCAAAGTATAAAATTGAGAGAATACTCTAACACACTCAAAATCGGCCAAGCCCTCTTGTTTCTCTAGTGTAGCCGATTTTGGGGAGAGACATGGTCCTTATATAGTGTGTTGCATTAGGTAAAACCCTAATGTAACATGACACTTCATTTCTCAATCCATGGGTTAACTCCATGGAGCATCCTATGGGTGGAACCCAACTTGATAATCCATGAAGCCTTTTAGCCCACTATATAAGATATGGAAGATTTACATAATCTACCTATATATTTAATTAGTTATTCTTTTGATCACTTAATTCGTTCTTGATCAAAACTAATTAAATAATATTATTAATATATTAGAACTTATAATATATTAATAAACCATATGTGTTATTTCTCTCATTTAGTTTATCCAATTGCATGGTGCCATGCAACCCAAATGGACCATGCCAGGTCGGGTCAAGTACTTACCAGAAATAGTTATGGACTTAGACACCTTATCCAACACATATTACATAAACATACCAAGATATTTATCACAGAGAAAATTATCCACCAAATACCCCTGATGGTGGGCTGACATTGTGGCCTTAGACCCACCCTACTGGAAGGTAACTCACCTCGATGTCGTGCAATGTTTGAACTATCTTTGGCGTACAAGTCGACTACCCACGACCCCTCGATCCCTACAAGACAATACTTCAAAGTTATTCATTTGAGTATGCAACCCTAACCGGGGTCATACCAATTTAGTCAAAGTCAACATTGGTCAAAGTCAACTTCCAGTTGACCTGACTCGTCGAGTTGGTCTACCAACTCGTCGAGTCCATACCCCTCAACTCGATGCAAATCCCCGTCTCCACTCGTCGAGTCTGGCAAGAACTTGATGGGTTCTTCTTCAATCTTACCCACAAGGCCAACTTCATCTGACTCGCCGAGTTCACCTTGAACTCGTCGAGCCCACCTCCCTCTTATGAACACGTCCAGTCTACGACTCGCCGAGTTGTATGAACAACTCGTCGAGTCCTTAGGAGATTCCCTTGGACTTGCCGAGCCTGATCCAAGCACTCGTTGAGTCCCATGACTCCCAGGCCCTCTAATGAGCTTAAACAATCAAGGGACATTCCTTTCTCTCATCTGGTCCTTCGACAGAAGGATTTGATAGTTATTACGCTCCGCTTCTTCGAGTCCCAAGAATGACTCACCGAGTTCACTCTTGACCATCACCATACAGTCGATCTAAAGGGATCTTAACACACCAAAACCATAGATCTGGCCTCCTAGTGCCCATTTTACATGTAAAGTCCCGAACTTGATGCACATGCAAGGGTTTTTTGGCTCAAAAAGCCATAAGAAGTGACCTACAAGAGGCATGGGGCTCTCATGGCCATAAACTTGGAACCTTTATGCCATGAGACCCCTCTTAAGGCCCAAATATGAAGTCAAACCCAATTCAATCCCTTCATAATCCGAAAATGGCTTATAAAGCCCCCAAAATCCCAACTCCAAAGATGAATAATCATATAGAAGGCCAAGAAAAGATATTTTTACCTTGAATGAACTGGAAATGGAACAAATCTCCTGGATCTTTAAGCCCCAACTTGCACTCCCAAGCTCCTTTCCTCTTCTCAAGCTTCACAACCCACCAAAATACACCAAAATGGCCTTAGATCACACAAACAAGCCTAGGGTTTCGATATACCGTCTTATGGGAGTGATAGGGACGGAGGAGGCTGGGATAAGTTGTTTAAATAGGGTGCAAACCCTCAGATTTAGGGTTTCACTCAAACAGTATCTACTCGCTGAGTCAGGCTCCCGACTCGTTGAGTAGGCCACTTAAACTCTCCCGCGGTCACGACTATACTCGACGAGTTGGGCCATCAACTCCTTGAGTCTCAAAACAAATACAATAAACCTTGAATTAAATATGTACCGGGAATCAGGTGTTACAAATCCCCTCCACTTATTTTAGACTTCGTCCTCGAAGTCTGCTGCCTGGTACTAAAAAGCTCAGGGTAGTGCTCCCTCATTTCGTCCTCCGGCTCCCAGGTCCATTCTGAACCCTTTCGGTGCTGCCACTGAGCCTTTACCAACTCCACTCTCTTGTTCCTCAAATCCTTCAACTTCCTGTCAAGGATTTCCATTGGCCACTCGATGTAGTTCAGTCTGTTATCGACCTGAATCTCCTCTAAAGGCACCACTACAGAATCGTCCACCAGACACTTTCGCAACTGGGAGACATGAAAAGTGCTATGAATCTGACTGACGGCTGGCAGATCCAGCCTATATGCCACCCTTCCCACCCGGGTTATAACCTTGAAGGGCCCAATATACCTGGGGCCCAGCTTGCCCCGCTTCCTGAATCGAATGACGCCCTTCCAAGGCGACACCTTCAGGAGCACCCTATCCCCGACCCGGAACTCCAAGTCCAATCGACGCTTGTTGGAATAACTTTTTTGCCGACTCTGAGCAGTCTGAAGCCTGCTCCGAACCTGTTGGATCCTCTCATTAGTCTTGAGTACCACATTTGTACTCCCCATGACCCTCTGACCCACCTCACCTCAGCATATCGGGGTCCTACACTTCCTCCCATACAACGTCTCGAAAGGAGGATGGTCAATGATCGTGTGATAGATTTTATTATAAGAGAACTCCTCCAAAGGAAGGTAAGTATCCCAACTACCTCCAAAGTCTAAAACACATGCCCGCAGCATATCCTCCAGAGTCTGGATGGTCCACTCGCTCTGGCCATCTACCTGCGGGTGGAAGGCGGTACTAAATTGCAAACGAGTAGCCAACTCATCATGAAACTTCTTCCAAAACCTGGAAGTGAACCGCACATCCCTGTCAAAAATCACTGAAACTGGCACCCAGTGCCATGCCACTACCTCCCTAATATAAATGTCGGCCAACTTTTCGGCCGAAATGCTTTCCTGGATCGGAATAAAATGGGCGCTCTTGGTCAATTGATCAACGATGACCCAAATCGAATCCACTCCTCGTGCTGTCCTGGGAAGCTCCATGATGAAATCCATAGTGATATCCTCCCATTTCCATAGTGGAATATCCAATGGCTGGACCTTGTCGTGAGGTCTATGGTGCTCAGCCTTGACCTTCTTACAGGTCAGGCACCTCTCCACAAATCAAGCTACATCCCTCTTCATACAGGGCCACCAATAATCAAGACGAAGATCCTTGTACATCTTCGTCGCCCCGGGATGAATAGAGAACTTGGAGTTGTGTGCCTCCTCCATCAATACCTGGCACACACCTCCAAGATATGGGACCCACACCCTACGGTGAAGGGTCAACAATCCTCGGCTATCATAGTCGAAGAAGGAAACCTGACCCACGATTCACTCGCTCTTTCGATGTTCCTCCTTCATGGCCTCCTGTTGGGCCTCCCGAATCTGCTCTAACAACAGAGTCACAATTGTCATCCTCATACAAATATCCCTGATCAGTGTTGCCTTGCGGCTAAGCGCGTCGGCCACGACATTGGCCTTCCCCGGGTGGTAGAGGATCTCGTAATCATAATCCTTCACAACATCAAGCCACCGATGCTGCCTCATATTCTGATTTGGCTGGTCCATAAGATACCTCAGGCTCTTGTGGTTCATGTAAACGGTACAACGAACCCCATAGAGGTAATGGCGCAAAATCTTTAGGGCGAAAACAACAGCCCCCAACTCCAAATCCTGTGTCGGATAATTCACCTCATGAGGCTTCAGCTGCCTCGAAGCGTAAGCAATAACATGCCCCCTATGCATCAATACTGCGCCCAAGCCTGAGATGGACGCATCACAATATACCACAAAGTCCTCCATGCCCTCCGGCAGGGCTAAGATTGGAGCCTCGCACAATATCTGTCTCAACGTCTCAAATGTGTCCTGCTGCTCAGGCCCCCAGCGAAAAACCATGGCTTTCCTTGTCAACCGAGTCAGGGGCACAACTATCTTGGAGAAATCCTGAATTAATCTCTGATAGTAACCTGCCAGTCCCAGAAAGCTCCGAATCGCAGATGGAGACCTCGGAACCTCCCATCTAATCACGTCCTCCACCTTGGCCGGATCAACCGAAATCCCGTCCTGGTTGACAAGGTGCCCCAGAAATGGCACTCGCACAACCAGGACTCACACTTGTAGAATTTAGCATACAAGCTCTCCCTCCTCAAAGTATCCAACACCTCTCGCAAGTGCTCCTCATGCTGCTCCCCCATCTTGGAATAAACCAAGATGTCATCAATGAAAACTATCACAGACCGATCCAACATTGGTCTGCACACGCGGTTCATGAGGTCCATGAACGCGGCAAGAGCATTGGTGAGCCCGAAGGGCATCACCATTGTCACACCCCCGATCCAGACGGCGGAAACGTCCGAGGGCTCGCATAACTTAAATTTAATATCATCACAATGAATATACATGAAACATAACATAAACATCACCATGCATTAATATATTACAACTGACATTGTTCACATCAAGTACATTGTTTAAATATTACACTTCCATAGCATAAATTGTTTGAAAGTTTTCAAAACATAACATCCTAACATACTTGGTATTACTCTCCAACTTACCTGTTACCTGGGAGTACAAGTTATTTTGAAAACGTCAACATATGGAATGTTGGTGAGTTCATAAGCAGGTTTGGTACGGAAATGCTTTGTATAGTTTATAAAACCCAAAAAATCCGATATTTTCTGAAACCGCAAATGTTTATACAAAAAGTGAGAAGATCCCTAGGTTTATGCATAATCGTTTTGAGTTATTATACCGTCACAACGAATGATCATGAATTTCCTTGATTACTTAGACAGTATTGGATTTACTTATGTGAGTCGTTATAACCATGCATGATAATGACTAGTTCATCTGTCTTGGCATTCTAGCGAACGTCGGAATTTGATCTTAAGATTTTGTCACCCTAGACTGGCCGAGTCTAATTGTAGCGAATAGATGAGATGTGGGGGAGTCACCCCCGTATAGATCGATACACAAACTCTCGTTCTCCCTCCAGGAGACTTTGATTATAACTACAGACTACGACTGACTTATTGGTGTCGCCCGTTATTACTTACTTAATCCAAATGAATTTGATTAACCTTCATTAACGATCTGATTTTTGTTTACTTGAATAGCCAGTAAGCCTAACAGACGAGGAGAAGAGGACCACAATGTCCTACTAATCACGCTTGTTATATAAGGCTGTCGAGTATACGAAGGACGCGTTGGCCCATTTTGCATATGATTTACTTGGACCTTACTAGCAATGCTAATGGGCCACTGAGGCCCAATAGTACGTAAAAGCCATTGAGGGTCTCTTAAGCATGTAATTGGGCCACAGGAGGCCCAATAAACATTTATTATCATTGTCGGGCCCAAAAGTCATGTTAATGGGTCACGAAGGCCCAATAAGCATGATTAGAATCTTTCAAGCCCAACAATTTGAATAATTACTTGTTTTATGTATTGTAACACCTAGAATCAGAAAGACTAAGAAATGAAAGGAAACCCTTAGTCAAAGGGTCAACTCATCGAGTCCATGGAGGAACTCGACGAGTCAGAGCGGGATCCGAAGGATCGATTAAGTAACTAACTCGACGAGTCGGCAAAGAGGACTCGGTGAGTCCGGTTGAAAGAGGGAAACCCTAAATCCGGGACTTTGTGCACTATTTAAGCATCTTATTCTCTCCCTTAGGGTTCCTTATAGCCTCTCTTATCCATAATACGAAACCCTAAGCCTCCATTGTTGCACTTTCAAGATTTCTTGCCATTTTGGGTGTTTTGAAAGAAGAAGGAAGAAGGGAACCATTGGGGATTCAAGGATTGGCAGTAGATCCAGAGTTTGTGGGATTTTCCAGAGCATTTGAAGGTAATGAGTCGCTACCTTCACTCTTTTTCATATAGATCAACCTTTAACATGAGATTTGGGGCTTTTAGGGCAAGTTGAAGAACCATTTCGAGTTAGAAGCCCAGATATGAAGTTGTTACTTCAGATCTAAGTGTATCTTGGCCTAAAGAATCATAAAGCATCAGTCTATGGGTTGATTGTAACGCCTCTTTGTTTTAAACCCTAGTTTATAGTGTTTTGAGCCTAGATCTCCTTAGCCACACGTAAAGTTTGCCACTTTACGTGAGGAATAGGCTTTAGAAGAGTGGATCTATAGTTTGGAGTCCATGCATGACTCAAAAGCCTCTGAATATATGAAAGGCTGAATAGACTCGGCGAGTCCTTCGAGTGGACTCGGCGAGTAGTATGAAGATGGAGATGAACACGACGAGTTGGATGAACAACTCGGCGAGTCTATTGAAGATTTCCTGTGACTAGACGAGTCTGTTCTTGGACTCGGAGAGTCAAGTCGCGAAACCCTAAACCCTTCGAGTTAAGACTTGGATCAGTGAGTTGAGTGGGGACTCAGTGAGTTGGTCAGGACAGGACTCGGGAATCGGTAGACTCGGCGAGTCAGGGGCTGACTCGGTGAGTCGAGTCGCGAATGAAAGGATTCTAAGTGTATGAACTCGACGAGTCGTCGGGCTGACTCGGCAAGTAGGGTCAGTAAGAAAGGTTGACTTTGACCAGGACTTTGACTTTGTCAAGAATGGACTTAGTTGGCTTCTAGAGTTCTGTTTTGATCTAAGTGTTATATGTATTGATATTGGTAGCTCGGGGAGCTAGTGGAGCAGCAGTCCAGAGGGAGTGGTTAGATAGCAGCTAGAGGGATTACCAGCTAGTTCAGCAGTACCAGGTGAGTTTCCCTTTGTGTGGATGGGTCTAAGGCCACAATGTCGGCCCATGTAGTTACGAGTAGGAAGACCCGGGGGTTAGCCCTTGGCATTGTATGCTAGTATGATATTTAGGACCAAGGTCCATTGATAGCGGGCAGGTGCCCATGAATGGTTTGCATGATAGAGTATACTTGTTGTCTATGTGATACTTGTATGAGCCTGGTAGGGAGGGGAGTACGGGCAAGGTCCCGTATCTCCTCAACAGCAGAGTGTGGACGGGGTTCCATATCTCATTAGTAGCAGAGCAGAGGCGTGGCCCAAGTTAGGAAAAAAGTGAGTGTGGGTCGGACCCGTATCTCACTATCAGTAGGAGCCTGGACGGGGTTCCATGACTCAACAGTAGCAGGGCAGGGGCGAAGCCCAAGATAGGCGAGGCCTTAGAACATGATTCAGTAGTATTGTTTAGCTTATGTGTTGTGATATGTTTATGTGATAGTATACGTTAGCGGGCGAGGCCCAGTGACATGTGAGGCCTAAGTGAAACAGATCTATATCCGAGCGAGGCTCGAAGCCAGGTGGGGCCTGTTGTAGCGGGCAAGGCCCGAGGTAGAGGGCGTGGCCCGAGGTAGAGGACGAGGCCCGAGGTAGAGGGTGTGGCCCAGTACTTGCGGTTTGCGATTATGTGTTTGGCGTGTGGTAGGTTCGGGAACTCACTAAGCTTCGTGCTTACGGTTTTCAGTTTTGGTTTCAGGTGCTTCCGGTAGCGGAGGGAAGAGCTCGGGGTGATCGCATGGCACACACCATAGATTAGACAGCTTGGGAATGTTTTACTCTGATAATGAAAATATGTTTGGGAATTAATACTCTGATTATGTTATGGATTGATAATGGTGTTTTAAGTAATGTTTTGTAAAAGAAATTTTTAGTCTTGAAAATTGGGACGTTACATGTATATTGTATTTGTCGGAAGTTTGATTGAACAATTGTTAAATAGTCAAGGCACGAAGCTTGTCGATTTTTTTATAACGATATTTGAAAATATATGTATATTCTTCATTCTATTTTCATAAGTTATAGTTTGGTATTTTTGAACCAAATATCTTACTAATAAAATAAATGACTCAATAATATTGGTTTGACCTATTCAGCCCTTCTTTAACAAAAATGACAATCTTAGTCCCTTTAAAAAAATGACATTTTAGGCCCTAGAACTTTTTTCTTGACATTTTTGGCCCATAGACTTATTTAAATAATGTTTTTAGCCCAAAATTTACTCTTTGGCAGTTTCAGCCCCTTTGGTAAAGGATTTTCAGTTAAAGTTCAAACTTTTCGCAAACTTTACAATTTTTACCCAAAATCCAAAGACTTTGCATTTTCGATCCTTTTTGGCAAAAAGGGTCATTTTAACCCCTGAACTAGGTTTATTTACCCTTTTTACCCACCGTTTTGGAAAATTTACCATTTCAGCCCCTTAAAACTCATTTTTTCGCAATTTTGGGCCTATGGGCCGAAAAGCCCAAAGTTTGGCTCAATAGACTACTATTTTCATTTCTAGTCCTTTGAAAAGCATAATATTCATAAAAGATTCTATTTAAATTGTTTGGACTCTTTTCGTCATCATAAAAACCGTAAATGACAATTTTTCCCCAAACTTTTTCTTATTTGACAAAAATAGCCCAATAATGGGTTTTATGTTGTAACTTGTTTATTTTAACCCTTATATGGTAGATTTTCTTAACTTGTTAAGTTTAATACATCCTAGATCACATATTTTTCCTCCTTGAACTATAGATCTCAAAAATCCCTTTTATTTTGGCACATAAATACCACCTAAACACAAAAATCACACATAACACACAGACACACATAGATCTACACATTTTACTTGTATTCTCCCCCATAAAACATGTGAAAACCGAAAATAAAGGGGTATGAACTCACCTTAGCTTTGATGTTTCGGTTTTTGAAGAAGAAAGGATGAAAATGATGAGATCTTTCGGCATAACAAGCTTCCTTAAAAGTCTTTGGGCTTAGGTTGATTCTAAGGAGTATGATCATGAATTTGAATGAGTTAAAAGATGATTTTTGATGAGATATAGAAGTTAAACTTTGGATTTAAGTAAAAACTTACCAAGGATGGTGGTATAAGTGAAAGATTCTCTTGAAGCCCTTCTAAGTTTTCGAGATTTTTGAGAAAGGTAAGGAGATGTTCTTGAAGACTTAGAGAGAGTTGAAGTAATTTGGAATGGTGATGTGTGTGTGTGGGTAGCCTCGGCCGAGAGGAAGAAAAAGAGAGGGAAGAAGAGAGAGATGTGAAGGGATAGGTGCATGGAGGTATGTGGACTTTGCATGGAAGTCCATTATGTAATAAGGAGGTGGCTAACCTTCCTTAATCCCTTAATTTCCTTTTAATTTCCCCTTTTTTATATAGTTGGGCCGAGAGAGGGGGGAGAAAAGGAGAGAAAAGGTTTTGGGCTTTGTGCTTGAGTCCAAAATATGAGCCAAATTTGGTGGTTTTCGGCCCATTGGGCCTTTAGTGTAGCTCACGGCCCAATTTTTGTATAAGAGAATGGATATGAGTCCATTAGAGCTAACTGGATTAGTTATGGTCGAATAAGGTCCATTAAGATAAATTAATTCATTTTTGATTACATCATGGACCAAAATGTTAAGTTTCATGAAATTGGGTCAAATTAGGGCCCATTTAAGGGTCCTAAGCCCAAAATAGTCAAATCGGAAGCTTATTGGTCCATTAGGCCCAATAAGGAAATCCTAGTCCATAATGGACTTAAACCGGGATTTCTAGGGTTTCCAACCTTTTGTTGACTATTTGAATGTTTGTATAGAGTGTTTGATGGAAATTTTGTTGTTATTTAATAAGAATCATACATGCTTTCACATTTTTGGTTCACAAATGTTATCATTGTTGTTGTTACAAAGCATAGAATTCCTAGTTGTGACAACCACAAACTCATAGTGGCCATAACGCGTCCGAAACGCAGTATTCTGCACATCCTCCTCTCTGACCCTCATCTGATGATATCCTGAATGCATATCAATCTTGGAGAACCAAGATGCTCCCTGTAGCTGGTCAAAGAGGTCGTCAATCCTCGGGAGTAGGTAACGATTCTTCACCGTTACTTTATTCAGCTCCCTATAGTCTATACACATTTGATGCGACCCATCCTTCTTTTTCACGAATAGAATCGGGGCTCCCCAGGGTGAATTGCTCGGTCTAATGAATCCCTTGTCTAACAGCTCCTGCATCTGTGTAGAAAACTCTTACATCTCAGGAGGAGCCAACCGATACGGTGCCTTGGCTATCGGAGCCGCACCGGGGACTAGGTCGATTCTGAACTCTACCTGCCTCTCCGGAGGTATCCCAGGCAACTCCTCGGGGAATACATCTGCAAACTCTCGTACTATTGGCACATCGCCCACCGTCGCCTTAACCGCCTCCCGGGTATCCATAACATAGGTGACAAATCCTGCACAACCCTATTGAAGGTAGCGCCTAGCTCTCACTGTCGAGCATAAGGATGGTCCTCGTTGTGGCCTCTCGCCCTGAATCACTAGCTCTCCCCCACTTTGGGTCCTGATCCATACCAACTGCTGCGCATAGTCGATCACTGCCCCATTGGGGCTTAGCCAATCCATACCAATAATAACCTTGCTCCCCCGCAAAGGTATGGGAGCCAAGTCTACCAAGTAACTCTCCTCGAACAACCTCATAACACAATCTCGGTAGACCTCTCATACTCATACTGACCGGTTGTCCGCAATCTCGACCTCTAGAGGGCAATCCAACATGCCCGAAGACTCAGGAAACTTCTTGCTAAGCGTAAGAGAGACAAACGATCGGGTAGCACCCGAGTTAAACAATACCTGAACTGGGATACCGTTCACATGGAACGACCCTAAACCAAGCATACATATATCAAAATCACAACGACATAACATAAAGAGTAAAGATAAGAAATCATACCCGTCACCACATCGTGTGCAGCGCGTGACTCCTCGGCTGTCAACTGAAATGCTCGGCTTCGCACCACCGGAGCCCCTGCCTTGACCTTTCGGTCATCCACAACTCGTGTTGTCGCCGGAGTCGGCGCCACCACTGGCGCTGCTGCTGCTGTCAATCTAGGGCAGTTGGCCTTTTTATGGCCCCTTTGATTGCAATGAAAGAAATTAGGTCTGATATCTGAACCGTGGGAGAAGGGGTAGCACAATCCCTATCAAAATGCCCAGCCTTGCCACACTTATAGTAGCCGGAACCCGACCCAGTGCAGCAAACTCCCTCATGTGACCAACCGCACTTCCCATAGTGGTCCCGCCTCTGCTGGCTCTTCGACCTCGCGTCGAATCCCTTTGGTTTCTTCCTCGAAACCCCTACAACCTGCGCAGTCTCAAACTTCCTCTTCCTGAGGTGCTCCAAATCAATCTCCCTCTCCCACGCCCTGGCAATCATGGACTCCAGGGTCGGGCAGGCTGAATAGCTAACATGCTCCCGAATATCGGCTCTCAACATATCATGGTAGCGGGTCTTCCGCATCTCCTCGTCCCCCGCATACTGAGGTACCAACAAAGCCCTCTCCAGGAACTTGGTGGTGATTTTCGCCACAGTCTCCGTAGTCTGTCTCATATCCAAAAACTCTCTGGCCAGCTGCTGAAGCTCCACAACTGGTGCAAACTTAACCCTGAATCGGGTCATGAAATTTGACCAAGTCATAGCCTCGACGGCTGGGGCTCCTAACGAATCACTAACTAACTCCCACCAATCCCTGGCTCGATCCCTCAAATAACCTGTAGCAAAACGAACCTTCGACCCTTCCGGGCAGAAGCTCGTCAACTGAGGACTCGATGTCTGAGATCCATCTCCTAGCAGCCTTGAAGGACAGTGTGCACGTACCCGTATGGCTAGACGCCAAATCACTCCTGAATGATCGGAGGCAATCCTTCATCAGCTCAATAATCCCCTCCTTGATCGACCTGAAAATAACCGGGGTTGACTCAAGGATAGCTCTCGTGATTTCAGACGCGATGAACTCACGTAGCCCGTCATCAACCTGCTCGGATCCTGCCCTCGAGCCTGTTCCTGATCCAGATCTTGATCCTCCTGCTGCATGTCGTGTGGTCACCATACTGAAAATAGACACATAAAAGTCAGGATCATACATACTCCCGAGAGGTCTCACACATCATCCAAGTTTCCTGGTTCCATCTCGGCTCTCCTTGACTCGATTACGAATCCTTTACTTCTAGTAGTACGGGCCCACACTACCTTCCACATCTATCCATACTTTCCTTAAGGATTGCTTCGACTTCACCAAGTCCCTTTGCCGATACCCTTTTCCACTAATCTCATCCTAGGCTTTCCTAGAGCACCTTTCGACCCACTCTCCACCATCAGCTGCATTAGGAGTCCCTACTTCCTTTCCCTAACTAGCTTGCGAATACTATTACATATCCGCTCACTAGCTAGTTAAAGTTAACCAGGACCCCTATAGCACAAAGCAAACATCATTCGTACATTGAGTAACCACATTGAGCATAACCTAATCAGGCTATCCTACTGCTGACTAGACTGTCCTGGCATGCAGCTCACACAACAGGCATTCAAGGCATCCTCTTAGATCCTTAGCCATAATCTAGCATGCAGTTCTCAGAATCATATATCAGGCATTAAAAGGCATCCTCCTAGATCCTTAGCCCTAATCTAGCATGCAGTTCTTAGAATCATACATCAGGCATAAAAGGCATCCTCCTAGATCCTTAGCCCTAATCTAGCATGCAGGTCGCAGAATCATAAATCATCTAACGTAACATATCAAGTATGGTTATCTTGGGGAAAACTTACTTGAGCTCGACCGGTCGCACACATCACACACTTTGTCCTTTCTAAAAAAAATTAACTTAAATTTTTTAGAAGCTATTTTCTTTGTAAAAAAAACTTTTAGTCCCTCGGTTGAGTCCAGACACCCCCGATGGTGTGTCCGAATCCCTCAAACCAGGACTCTGATACGAACTTGTAACATCCCAAATTTCGAGACCAAAAATTCCATTTTTTAATTAGTAATTTATAAAACATTTTACCATAACATTGTCAATAAAGCAACACATTAAAAAAATCATAATGTTGTGTCCCAAATCATGACATCAAAACTAATCAAAATCATAGTACAAGCCCAGAAACCCAAATGTGGAAACCATGTGTGTGTGTGTGATGCGCTGCTACACCGCTGGCTCCTTCCCCTTCGACGAAGAGGTACCTGAAATCAAAACCAAAACTGTAAGCACAAAGCTTAGTGAGTTCCCCCACCATACCACATACAATATCATATCATCGGTATCTTTTAACCGGTAACTGCCATCGGTATCTTTCAACCGGTATCTGCCATCGATATATTTCAACCGGTAACCGCCATCGGTATCTTTCAACCGGTACCTGCCATTGGTATCTTTCAACCGGACACCAAGGACTATTTCACCCCCTACTACTATCATACAATATCAAGATATAATCATACAGTCAGGCGTATATGGGATACTGACATACCCTTCGATCCTAACGACCGATGTCAGGGAAAAACTATTCCCTACTACTACTACTAACATAAACATTGCATATCATACATGCATATCTCATAACCATATTACATAAACATACCAAGATAATTATCACATAGAAAATTATCCACCAAATACCCCTGATGGTGGGCCGACATTGTGGCCTTAGACCCACCCCTACTGGAAGGTAACTCACCTTGATGTCGTGAAGTTTCTGAACTATCTTCGGTGTATAATTCGACTACCCACGACCCCTGGATCCCTACACGAAAATACTTCAAAGTTATTCATTTGAGTATGCAACCCTAAACGGGGTCATACCAATCTAGTCAAAGTCAACATTGGTCAAAGTCAACTTCCAGTTGACCTGACTCGCCGAGTTGGTCTACCAACTCGTCGAGTCCATACCCCTCAACTTGATGCCAATCCATGTCTCCACTCGTCGAGTCTGGCAAGAACTCGACGGGTTCTTCTTCGGTCTTACCCTCAGGGCCAACTTCATCTGACTCGCTGAGTTCACCTTGAACTCGTCGAGCCTACCTCCCCCTTATGAACATGTCCAGTCTACGACTCGCCGAGTTGTATGAATAACTCGTCGAGTCCTTAGGAGATTCCCTTGGACTAGCTGAGCCTGATCCAAGCACTCGTCGAGTCCCATGACTCCCAGGCCCTTTAATGAGCTTAAACAACTAAGGGACCTTCCTTGCTCTCATCTGGTCCTTCGTCAGAAGGATTTAATGGTTATTACGCTTTGACTCGTCGAGTCCCAAGAATGACTCACCGAGTTCACTCTTGACCATCACCATACAATCGATCTAAAGGGGTCTTAATACACCAAAACCATAGATCTGGCCTCCTAGTGCCCATTTTACACATAAAGTCCCGAACTTTATGCACATGCAAGGGGTTTTTGGCTCAAAAAGCCAAAAGAAGTGACCTACAAGAGGCATGGGGCTCTCATGGCCATAAATTTGGCACCTTTATGCCATGAGTGTTGGATAAGGTGTCTAAGTCCATAACTATTTCTGGTATGTACTTGACCCGACCCGGCATGGTCCATTTGGGTTGCATGGAACCATGCAATTGGATAGACTAAATGAGAGAAATAACACTTGTGGTTTATTAATATATTATCAGTTCTAATATATTAATAATGTTATTTAATTAGTTTGATCAGGAATTAATTTAGAACTAATTAAGTGATCAAAAGATAGCTAATTAAATATATGGGTTGATTATGTAAATCATCCATAACTCGTATAGTGGGCTAAGAGGCTCCATGGATTATCAAGTAGTGTTAAACCCATAGGATGCTCCATGGGAGTTACAACCCATGGGTAATGGAAATGTAGAGTCATGACACATTAGGGTTTACATGGTGTAACCCTAGATGTGTCAACACTATATAAGGAACCCATTCTCCACTAAAAATCGGCTACACATGAACAAGTGAGGGCTAGGCCGATTTTTGCAATTGTAATATTCTCTAAAAGTTTACTCCTTTGCATTTGGTGTTGTGTGAAGCATTTGAGGCACCACACATGGGGTGCTAGGCTCACAAGGTTTTAAGGATCATAAGCAACAACAAGGTAAGTTATTCTATCTTTCATTCAAGTTAAAAATTGTTTCCCATGTATGCTTGATAGGAATATAACCTTGGAATTCAACTTTGCATGATAATTAGACAAACATAGATCCAAGTTTATTAGGGTTGCAAGTACACTTAGGAAGTGTTAGAATGCTCAAAACCCATCAGTGGTATCAGAGCCTAGGCTTGTTTGTTTGTTATTTGTGCAAAATTGTTGAAAAAAGTCAATATTGTGTTGTCTGCCTGCTGAACTCGCCGAGTCCATGGGGGGACTCGCCGATTTCATGTGTAAATTCATCCTACTTGCCGAGTAGGTTCGTGCACTCGACGAGTAGGAGCCTCAGAATGCAGATTTTCGACTTTTGCTGCTGGAATTGGACTAGAAACATTACCCTAAACTATTTTGGTGTTATAAAACTTATTTTAGATGGTGTAATGTTTATGCTAATCCATTTACATTGGCAATTATCAAAATTACAAGTTTTGAAGTGTAATTTTTGATTCATGAAAGTGTTCATATTCATGTTCTTGAACTTATGAAGATTAGATGATCATAGGAATTACTTGTAACCTTCATGGTAGTTTAATTCATGATCATAATGTGTTTTAATGGAGTTCATAACTTGTCCTCAAGTTATGGAAAACCAAAAGTCACACTTTTATTAAAGCCATTAAAAGAACACAAGAGTTATAAAAATGAGGAGTCTTCATTTTATTACTCAATTAACTTATAAGTTATAAGAAATGAAAAGTTTTGGAAGCTTACAAAACTTGCCCTCAAGTGTTGAAACAAGTAAAGTCTTGATCAAAACTTTAGCTCCAACCCTTAGAATTTTAAAAGTTAAAATTCAACACTTATACTTTATAATATTATAAGTTAATATATATATATATATATATATATATATATATATATATATATATATATATATATATATATATATAAGATCAAGTCGTCTTACTGCTAGTACGCCTCATTCACGAAGCCGGTTTATAAGGGGGGTATAAGTTTGTTTCCTCTAAAATGACAACTTAATGGGTGTACACTCTCACCCACTGCTTCCTTGATCGGTGGAGGATCGTTAGCCGAACGGGTAAGACAAGGACTTATAAATTCTCATTAAAAGTATGATGAATATATTAATGTAACTAAATGCTTTTAATAAATTCCCAATCTTAGTTACTTTAGGGAAAATGTGAATAAGGTACTAATCCATAAAATTACACTTTACAATTTATTTAAGTCATTGGTGGAACGTGTGTGGTTAACCGGCACACTAACTTGGACTTAACAAGGTAGGTAAAGGGTGACTTAAAGTTTATTATAGTATTGGTGGAGCGTGTGTGGTTTATCGACATATTGATTGAGTGATAAACTTTAAGGTTACCAAGTGATTTGCATGGTGACTTCACACCTCGTTTTGTGATCCTCGGTATCCCAGTCACAAAACTTGCAGGGCACACTCGAGATTGAAACATGCCTTTCAAAAGTTCATTGAATCTCAAAAGAATCTAGGAATTTCTAAGAACCAATTAAAAACCTAATATTTATATTTCGTTTTTCATGGTGGAAATTGGTGAATTGTCATTCACCTACCTTTCAAATATGTTATGGATTGGATTACGACATACCTCTTCTAAGTTATAGTATATTGTGATTGGATCCTAGCCTTAATATTAAATTTGGGTGGTTTATTAAGGACTCTCTTAATATCTAAAATAATCTTGTCCTCTTCTTTCAGATGTCTTCAAACAATGCTGCTTCTGGCTCTAATCCTAATGGCTCCTTTACCCTTATGAACTTGTGTGGGAAAGTCACTTTTGATGGATTCAACTTCAATGAATGGATCAGAAACATCAAGATGATTACCCGCTACGAGGACAAAGAATATGTCCTTGACAAGGAGCTTAAGGAGATTGATGAGACCACTGCAACTCCCTAGGAGATTGCTGACTTCCGGGCACATGAAAGGGATGCTACAAAAGTGGCGTGCATCATGTTGGCCACCATGACAGCGGAACTCCAAAAGTCCTATGAGGACTTCTACCCTTTTGAAATACACCAAGATCTGATGGAAAGATACCATCAAAGTGCAAGACAAGAGAGGTATGAAATCATCTGCTCCATCATAACAACCATGATGAAGGACGGGGAATCCGTCACGAGCCACATGCAGAAAATACAAAGGTATTTGGATCGGTTGCTAAAGCTTAATGTGAACTTCCCTGAGGAGCTTGCAATATATATCATTTTGCACTCCTTACCATCATGCTATGATCAATTCCGCATGACATATCACATGAATAAGGAAGAGGTCACACTCAGCAAACTTCAGGGACTCCTCAAGACCGCAGAAACAGGTCTTAAGGGTAAGTCGGTTGTTAACACTCCTACTCCAAACTTCGCCCCAATTTTGGCAATCGGGAAAGGTCGAGGGAAGAAGAGGAAGAGCTCTTTGAAGGGTACCAAGGCTAGGACCCTTGATGGCTCTTCTTCAAGTGGAACTAAGAAAGGTTTCATCACTCCTTATTCTGACCCAAAAGAGGCTGAATGCTTCTATTGCCATGAAAAATCACATTGGAAGCGGAACTGCCCAAAATACCAGTAAGATGTGAAGGATGGGGAAGTTAAACCCAACCATGCAGGTATTTACACTATCTTATCTAATAACTCACCCCGTTCTAATTATTGGGTCCTTGATACCGGTTGTGGTATTCATATATGTTCTGATTTGCAGGGGCTAAGAATAAGTGAGAATGTGGAGCATGGAAAAATAAACTCAATCATGGGGAATAGGAAATCTTTACCTGTCACCAACATTGGAGTTTATACTTTATCGCTAAGTAGCGGGTTTAATTTAGATTTGAATAAATGTTGTTATTCGCCAGAAATGGCAAGAAATATTATTTCTTTTCATGCATTGTATAAACAAGGTTTCACCTTTTCATTTGATAATGAAGTTGGTTCGATTAATGCTTTCTTTAATAATGTTCTTTACTTTAAAGCATTACCTTGCGATGGCGTGTATGAAACTGTATCTGTGGTTGATAACTTAGGAAATAATGTATTGTATATTGATTCTGTTAATGATAATAACTTGGATAAAGCGTCATTATGGCATTGTCGTCTTGGACATATAAGTAAGAAACGCATAGGCCAACTCCATAAGGATGGAGTCTTGGAGTCATTTTACCGAAAGTCAGATGATAGTTGTGAATCATGCTTACTTGAAAAAATGACAAAGTCACCCTTCACAGGTTCTTGTGAGAGGGGTAAAGGTTTGTTGGATCTTGTACACACGGATGTGTGTCGAACCTTCAAACATGCCACAAGGGATGCTAATCATTATTATTTGACTTTTACTGATGATTACAGTAGATATGGATATTTCTACTTGATCAAGCATAAGTCAGAGACTTTTAAAGGTTTAAAGAATTTAAACAGGAAGTCGAGAATCAATTGGGCAGAAAAATTAAGATGTTTCGATCCGATCGAGGTGGTGAGTATCTTAGTTCAGAGTTCCTAGGCTATCTTAGGGAATGTGGGATTGTCTCACAATTGACACCTCCCAGGACACCGCAGTTGAATGGTGTGGCTGAGAGGCGTAATCGAACCTTGTTGGATATGGTTCGTTCCATGATGAGTCGAGCTTCTCTACCAATCTCATTTTGGGCGTATGCCTTAGAGACTGTTGTCCATATCCTTAATCTAGTCCCTATAAAGAAAGTTGCCAAAACTCCTCATGAGATGTGGACTGGTAAAGTACCCAAACTAGACCACATCAAGATTTGGGGTTGCAAGGCTTTCGTGAGACGCGAGACTCATGATAAGCTCGAACCTCGAAGCGAGAGGTGTATTTTCATCAGCTACCCACAACAATCCTTTGGTTACCTCTTCTACAGACCTAGTGAAAATGTGGTCTTTGTAGCTAGGAGGGTTGTCTTTCGAGAGAGAGAGAGAGTCCATAAGCCAAGGAAACAGTGGGAGGCAAGTTGACCTTGAAGAAATTCAAGAGTCAAGAGGTGAAGGAACTTCAAACCCTAGCACTCAACTTGAGGAGGAAACTCCTATTGAGCCAATTAACAAGTCTGTACCTCTGAGGCGTTCCACAAGGGTTAGGAATGCACCCGAGCATTACTATGGATTCCATATTACTGTGGAAGGTGATACACTTATCAGTGATGAGATGCTGATAGGTCTGGATGAACCTAACAGTTACGCGGAAGCCATGGCAGGCCCTGAGTTAGCCAAGTGGAAAGAGGCAATGGACAGCGAGATACAATCCATGTATGACAATCAAGTTTTGAACTTGGTTGAGAATGTACCGGGTCGTAAGACTGTAGGGTGCAAATGGATCTTCAAGAAGAAGACCGACATGGATGGTAAGGTACACACTTATAAGGCACGACTGGTTGTAAAGGGTTTCTCACAAACTCCGGGAGTTGATTATGATGAGACCTTTTCTCCAGTGGCAGAGATTAAGTCTATTAGGGTTCTGTTAGCCATAGCCGCATTTCATGACTATGAAATATGGCAAATGGATGTCAAAACCACTTTCCTTAATGGAAAGTTGGTTGAGGATGTTTACATGAGTCAACCAGAGGGTTTTGTCAATACAGAGTACCCTAATAGAGTGTGTAAGCTTGAGAAATCCATTTATGGGTTAAAGCAAGCACCTCGCAAATGGAATCTTTTCTTTGATGAGAAAGTCAAGGAATTTGGCTTTTCAAGGAGTGAAGATGAATCTTGTGTATATGTCAAGGCTAGTGGGAGTATAGTTAGCTTTTTGGTATTATATGTGGATGACATACTACTCAGAGGAAATGACATCCCAACTCTGTAGGAAGTTAAGTCCTGGCTTGGGAAGTGTTTCTCTATGAAGGACCTAGGAGAAGCTGCCTATATTCTAGGGATAAGGATCTTGAGAGACCGGAGTAAAAGACTAATTGGACTTAGTCAGAGTACCTACTTGGATAAGGTGCTGAAGAGATTCGGCATGCAAGACTCCAAGAAAGGAGAGTTACCCATCCAGAGTAACGCCAGATTGAGTAAGACACAAAGCCCTAGTACTGAGGCTGAGAGAGCAGAAATGAGTCGAATACCTTATGCTTCGGCTGTAGGATCGATCATGTATGCCATGACTTGTACTCGACCTGGTGTAGCCTTTGCCTTGAGCATGGTTAGCATGTATCAGGGGAACCCTGGCATGGCGCACTGGATTGCGGTAAAGAATATCCTCAAGTACATACGGAGGACTAAGGACTGGGTCCTTATCCTCGGTGGGAGTGATGACTTGAGAGTTGTAGGGTATAGTGATGCTAGTTCCAGACGGATAAGGATAATTTCCGCTCTCAGTCAGGCTGGGTCTTTACCTTAAACGGAGGAGCAATTTCTTGGAAGAGTTCCAAGCAAGAGACAGTGGCCGATTCAACTTGCGAATCAGAGTATATTGCAGCTAGCGAGGCAGCAAAAGAGGCGATATGGCTGAAGAACTTCATTGGAGATCTTGGAGTTGTACCAGCTATTAAAGAGCCAATGGAAATTTTATGTGATAGTGAACGTGCTGTTGCCTTAGCCAAGGAACCAAGGGATCACGGGAGATCCAGACACATCGACAGAAAATACCATTTCATCAGACATCAAATAGAAGAAGGACCCCTTGTGGGAAAGAGGGTATCATCAGATGAGAATCCAACATATCCCCTCACGAAGGGACTAACTCAGGTTAAGCATCTCCAGCATGCTCGGAGCATAGGGCTGAAGGATGATATTATATTTAGTAGTAAGATAATCTTGAAATTTGTAAAGTGTAATTGACATTAGATGATGAATAAAAGGTGTTTTATTATGAGTAAAGTGTTGCTATCTCTTGTCGATCATTTACTATATTTCTTTTGCATGTTTTGACTTCCAGAATAATTATAGTTGGTATATCATATTATTCAAACCTCCACAGTCGGTCATATGTCGGAAGTAGGTATGAATCAAGACAGTCATGATTGGTTGCAGAGGTCTAAGGTGTTAGACATGGCTACAACAATCATGAGTGCTCATAAGTTCTGAGCATTGGACTCAACCCACGCTCACTAGAATCACTTCATGGAATTTATCTCGAGTGATCGTGAGACGGTAATATCAGATAAGTCTTCAAACCTAGAGATATGATTTGTTACTTATGATTTGGTTATGCATTGATTGTATGTAAACGCATTCGTAACTCGATATTATAAAACGTGATTTTTTGTATAATTCAATGAGTAGTAGAACAAACATATGATTCGAAGTTTATCTGTTCCATCTTGGATTAGAAGCTGATATCTGGGCCCCTCGATGATTTTGTTTTGAACTATGTACCGGGCTTGGTCAGAACTAAGTTGATGTGTTCAATTAAGTTCTTTGTTAAACAAATCGGAAATCGGGAAATGAACTGCTGGACAATAAGTAAGACATTGTTCCAAGTGTTTGTCCGGCTGATATCTAGAATAGAGGATTATATGATCACTTATCTTAAATGGCGCATCATCATCTTCTCAGTTCCGAGAGACCTTGAAAGAGCTATGATTGCCGATTGGTTCCTGAAGTCATACTTGCAGTTATATCTATTAGACTTATACAAGTGGGAGACTGTTGGATAAGGTGTCTAAGTCCATAACTATTTCTGGTATGTACTTGACCCGACCCGGCATGGTCCATTTGGGTTGCATGGCACCATGCAATTGGATAGACTAAATGAGAGAAATAACACTTGTGGTTTATTAATATATTATAAGTTCTAATATATTAATAATATTATTTAATTAGTTTGATTAGGAATTAATTTAGAATTAATTAAGTGACCAAAAGATAACTAATTAAATATATGGGTTGATTATGTAAATCATCCATAACTCGTATAGTGGGCTAAGAGGCTCCATGGATTATCAAGTTGGGTTAAACCCATAGGATGCTCCATGGGAGTTACAAACCCATGGGTCATGGAAATGAAGAGTCATGACACATTAGGGTTTACATGGTGTAACCCTAGATGTGTCAACACTATATAAGGAACCCATTCTCCACCAAAAATCGGCTACACATGAACAAGTGAGGGCTAGGCCGATTTTTGCAAGTGTAATATTCTCTCAAAGTTTACTCCTTTGCATTTGGTGTTGTGTGAAGCATTTGAGGCATCACACTTGGGGTGCTAGGCTCATAAGGTTTCAAGGATCATAAGCAACAACAAGGTAAGTTATTCTATCTTTCATTCAAGTTAAAAATTGTTCCCCATGTATGCTAGATAGGAATATAACCTTGGAATTCAACTTTGCATGATAATTAGACAAACATAGATCCAAGGTTATTAGGGTTGCATGTACACTTAGGAAGTGTTAGAATGCTCAAAACCCATCAATGAGAACCCTCCTAAGGCCCAGATATGAAGTCAAACCCCATTCAATCCCTTCATAATCCGAAAATGGATTAGAAAGTCCCCAAAATCACAACTCCAAAGATGAATAATCATATAGAAGACCAAGACAAGAGATTTTTACCTTGAATGAACTGGAAATGGATCAAATCTCCTGGATCTTTGAGCCCCAACTTGCACTCCCAAGGTCTTTTCCTCTTCTCAAGCTTCACTACCCACCAAATACACCAAAATACACCAAAATGACCTTAGAGCACACAAACAAGGCTAGGGTTTCGATATACTGTCTTATGGGAGTGATAGGGACGAATGAGGCTAGGATAAGTTGTTTAAATAGGGTGCAAACCCTCAGATCTAGGGTTTCACTCAAACAGTACCTACTCGCCGATTCAGGCTCCCGACTCGTCGAGTAGGCACTTAAACTCCCCTGCGGTCACGACTCTACTCAACGAGTTGGGCCATCAACTCGTCGAGTCTCAGAACAAATACAATAAACCTTGAATTAAATACGTACCGGGAATCAGGTGTTACACTCTGGCCATCCACGCCTTCCATGAAAAAGATTCGTTTGATTTAAAATAAGAATGGAAATTCAGTAGAAAGTAGAAACCATACTGAAGATCAAATCTAAGTTAACATTTTGCAAGATTTCCTTTTTACACGTTATAACTTGTATATGAATCACTACTTAGATTATTAGAGCACTCACCATTTGATGAGATATTGTAATTTACCCTTTCTCCCCCAGGCAAAGAATCACAAAGGAAGTCAGTCGATGTGATTTCACAGACACAGAAAAAGTCAGAGAAATATAGACATATATAGAGATAAAAGTCGAATGAAACAAATACAACACACAAAAGGAAAACAACAAACCTTGCGACTTCTTTTCTTTCGTATGGATTCGGTCTTATAGAAACCCTCAGCTAGCTTAGGACGCTCGTCCGCATCCTCGGCTTCACCTCCCTCTCTTACGTTTTCGTGGTCACCGTACTGATCGTCAAAAACCAACAAACAATTTCAGGCCTAATGTACGTAAGAGAAATAGGAAGAAAGGAAATTAGAATGGAGGAAGGCGGTGGAAGCGGTGAATATGTAATCGTGATGTATGAAATCGGTGAGAGAAGATGGAGTTGATGATCACCGATTTAGTGGGTGACGAAAAGCATCGTTTTAGTTGGAGAGGCAGGCGGTGGGCTGTGACTTTTCTGTAGAGATAACACGTGGAAACCAAACAAAGGAAAATGTAGCACGTGGAAACCACTTTTTCAAACATACAGAAAAATTAAAATAAAAATTAAAGGATAAATAAGAATTTAAGAAAAAAGAAAAAAATCCACCAATGGCAGCAAAGTCCTATTCACCTGGCACTTGTAAATTAGTGTGTGTGTGTGTATATATATATATATATATATATATATATATATATATATATATATATATATATATATATATATACACAATAACTTGTAAGAACAAACCGTATACCGACGACGGACATCATCGTTGTATACATAGCCACGAAATCCCGACATGCACACTATCCTGACCATTCGTGGTCGGGCGTGCTCGTTGTGGGTTGTGGTGCGTACCACGAAACCAAACAGCCAAATTAGAGCACCTCTCTCGATTTGGAATGAAAATAGTCGTTCAACGGCTAATTTAAAAAAATAATAAACAATATTTTTTTTATCTATAAATACCAAACTTTTAACCATCATTTCTTACACCATTTTTTTCTTTCTCTATACGCAAAATACACACACCATTTTCACAACCATCAAAAATGGATTCCAACCAAAATACCCTACCCCCTCCCAAACTTTAAAAATCATAAACCCGATAACGTTTTTGTGTTAGATAACACCCATCGCTAATTAATGACCATGAAATCACCTCAAGGTAGTTTTGTCAATTTGCTTCAAACCGGTTCCCATATCCAACAAACACCACTTTTCTAACAATAATATCAACCTTTCCTGACCTTTCAACAACAATTCCACCAATTTCAACAATTCCAACAGTTCCAACAAGAATTCAAGCCACAATCGTCACAACCACCACTTTCACAACCACCTCATTCGCCGAATTTCGTTTCGGAAACACAACCTTCAACACCACCACCACCTCAACCAAAAAAAGATGAAAAGAGATCCCCCCCTCCCAAAAAAATAAAAAATAGATTCACTACCTCTGAATTGAAGAGACCCCATAGTTTTTTCGCTAAATGAATGAGAAAAAGTGGGAGGACGGGTCTCTCCTCATTAGGCCCGCTTGGGTTATGGTTGGGGACACCCTACTGAGGTTTTCTTAAGAAATCATATCAAAATGATATTTTCCACTTATCCATCGAAGAGAGGAACAACCCTAGCTGAATTCACCGGATTTCGTTTCGGAAACACAACATTCACCGCCACCGGCGTAACCCACTACTACCCGCTAATTCTGCCAAACTTCACTTTCAACATGCTAGCATACTTCTTAGTTTCTCCTAGGATTCCCTTCTCACATCCCTTTGCCATCAGTTGCATAAGAAACTCCCACTAATACCCACGGACTACCTTATAAATAATTCTTCGACTGCATGGCCTCACACTCTAACTATTGGAGTCAGACAAGAGTTGTGCAATAGAGATAAACCTAACCTTCTAAAACTATCTAATTTTTGTAACATGTAACCTAGAATATTCACTTGATAGTTAACTGATACTAGTAGAGGTTCCTAAAAGCACAAAGTAAGCGACATTTGAGCATCGAGTTCTAAACCAATGAGCTACCTAATCGCGTCACTCGGATACCAACTTGTAACGTCCCAGAAATAATATGTAAAATTTTTTGTTTTAAATCAACCAAAACCATAAATCATTCATTCCAAAACCATCAAAGTAGGATAATGTATAAAATAGTTTTCAGAGTACACATCATATCATAAACTATGAAACACCGGTAGATGCGACGCAATCACTTCGATCTCTTCCCCTTGGAACTAGAAGTACCTAAAAAACATTTAAACATAAACCACAAGCACAAAGCTTAGTGAGTTTCCCCAAAATACCGCGTACCATACATACATATCAACTTTAAACTATAACGGGTCTATTTCACCATCGGATTTATTTCACCCTGAGTCTATTTCAAATCAATCGGTATTTTTCAACCGAACGAGTCTATTTCACCCCTGAGTCGCTACTGTTGGTATTTTTCAACCATACAGGTCTATTTCACCCTTGAGTCTATTTCACCCCACTCACATATAGCATACATGTATATAGGCATACAACAAGAGCCACAAAGACAACATGCACATACGACACCTAGTGTCCTACAGTATAGTGAGAAGACTCGCCTCAATCAATAACAAATAAGCCTCACACCTGAGCTGTTGGTACGAGAATCTCCTCACACTATACACATCAAAACCAAACCCTAATTAATAATTAGGGTAATTATCCCAACTTAACAAGTCCAAAACACCATGACAAATCCTTATTTCACCGCGCATACATATAACATATGGTGCTCACAAGGTATGGAGTAGCTTATACTCCATAAAACCAAAGTCTTAGGACCAAAAGCATAACAAACCAAGAACCAACCCTAGATCTAACAAAATGAAACATAAAGGTTCAAGCTTTATACCTCCTAGAGGTGAATGATGAAGCACAAAGTCTGGATCTTCAACCTAGAGGTTTCCCAATGCTTCTCCTAAGAACTCCCTTCTTCATAAAACACAAAAAATCACACAAAAGGCCTTAAACTCTCACAAAAGGGGCTAGGGTTTCAAAAGGACTGACGAAGAGGGTGAAGGTTAGAAGTAATAAGTGTTGGATTAGTGTCTAAGTCCATAACTATTTTGGTATGTACTTGACCCGATGGTGCAAGGTCCTTTTGGGTTGCCTTCACCAAAGCAACTTGATTGGAGAAATAAATAGAGAGAGAGGTTATTATGATTTATTAATATGTTATAAGAATAATATATTAAAGGAGAAATCATATTTGTTTAATTAATATTGGTCAATAATTAATTAAGAATTAATTTTGTGATCAAATGTAATTAATTAAACTAGAGGGGCTGAATTGTAATTATGTGATAGTTACAAAATAGGGTAAGGATTATCCTAAGGATAGGTTGAACGAATTTAAGGTGATAAGACCTTAGAATTCGTCCATGATAAGGATTCAAGGCTTATCTTATGGGTTGCTTGGTGGGCAAGCAACTAGATAAGGATAAGGACTGAAACCCTATCTCTACACCTATATAAACACCCTTTTGGCTCATAATTCGTCCAGACCTTCCCAAGGAATCTTAGGGACGAATTCTTATACCTCTCCTCTCTCTTTATACCTTCTCCATTTGCTCTTGGTGTTTGTGAACCATTAAAGGAGTGACACTTGTGACTCTAAGCCTTCCAAAGTCAATACAAGGAGATTTGGGATTGTTATTGCTACATAACAATCAAGGTAATATTATAAACCTATTCTTATGTTAATATGATTACTTATATGCTATAATTAGGGTTTTATTATGTGTTCATAATGTTGTGTATCTAATAGAGAAAACATAGATCCAATGCTAGGGTTGCATGTACACATAGGATTGTTTGTATAAAACCCATCAGTGGTATCAGAGCCAGGTTAACTTGTTTTCAATTAGTTTATTCAATTGTATGAACTTGACACATTAGGGTTTATTGCCAATAAACCCTAGGAGGCTAGGGTTTTTCGAGATTAGGGTTTGCAAACCCTAATTTGCAAGAGTTTGAATAAGATCTTCAAATCCTTTCCTTAAACCCTTAAATTTCGAAATCGAGGGTTTGTTTTAATCCCTTGATTTTTGAAATTTGCCTCCTCCCTAAGATAAGATCCTAAATTTTAGGGATTTGGATTATCCCATATCTTGTAATTATCCTCTAGTTGTTATATATGGTAATTATAGATTTTGCATTATCCTAACCATAATTTCGAAATCTAGAGAGATAATTAAGGGATTAGGATATCTTAAATGTATAAATGGTAATTATCCTCATGATTTAGATAATCCCTTATGATTTAATAATTAAATTAATAGTCTAATTCAAGATAATTATTAAATCAAGAGTTTTAATATTTAAAATTTTTTAATTTAAATGTCATAAATTCGAAAATTTTAAGCGAAATTAAAACTAAATTTTTTTGAAAAGTTTCAAAACTTGCCCTCAAGTTTTGGAATTTAAAAGTTGATTAAAAGTTTAATTAGGATGTTAAATTCTAAAACCCTAGTATTGTTTTGAAAAAATTCAAATTACACCCTTATGGTTTTATTAATTAATTAAGGTGTATAATTAAAAGAAGTTTAATAAATCCATAAAAGTTTTGGTTTACAATTAAAAAATATAATTGTTATATTTGACCACCTAGTATTTTAAAGTGTAAAACACACCCTATACTATATATAATATTAAAAGTCTAACATTATATATATGTATAAGTAAAAGTCAGTCTTACCGTTAGTAGGCCTCATTCACGAAGCTAGTCTATAAGGGGTGTTTAAGGAAATTACCTATAAAATGGCGATTGAATGGGTATCCACTCTTACCCACCGTACTCTTGACTAGTGGAGGGTCGTTAGCCGAATGGGTAGGATAGGACAAAAACCTTCCATTATAAGTATAATGAATTACAAAAGTAACTAAATGTTTTACAAATTCCCAATCTTAGTTACTTAGGCAAAAGTGAATTGATGCAATTCCATGAAATTACACTTTGTACCCTTGCGAAGACGTTAGTGGAGCGTGTGTGGTTTACCGGCACACTAAATGGTTCTAAGTGAAGGTAGCAAAGGGTGACTCAATGTTTGTCATAGTTCGGTGGAGCGTGTGTGGTTTACCAGCACATCGAATAGATGACTGTAACATGTGAGGGCACCATGTAAGTTTGCATGGTTATTCACACCCTCTTTGTGATCCTCGGCATCCCAGTCACAAACAAGAGGGGCATATCGAGATTTAAACATGCCATTGAAAGTTCAATGAATCTCAAAGGATCTAGGAGTTTTCATAGATTTAAAACTTAAATTCTTTTTTCGTTTTTCGTGGTGGAAATTAGTGAATCGTCATTCACTTACCTTCAAATATTCTACAATTAGGGTTACGGCATCCCTCTCCCGAGTTGTAGAATATTGTGTTGGGTCCTAGCCTTAGTATCTCATTTGGGTGATTTGCTAAGGACTCATTCAATCAACTAACTTGAATTTGTTTTTTCCCGTATTGTAGATGTCAAAGTTTGACAACTATGGTCTTCTCAAATCCCGTGGAACAAGCATTCCACATGAAGATGATATTCCACGATTCGATCGAGGAACAAGAGATCATACTTCACTTCCTCCTCCTCCTCTAATCATTCCCCCTAACCCACAAGTTCAAAGGCTTGAAAAGTTCAAGATCACTCAAGCCCTTTTGGCAAGTAAACATAAAGAAGGAAAGTCGGTGTGTGCACACGTCATAGGGATGAAGTCACACATTGATAGGTTAAGAATGTTGGGATCCGTTGTCTGTGAGGAAATAGCTGTTGATTGGGTTCTTCAATCACTTCCTAACTCATATAGTGAGTTCGTAAGAGAGTACTATATGATGAACCGCGACGTGGCCCTTATAGATCTCACCTATATGCTTATTGCTGCTGAATCAGAAATGTTTTGGCACAATGGAAAAGCAAAGTTGATTGGTGAATCTTCCTTCAAGACCTCTATGGATATAGACAATGGCAACGAAAGACATGCTATAATCGAAAGGTTTGATCATAAGAGAAAGGCGATGTCTGAAGTAGTTCCAAAAGAGTCAAATTGCTTTTATTGCCAAGAGAAAGGGCATTGGAGACGAAGCTGCCCTATTTACCTAAGAGATCTAAGAGATGGGAGAGTCAAAACGTATGGCTTTGCTTTAGGTAAAATCCATTGACTAACTCTTTTAAGCTTTTATGCTATATTCTTAATACATAATGTGATAAGATTACAATTGAGGTTTTGTAGGATCGAAGAAAAGAAAGGAAGCTTAAGGGAAGAAGTGAGCAAAATCTAATCGTGAAGGAATGGATTTCGATCGCATTTCTCGAAGATTAGATTCTTGAGCTACTACTTAGAGTTAGAATTAGATTGCTAAGAAAGATGTATTAGCATAGTTTTTCAATGAATTGCATTGTAAGGACAAATTTTTTTCCGCAGTAAAATAAATTTTGATTTTATATTATCTATTTATCCTTGCAATGGCGTATATGAAAAATTGATGTTTGGATGTTTCTATTATTAGCAATAATGGATTTGATTCTTAGTTATGGAAATGTCGAAAATTTAACAAATAGGGAGAGTTTCTCATCGCCCAAGTTTCAATTGGACAGAAATTTGGAATCACGCAACTTGGTTGCATGATGAATGAGAAATTTCATATTTGGAAATTAGACTAATTCGTTGACAAAGTGTCAAGTGAAGGACTTGGAGATCGAATACACAAAGTTGCGTGTTGATCAAGTCCACCATAAGAGTAACAATGATATTCGTCATGATTATACTTACAAGATTAAGTGTAATTATGAATTGATTGAAAAAGTTTAAACCAATAGCAGAACGAATAAGAAGAATAAAGTAGGCAGAAAGATAAAAGTTTCTCCATTCTAAGAAGAAGGGAGAGTAGCTTTTATGCTTTATGATAGGTCTTAATGATTAAGAACCATATCGCAATTAATCCTCTAAGTGAGTCTTAATACAATTGTATGTCTAAGAAGAGAAATCAAGAATTAAAGAAATGGTTAAATCAAGAATTCAATCATACTTCGTTCCAAAACAAGTCTTAGAGTTAAGATTGTGACATTGAGTGGATAAGTATTAAGAAGGTTTATAACATTCATCAAATGTGGAAAGTTGTGATGTCTTGGATAAGGCAAAGACCAACTAGGACCAATTTATGAAGTGTTTTGATAAAAGCTACACTAACTCTTGAATGTTTGGTTGTCAAGAAATGGTTATTGACAAGAGAATCTTATATGTCAAGGAGTCAGTGGGAGTCTTATGGTCTTGAAAGGTTTCAAGAACAAATCAAATAAACCTTATCGATCATCACTAGCACACGAGTTGAGGTTTATAACCTATCGTGTTGACATTATTTTGTTTCTGTTCCATTCCACTTGAGTTAATTATGCATGTGAGTCCTATGAGTTCTCATTTTGAATGCATAAAAGGCAAGGACCTTGATCAATGGAAAGTACATTGATAAGAAAAGGTGAGCTGCTTAACTACTTGGAAGACATGGTGGGCAACTGTGCTACCATAAAGGCAAGAAATCGAGATCAAGAAAGTTCGATCCATATGAGTTTGAATTTGTCGTAAACTTTGGTTTTAACAAATTCACATGGATAGGAACAAATACACCGTTTAAATCTAAGTTTCATAAGATTTCCTCCTTCATGAAAATGATTGTGAGGAAATGCTTTCACTAAGAAAGATTTAAGAAGATAGTGATTGTAAAATTGCATTCTCGAATTCGATTATGGTTACGGTATCCCTTTCCATAATTTGAATTGTGAGGTTTGGCAATTAGTCTTAAGTGTTTAGACACACATATGAACTATTGAAGGCAAAGGTGTATAAGTTCAAGAAGCCTTGATAAAAGATTATCAAAGCACTAAGTATGAAAAATATGAACTTAAGAAATTCAATAAGCATTGTTTTTTTTTCTGAAAGTTAAGATGTTTATGAATACATGTCGAAGCTAGTGGGAGCATAAGTGTTATGTTTTATAGTAATCATCATGATAGTGGGAGCATAAAAGTTATGATTGTATGATTATTAAGGCACATATTGCAAGTTGGCAATATTAATTATAGAAAACAAGAGTCATTATGTACAAAGTCGTAAGGATGGAATAGTTGTTTTGCTATAATTAAGGGAGAGAGAATATTATGCTTCATTTCAAATCTAAAGGATTAGGTTGAGAAATGTTAATAAATTTAGTCAATGGTACATAGTGTGTTCTTAAAATTTCGATTATGATTACGGCATTTCTCTTCACAATTCGAATTTTGAGAACATAGAAAATAAAACATTATGCGTCGTGTCTCATACGCTTCGGGTATAGGATCGATTGCAAATGCTTTAATGATTGACCATTCTAAATTTTTTTCAAATGTCTAGCGCATTTAGAGGGAAAAGGGACTAGAATTGGTTTTGACTAAAACAATTAAACAACTATCAAAGGACAACCCAAAGTTCGACGAGGATTGGTCGCTTGTGAGTAGTTGGAAGTATAGTATTGGAAAATCTGGAAATCTTTCCATATTGGATGGACCATATCGACTCTATTATGAATAGAAAAGATTCTATTAAGAATGAGTTGTCATATGGAACATATGGAAGTGTGTCCATATTGGGAATTGAATATTGAGAAATCTATGACTAGATTAGAAACTTCTATGCAAAAGGATGTTCAAAGGAATGTACTTTGAGTGAGAGACATCGTGTCTATGGAATTGTCTTGTAACAATCTCCGATATAGGACTTTGTAATATCATTGGCAATAGTCTTTGTGACTTTTGTGCAGTGACATTACGAAAGGACAATTGCATAAAATGTTAGAATCTAGAATATTCTATAAGTAGCAAGAATTTGATATTCTTTCACTTATGAAAAAGGATTTGGAGTTGTGAAATGAGAATGATTGGAAATGTGCTCAATTTGGTCTATTTCACAAAGTAAGAACCATAGGTAAACATTGTGTGCATGCTAGGAGCATGGGACAAGTGTAATAATTCAAGAAAGAAGTTGATTACCCGAAACGACAAATAATGAGTAATCAATATGGTGATAAATAAAAGGCGTTTTATTTATACTCAAAGGTTGAGACCATATGGGATTAGTATTATTCTTGTGTTTCACATCTGCATGTTTTCACTTCCAGAATAATTGAGTTTATTAAGAATAATCGAATTATTCGAACGGGCCACAGTCATTCATATGTTGGAAGTAGGTATGAATGAAGACTGTCATGAATTGGTGTGTGGATTGTCTAAAAGAGTATTAGACATAAGCAAATGTTTGTTGCAACGTTCGTGAGTGCTTATGAATATGATTTGAGCATTGGATTAAACCCACGCTCACTTGGATTACTCCATTAATTGTATCACGAGTGATTGGTGAGACGATAACATCTTATATTCTTGAAACCGAGATGTGTGAGTTGTATCTTGCAAATCAGTTTCATATTGATAATATGTAAACGCACTAGTAACTTGGTGTTATAAAACATATTGTTGTGTGTGATTTGGTGAGTGAGTGCAAGCAAGCATTGTATCAAAGTTTATCTGTTCCTTTTATCCAAAGTAGGATAAAAGTGATATCTTTGGGCCCCTCGATGATTTAGTGATGACAAACGTAAATGCTCGGCCGGGCTAGGGCTAATTTGATTTGTTCAATTAGTCGGTCGTCATAAATCGGAAATCGAGATATAGTATAAAAAGAATGATTTGAAATCATATCTCATATGATATCTAGAATGGAGGAATATATGATCCCTTATCTAAGGACACGCGTATCTGATAGGATCAGAGTTGACAGCGGCTTTGGAAAGCTACGATTGCAGATCAGGATCTGAAGTCATACGTAGAATAGTTGTTAGACTTATCCAAGTGGGAGACTGTTGGATTAGTGTCTAAGTCCATAACTATTTTGGTATGTACTTGACCCGATGGTGCATGGTCATTTTGGGTTGCCTTCACCAAAACAACTTGATTGGAGAAATAAATAGAGAGAGAGGTTATTATGATTTATTAATATGTTATAAGAATAATATATTAAAGGAGAAATCATATTTGTTTAATTAATATTGGTCAATAATTAATTAAGAATTAATTTTGTGATCAAATGTAATTAATTAAACTAGAGGGGCTGAATTGTAATTATGTGATAGTTACAAAATAGGGTAAGGATTATCCTAAGGATAGGTTGAACGAATTTAAGGTGATAAGACCTTAGAATTCGTCCATGATAAGGATTCAAGGCTTATCTTATGGGTTGCTTGGTGGGTAAACAACTAGATAAGGATAAGGACTGAAACCCTATCTCTACACCTATATAAACACCCTTTTGGCTCATAATTCGTCCAGATCTTCCCAAGGCATCTTAGGGACGAATTCTTATACCTCTCCTCTCTCTTTATACCTTCTCCATTTACTCTTGGTGTTTGTGAACCATTAGAGGAGTGACACTTATGACTCTAAGCCTTCCAAAGTCAATACAAGGAGATTTGGGATTGTTATTGCTACATAACAATCAAGGTAATATTATAAACCTATTCTTATGTTAATATGATTACTTATATGCTAGAATTAGGGTTTTATTATGTGTTCGTAATGTTGTGTATCTAATAGTGAAAACATAGATCCAATGCTAGGGTTGCATGTACACATAGGATTGTTTGTATAAAACCCATCAATAAGGGCCTCCAAGAGATTAAGGTCCTTAAATAGGGTCCAAGACACCAAAATTAGGATGTGCACCCTACACGATTACGCCCTGCGTAACCTGGGTACGCCCTATGTACTCCATTAAGTCTCGCGTCCAAGTTAATGAGTTACGTTCTGCATAACTCAACTGACTACGCCCCACGTACAGCCAACATTTGCAAAAATAAATAAACTTTAATTATAAAGAAATGCACCTAGAAATGGGGTGTTACAAATCAGAGAGCGAGAGGGGAGAGAAGGGAGAACAAAACAGATAGATGGTATGGGAGAGAATAAAGACGAGAGAAAAAAAGTACATGTGGAGGAGGAGAGACCGGCGAAGCTAACGACATGACTGACAGATGCAATGGTGGAGCTCTCGTGAACGACAACAGACCAAATGGATGCATGTAGTTTCTTTTTAAGTTAGAAGATGTCTGAAAGAAATAAAAGCTTCTTCTTATGTGTGCGTGAAAAAAGAGGCTAAACAATTTTTTTTATGTGTGCGGTCTTTTAAAAATAAATGTTATTTTTCAAAATTATATATTCATGCACATACAATGGTCAAAAGGTCTACAAAACCAAACATCACCTTACATAGTATTTAATTACTAGTCAACCCATAATATGCTAATTACTATGATTAGGAAACCATGATTTTGATTCCTTTAGACATTTTTCCTTTCGTGTTTTGTTTACTATAAATGCAAAATACAATGGTATATTCACGCAGCCTTTTAAAAATAAATGTTATTTTTCAAAATTGTATATTCGTGCATATACAATGGTCAAAAGGTCTAAAAATACAAACACCATACTATCTAATTAGTCAACCCATAATCTGCTAATTACTATGATTAGGAAACCATTATTTTGATTCCTTTTAGACATTTTTGTGTTTTGTTTACTATAAATGCGAAATACAATTCAAACCTTACTTCTCTCAACTTTATATAATTATACGAACCTCTCAACCAATTTTATGGTCCTTTGCTAAAATTAAAAGCATGGTCTTTGAGAGTGTCTTTTTCAACATTTCTGTAAAGAACACCCTAAAGAAAAAGGAAAGTGAAAATGTCCGAAAGAAGCCACCGATCTTGTCTTTTCATTTCAAGCTTTTATATTGAAATCTTGGAGTCAAGTCCGGACAAATAGTTACTAGTCGTCATACCGCCTAATGCCCATATCGTACCATCACAATAATTCACAATAATTCACAATAATTAAAAGTAAATAAGTGTAGTATAAATAAACGAGACCAAATTTATAAACGAGTCAAGATGTGTAAAACATTTATTTATCAAGTAAATTATAAACAAACCAATACAATCTTAGTTTATTTGAAAAGATTATAGATAAATCCAAATGGTTTGTTGAGTTACTTCAAACGAAAGGTAAAATGAAAGAAAAAACAAATTACAAGTTATTTTTTATTTATAAAATCCCATTCCCCTCCATAAAATCTCACCATCATCCACCCCACGCACACAGTAACCCACCTTCTACACACACACACAGACAAATGAAGATGGACAAAAGAGTCAAATTTAATATCTTCTGCTTCTTGTTCGTATTACTATCATCCATCTTCGTAAGTTCTTCACATTTGGCTTCTTCTTCTTCCATTAACTTGTCTTTTACCTTAATTTGTTTGCTCTTACTCATTTAATTCATGCATGCAGGTTTCCATAGTCGAGGCAACCCCTCCTGGTGTTGCGAACTTGAGTAAATCAAATCCTTTTTCCCCTAAATCTTCTATAACTCGTTACTGGAAAACCCAGATCTCCAATCGTTTTCCGATCCCTTCTTTTCTTCTTTCCAAAGCTTCACCACTCTCACCTTTCGAATTCTCATTATTCACCAAATTAGCTTCCAACCACTCTCTTTCATCTCATCTTTCTTCCTTCTGCTCCTCCGCCGACTTATTCTGTTTCTCCGATCCCACCTCCATTAATTCCGGTCGTTTAAAAGACACCAACTTTGCTGTTTACAACTCCAAACGTTTCTCCACCTACGGCTCCTCCCAAGTTGGCGGCGCCGACACTTTCAAAAACTACTCGGAAAACATTAACTTTGCATCTAGTGGTTTCGCCAGATACAGCGGCATATCCACCGGCCACCATGAAGGATTCACCTCCTACGCGACTGACGCCAACGTCGCTAACTCAAACTTCACCAGCTACGCCACCGATGCCACCGGAGGTAATGGCGATTTCACCTCCTATATGCCACGTGTCAATGTGCCTGATCTCCGGTTTGCATCCTACTCAGCCAACGGAAACAACCATGCCATGTCGTTCAAGAGCTACGTCGACGACACAAACTCCGGGAACCAACAGTTCATGAACTACGGTAAAAATGGGAACGGAGTTCCGGTGGGGTTCACCGGGTATGGCGACACGTCGAATGTAATCGGGTCCACTTTTTCGCACTATGCTGATCTGGCAAACGATGCGAATGATACTTTCAAGGCGTATTCATCAAATGCAAATAACCCAAAAAACGATTTTAAAGCATATGGTGGTAATAGTGGAAATGCCGGGTCGGATTCTTTTGTGAGTTACCGAGATGGAGCGAACTCGGGTACAGACACATTTCTGTCATACGGTAGAAAATCAAATTCGGGCAAAACAAATTTTGTAAATTATGGAAAATCATTCAACCCGGGTGTCGATTCGTTTAGAGAATACGGTAAAGGATCCACGGGTCAATCTACCGGTTTTAGTATCTATGCTTTGAATACCACATTCAAAGACTATACCAAAACTGGTGTCACATTTGGTCAATACACAAAACCCGGGTCAAAAACGGGTCCTACCAAGGTCAGTGGCAGTTTGGTAAATAAATGGTCGGAGCCGGTTAAATTCTTTCGGGAGAAAATGTTGAAGAAAGGTACCGTTATGACAATGCCCGACATTGTTGACAAAATGCCTAAACGGTCGTTTTTGCCCAGGGCCATCACGTCGAAATTACCGTTTGCCACCGACAAAATATCTGGTGTGAAGGAAGTTTTCCAGGCTCGGGACGGTTCTGTTCTGGAGCGTGTTTTAACGAATACGCTGTCAGAATGTGAGCGGGCCCCGAGCCAGGGTGAGACCAAACAGTGTGTTGGATCGATTGAAGACATGATCGATTTCGCTGTTTCGGTTTTGGGTCATGATGTTGTGGCAAGGACGACAGAGAATGTTAGAGGGTCAAAAGAAAAGGTGATGATCGGAGAAGTCAAAGGGGTCAACGGTGGGAAGCTCACTAAGTCAGTGTCATGCCATCAAAGCTTGTATCCATACCTTCTCTATTATTGCCACTCTGTCCCGAAAGTGAGAGTCTATGTAGCTGATATACTTGACGTGTACAATAAGGCAAAAATTAATACCGGTGTTGCAATATGTCATATTGATACATCAGCATGGAGCCCGGGTCACGGAGCATTTGTGGCACTTGGGTCGGGTCCGGGTCTTATTGAAGTCTGCCATTGGATATTTGAGAATGACATGACGTGGACCACATCGGATTGAAGATGAACACGTGTGTTTGCTTTATCATTCATAAAGTCATAGTAATGTTGTTGTCATGAGATTTTAGAAATTTGATTGTTGTGCGCTTGGTGTTATTGTAATGGTTTTGAAATATTTATAAAACAGATATTGTCGGATTTGGTTAGATAGATGTCCATAAATAAAATAATGAACACCCATACTTTATTGTAAAAGAATATTTTATTTTAATGACTAACAAATGTGATGAAATGTAAATGTACTGATAACATGGACTAACACGTGATATGAAATCAAAATATAGAAAGAACACTTTAAAGTCATAGAGGATATGTTAATTAAGATTATATTATACAGATAGTACACAAAATAAATAAAATAAAACAAAAATAAGCTAAATAAAACGAGTTATATGAGTTGAAAATCGCTTATAATTAAATTTAATATATAATTCATTAAAGAAATAAGATCTGTTCCTTTTTGAGTTTTGACCCATACTTGAGAATATCCGATTCAATTTTACATGTCGATGTATAAAAGTAATCATTTGTATAGTTGTAGGATGGCCGAAGATGGAGTGGAAAGAGGGGAAATTTTGATGTAGAAAGAAAGATGAAGGAATAGAAGTATAATCACTCTCAACAGGTGCTACCTTTATATCCCATCTCATCTGTGTGGCCTTATAGAACTCGCTTCTCAGATTTCTACCTAATTTTTTTAGCTTTTTCATTTTGGTATTTTTAGCATGTTTACATATAATTTATCAGTAATCAACATTTTTATAAATCACATTTGATTTTTTGTTTGCCCAACTCTTTTTTGCTTTGATTTTATGATTCACATGTGTATACAAAGTGTCCCAAAATCTTACCTTCTGTCGTATGCTTTTTGATTCTACATTTGGTTACAATTCTCATTTATGATTTATGCGTGCTTGAAGTAGGACATTAGAAGCTATGAAAAATGAAATGATGGGTGCGATTGCGTGCTGGGAAAGAAGCATACATCGGCAGGATAAAAATGATTTAGAGTTGTCCTTTTGTGGTCACGCATGCTAAACAAGTGGTACATTGTATCCACTTTCATCCACTAAATTTGCTCTTTATTTTAACACATTCATATGTACCCCATGTTCCGTTTGCGTCCAAAGGATTCTTGTAATTTGGTTGTTTTCATTAATTATTAGGATAGAAAATGCAATTGGTGTGGAATAGAGATTTACATAAAACTTATAGGACCAATTATAGGGACCCAAATTAAAGTGTTGATATCTCTAAAAATCATGTATGTTTCTTTGCTTCAAATTAGTTGATTTGTTACTTGTCCCCTCTCTCTTATTTGAAATGTTTTGAAAGTATTACCTATATGGTTTGTTTGCTTTATGGTAGGGTGGCAATTGTTGATATGATACGACAAAAATACACGACACGAAACGAAATTGAGACGAAACTGAAATTTGAATTCGTGTTCGTGTTAAGCGTAAAAAACACGATGTCATGCCGTGTCGTGTTCGTGTTTAAAATTCAACACGAAATTGACACGATTTAGCATTTATTTGTCGTGTTTTCGTGTTTGTTGTGTTTTTCTTGTTATGTATAATTAAATATTGAGAAATTAAGTATTCTCCTACATTTTCTTTCTATATATCTTCCTACCAATATGAAATCATGACATGTGTTATATTTTGATAAAATTAATTATATATTTGAACACTTCTCAACATTTCAACCAGGTAGGAAGATAATTAGGAAGAAAAGTTGGAGGATATTTAATTTCTCTTAAATGTTAATTAAATAAAATATTTTTTTATTATGTTGTCTTTGTCGTGTGGTGTCGTGTTTGTCGTTTTTTAATCGGTTCGTTTTCATGTTAGTTAAAAAAAACACGACATCGTGTCGTGTCGTGTTCGTGTTACATAAAACATTATCGTGTTGTGTCAGATAAAAACACGACACAATGACCCGATTTGCCATTCCTACTATATGACATATATGTTCATGGCATGAAAATGATATTTGGGACATATTTTAGAATGGAAAATGTTGTATGATTTGGAAATATGATTTTGAAGTATCCTTACTTGTGTATTGCATATAGGATAGGTGTTGAAAGTCCTCATGACTTATATTACAAGTAAATGGTGAAATTCCAGTTATAAGGATCCAATATTCTGGTTTGAAGCAAAAGCTTCGTGATAGGCTTTACAGCCCATTCCATGGAAGACATGTTTAGTGGTCATGTGTCTATCTTAAATTTTTTAAAGAGGATAGTGGGTAGTCATCGACAACGGTATAAGCGGGTGCCTTATTTGAAATCTGCCAAACCATTGAACCCAGAATTGTAAGGGATTTTTTATAGAGTAGTGGACTGGGTTTGGGTTAGTTGCATATGCATTTGTATTGTTTCTTTTATGAATTTATACTAATTCAATACTTTTACCACTAGTTTGTTGAAATGATTATTAGAGATGGAATTTAACCATCCACTGATTAGATAACAAGTTCAAGGACTATAGAGCATTAGAAACATAAGAATAAATAAGGGATAATGACTTAAAAATGTAATATATTTTTTGTATTTGTACACATTTGGTCATTGAATTTTTTTCGTCCATATTACCCATTCAACTTGTTAAACTGTACACATTCAGTCATTATGACCGGTTACTCTAGGTTAGCCGGGAAAAATGACTTAATTGGGTAATATATTTTTTATTTTATACACATTTAGTCTTTAATATTTTTGTATACAGTTAGTCCTTAATACTTTATTTTTTTTTGTTTTAAAATAAGTCTTCTTTGTTTTTGTACTCATTCAGTAGTTATGAATAATTTCTTTAGGCTGTTTATGTTTATGTCCATCGCGATCTCGACTGCTTGGTTGCGTAGGCCTTGTGGTTGGGCTTAGGTCTTGTGTTCTGAACGTCGTAACTTCTTCATACGATATCATATTTTAACGATCATTATATCCATGTGTTCGTTTTTTAAGTCTACTACAACTTTCGTTAAGATCATTCTCGTTAAAATGTAACATATTTTTACTTACGATTTTATAAAAAAAACCATACATGCTTTCATAAAACGAATGGATATAAAGATCGTAAGTAAAAATATATTATTTTTAAACGGGAGTAATCTAATTGAATGTTGTAATAGACTAAAATACGAACGCATGAATATAAAAATCGTTAGAATCTGAGATCGTATGAAGAAGTTATGACGTTCAAAATGCATGACCTAAACAACCAAGTAGTCGAGATCATGATGGACATAAACATAAAAAGACCCAAACACCTCATTAATGAATATCCTACGTAAGATGTCGTGATAAAAACCTAAAAGAATCATTTATAAGTACTGAATGAGTACAAAAATAAAAATGATTTATTTTGCAACAAAATAAATATTAAGGACTAAATGTGTATAAAAATATTAAGGACTAAATGTGTACAAAGTGAGAAGTATATTACCCTATTAAGCCATTTTTACCGGCTACTCTGGAGTAGCCGATCATAAGGACTGAATGTGTATAGTTTAAAAGGTTGAAGGGGTAAATGTGGACGAAAAAAAAAACTCATTACCAAATGTGTACAAATCGAAAAATATATTACCATTATCCCAATAAATAAATAAATACTTATGATACTTAAAATCATATTTGAGAAATGTTAGGGTTGAAACCCCCAAAATCATCATCAAAACTCCAAACAAACATCTATGACGAAAATTGTTGCTTGGAGAATGATCAAGGAAGGTGATGAATGCCATAAACTCAACTAATTGTATGGTTAACATGGAGAATTTAGACTTAGAGGATTACCTCAGACCTTACCCTAGCTTATGAAATGAATAGATAAGAGAAGAATTATACCATATAGAGCTAAAGGATGAAGAGAACTTGACTAGATCTTTGCCAATTATACTTTAGATCTTCATCTTCATTTACCAAGAGATGAGAGAAAATCGCAATGGGGAAAGTTCTCCGTTGCTGACCACCATTTAGTAGAAATTTATCTAGTAACTTGTATATTTACAATATAAGTCCTTCCTTAGCAATAATAAATAAGTCATATTTCAAGTTAATCAAATCAAATCTTGATCAACACTAGATTTTTATCTAAATTTTCAGTTTAGCCCTAGTTTAATATTTTGACTCAACGAGATACTAATTTATTTTTAATAATTAAATAAATAAATATTATATATTCAAAATCATTATTTTAATCTTTTAATTTATTTTAATTATTTTTCTAAAAATTTATTTTTCACTAAAATTGATAAAATTCTAGGCCCCAAAAGATGATGTTACAATAAATTTAAGTCTATATATGCACCTGTATTCACTAGATTTGATAATATAATAAATTCTATAAAGCATATTCCTCCGCACCATAATTTTAATCTTGTTAGGCATAAATTTATTCCACTGTGTAAGACTATTACCGACATAAAAAAAACATCATTAATATGAGGTTGTGTTGAGCTAACAAATCGGACTTACGAGCATCTAGCTCCCACATATATTTATCCATTTGATCAGAGAAGCTAACTGGATCAAGAAGACTGAAAAAGACTCGATAACTAAGTATCTTCACCCCTAACATTCATCGTCCAATTCTAACTCAACACTTGATCATATCACGTATCTTTCATGCAACAATCTTTAACATTTTCAAGAAGATAAAATCTAGGAAACAAATACATCATAGATGTTTCCAATCCAAACATATTTATAAAAAAAGAGTCGAAGAATAACCAACTTGTTTTTTAAGGTAAAGTAAAACACCATACCCTGTTCACGTAGATTGTTACTTGACACGTGTAATGTCTTTATTTTCAACCCAAAATTTTTATTTTTATTTATTAAAAGATATCAGAATATAATTACATTGTGCGGAAACATGTTGCGAATATGCATTTGTATAGTCGAACCTTGCCCTTCACATTGGTATTTGAAAAAAAATTATATTCAACTGGGTAAACACGAAGCTTAGTGAGTTTCCTAAAATACCATATACTACAATACATATACATGCATACAAACAGTGGCTCCCGAACTTTTGTCCTTATACCACAACCCTAACTAAATCTACGCGGGTCTATAGGCTCTCGTATTTTGGTCGTTCAACCATCAACCCTAACTCAATCTATGCGGGTTTATAGACTCTCGTACTTTGGTCGTTCCACCATCAACGCTAACTATGTCTATGTAGGTCTTTAGGCTCCTGTACTTTGGTCGTTCCACCATCAACCCTAACTATGTCTATACGGGTCTATAGGCTCCCGTACTTTGGTCATTCTGCCATCAACCCTAACTATGTCTATGTGGGTCTATAGGTACCGTACTTTGTAATTCCGTCATCAACCTTAACTCAATTTATGTTGGTCTATAGGCTCCCGTACTTTGGTCGTTCGGCCATCAAACCTAACTAACTCTAATATCACAACAATTACGCACAAAGAGAATGCACTTTAGATTCTATAGGAACATTTATATTTTCTACCTTACTAGTTTACACTTAAGCACATAGAGATTATACTACCAGCTCTACTCTATTAGTTCTCTATCCTAACATATATATATATATATATATATATATATATATATATATATATATATATATATATATATATATGATGTAATATATGGTATAGTGAAATAACTCACATGGACAATTACTCTGACGATTAATAGTTATCTGGGTGATCATACTGACAATCTAACTGGCAGGTGATGTGTCTATCTAGTATTAACCTATAATACTATGAACTATTAATTCCCATGACAATTTGGTAATGAAAGCTAGATCTTTCAATAATCCTAATGAATACTGAGAGTTCTATCAATTAAGGATTAGCTAGGCCGAACAGTTGGGATGCAAGACCATTTCGACATATAGCCTTTCTGAAATCCAACAATCAAGCCAACGTTATCATTCTAAACACCTCTCACATAAGTAGATCAATCGGCATTATAACTGTAATTACTGATAAATCCTATTTATATATCCATAACTACGACTATGAATATAAATATAAGTTACACTTAAAGTATAGCTTAACTTATAGGGATCCTAACGAAAACTATGAAGATCGCAGGCAAGTCTTCGATATCGAGCACTTCTATTTGCCTGACTCTACTACCTCAGAGCTTCGCTAAAGTGGAGTTTCTCGGACTCCCGAAAATACCCCAAAGGTCGGATTTGGGAGAGATGAGAGAGTTTGGAGTGAGGGTGGTGTGAGAAATGAAAGAGACCGAACACTTTTATTTATAGTAGGGGTGTATGTCGTGCACCACAGATGCACAACGTGCATCTTTTCGGGGTTGGTGACGTGGCTTTAGTCAGAGGGTGACACGTGGCAAAAACTTGGTGGGTTGCGTCGGGTTGTCTTTGTGCGCGGCACAGTGCTTGTGTACGTGTGCGATTTTCTAATTTATGTAAATTTCGTAACTGTCACAACTGTAAATTTTAAGCTATGTAATCTACACATTCAAGTTAATGTGAATCAAAAACTTTAACCAAATACAAGATACAAGTACTATAGATAGTCATCAAACAATTGGAGACCCTAGAAGTTTTGGTTAAGTCCATTATGGACTAAGACTTCTTTATTGGATCCAAATGGACCAATAAGCTTCCAATTGGACTATCATGGGTTTAGGACCCTAATTGGGCTCTAATTGGACCCACACTCGTCTATTTCAATATTTTGGGCTAGGTAGAACCTAGAAGGAAATAAAACACAAGTTTTGATCCATAATTAAACCTAACCTAGCTTAATAAAGCACAAAAATCACAATTTTATTTTATAAGTCCAATAAATACCCTAAACTACCTCTAATGTTGGGCTTAGGGGCAAAAGCCCAAATTTTTCCTCCTTCCCTTCATATTCTCGGCCCAAGGCCCAAACACAAGGAGAGGTTGACTTTTAAGTGCCACCTCATTTTTACCCATGGGTTCTCCATGCAAAAATCACATTCATCCATGCAAGCATCACCTCAAAGTCTTTTCTTCCTTCTCTCTCTCTCTCTCCCTCTCCCTTCTTGTTTCGGCCGAGGATAACCAACACACACACACATCTCACAAAATTCTCTCAAAAATTCTCTCAAGAAGCTCTCTTCTTCCCTCTCCAAAGATCTCGAAATTTAGAGGCTTTCCAAAGGGATTTTTGCAAGTAAATCATCTCCTAAGGTAAGATTATGCATAGATCTATGGTTTAAATTCTTTTGTTATCAAAATCCTCCCCTAATCTATACAAAAATCGTGATCTAGCATCCTCAAACCATCTCAAACTCAAGATCTTCACCAAAGGGAGCCAAGGCCAAAAACACTTCATTTCTCCTTCCATTTTCATTCCAAAAACCGAAACAACATCCCAAGGTGAGATTCATACCCCTATTTTCTGTTTTTAAGAGTTTTTGTGGGGGGGGAATACAAGTGAAAGTGTAGATCTATATGTATTTGTATGCCTTGTATGATTTCCATGCTTATATGTATGCTTATATGTGTTTTAATGTTGGATCTAGCCATTAAACCCCTCAAAACCGAGATATAACTCATGTTTTATGATATTAGCTTCAAATATGTTACTACATAAAAAGTGATACTAGATAAATAGCCAAGTGGTTAGCAACAATTTTTTTTAAGCTAAAAACACACATCTTGGGCCAAAAATGTGAAAAATACAAAATTAAGGGCCCAAAATGACATTTTACAGATTCTGATAGTTGAAATGTGTCAAAACAGTTTCAATAAAGCTATTTCTGGAATTTTATTCATTTTGAGGATTAAAAACATGAATTTCAAGCCTATTGGGCTAAAAATGTAAATTTCGGCCCAATAAGGCCCATTATGCGAATTTTTCTGTTTTGAAGGGCCAAAACTGTGAAATTCTGTAAAACAGTGGACTATAAGTGTCCCAAACCCTTTTCAAAGGTTTAAAATGCTTTTTAAATTTAAAAAGGACCAAAGTTGCAAAAATTTTCCATTTTGGGCCAAAATTGTCAAAATTGCGAAAAGATGGGCTAAAACCGAGAAAAACAGCATTTTCAGGGACTTAAACTGTTTTCTTTGAAAAATATGCTGAAAAATATTAATTTCAATAATTTTTGGTGTTAAAATGTCAAGAAAAATAGTTTAAGGACCAAACCGGGAAATATTCGAATAAAAGGGTTGAAAATGTAAATTTTACAAATAATGAGGGGCTGAAAACAGAAATATTTCAAGGCTGATTCATTATGTACAATGTGATCAAATAATGACACCTCAACTACCAACGAAATACAACTCATTACAATACCAAAAGTCGTTGTTAAACGAATTGGCTCGGTCTCGAGCCAATGAAAATCCACAACTACTAACTCTTTGATACATACAAATAACGATTGGTAATACACATACATACGAGTGTGCACAGACGTCTACGCACCATCTTCGGGCCCCAAAGTGTAAAATCTTGTTTGTTGGGCCTAGCTAGCCCAATGACCTGATCTTAAGGCCCGAAGACATTTTTTTCTACGAAGTGTTGAGTTTTACCGACTTGGCACAACGTAGGGTGACTTTCAATGGCTTGTATCATTGGACCCCAAGGGCCATGGTATTGCTAGAAAAGTCTACACATTTTACGAGGCGGGTCGGGGACCCCTCGCACACATTTTTCCCCAGCCGGTTAATAGAGTTACCGGGGTCTTCGTGACCTCTTTCTCTTCGGATGTGGGACCACTCATAGTCCGGGCGATTGGATAACGTGATTAGTACTGACGACGCCTTCGGGAATCGTTGGTATATCTATAAACCGGGCATTTGTGTAATGCGGGTTTGTAGTAAATAATCAATGCTCGAGAACCTTCCAACGTCGCTTGGGACCGATACTACTATTTTTGTAATGGTTTCAACGCAACTCAATGGATTTCAAAAGAACTAGGGGAACATCGGGTTTCCCTAGGGTTTTTATCACATACCGATTTTAAACGCATACATCTTAAATGAACAACTTATTTTGCAAGTATAGAAACAAACAAGCATACCTATGGATCTTCACAAACGTTTTTGAAAGCTTTTCTTTTCAGAAAATATCGGATTTTCTGGTGGTTTTTCAAACAATATAAACATTCGATTTCAAACACTACTTATGAACTCACCAACATTTCATATGTTGACGTTTTTCAAAATACTTGTATTCTCAGGAAACCAGTGAATCAAGGGAAATCATGCTCAGTGACGGTTGCAGTTTATTTTTGAATGAACCAAACAATATTAATTTTTGGAAATGTAATGTTAAAACAATGTATGACATGTAAACACTACTGGTTGTATTATGTTGATGAATGGTGACGAATGTTGTTTGTTTCATATATATTCAATGTTATGGTATTCAATTGAGTCACGACAGCCCCCGGACGTTTCCGCCGTCTGGTTCGGGGGTGTGACAGGTTGGTATCAGAGCTTTGTTTATAGTGAACTAGCATGTCGAGCCATACATTGATATGCAACTATAAACCAAAAAGAGGGACTAACATAACTCTGAACAGAACAAGTAAATAAAACACACTTGCTTGCATTAGGAATAAGGATCCAACGCTGAATCAAACACCATAATGCTGGTATCCCGGTTAACTCAGGACTGTTCTTAGTGATACCAAGGAGTGAATGTAGCCTGATCAACTACATTCTCTCCAAGGTAAAACTAACACACGTCTTGATGAGATCGGGATAGCTAGGGAACCTAAAATTATAACCTTATCACCAAAAAGAGAATGTATGTTTAGTCTGCAATAGTGGAAGAGACATAGGATAATATTAGTGAACTTTTACGTGTTTACTATGTGTTGCGAATCTAGGATTGTGTGCTAAATGATAGAAGTACTTAAGTCCGTACCATACCCCTAGTTAGTAGGATCACAACCTCACCGAAACCACGTACACTCAACATCTTTCCGTTTCATGACAAAAAGATGCCTCGCCCAGCTACTCGCGGAAATCCCGAACCAACCCCGCCGGAAGTTGACTCCACTGCTTTTCAGGCAGCCGTGTCTGCTGCGGTCACGGCAGCTATGGCACAACTTCACCGAGGGAACAACGGAGGAGGTAACGGGCAAGGATCCGGAAGTTCGAACAACGGGACGAACCAAGGACTCACTAAAACGTGCACCTACAAGGATTTTGCGAACGCTAAACCCCGAACTTTCAACGGTACCGGGGGAGTGATCGCCCTAAAGCGATGGATCGAGAAAGTAGAGTCGGTATTCGAGATATGCGAGTGCCCCGAGCAGATGAAAGTGAAGTTCGCGGCCTGCACTTTTGTGGACCAAGCGCTCACTTGGTGGAATGGTCATGTGGAAGCTATGACACTTCCTGTCGCCAACTCTATTCCCTGGGCAGAGATGAAAGAGATGTTGACGGCTGAGTACTGCCCCCGAGGCGAAATACAGAAGATGGAGCAGGAACTATGGAATCTCACGGTGCAGAATGGGAACATCGATGCTTACATATCGAGATTCAGCGAACTATCTCTGTTGTGCCCGGGTATGATCACATCAGAGGGGAAGAAGATTGAACGATTCATTTGGGGACTGACATCCCCCATTCAAGGGAATGTGATAGCTGCGAACCCTGAAACGTTTGACAGTGCAAAGAGATTGGCGAAGAGGCTATATGATCATAACCACAAAAAGGGCGAGAAACCGGTAGAGACGGAGAAGAAGAAGGAGAGTGATGGTAGGAAAGGATGGAACAACAAGAGGAAGGGGCGTCAGGGCCCCGAGACCTCTAAAAGGCAGCAAACGGTGGCAGTTCACGCTGTCACTGCGCCGGTACCAGTCACATCACATGCTCCAGCCTCAGCTACTTCAAATACTTCAAGACCCTATTCCGGCACTCATCCCAAATGCAACAAGTGCGGTTTCCATCACCAAGGAGAATGTAGGGAGTTCCATTGCACCAGTTGCAATCGAAGGGGACACACTGCAAGGTTCTGCAGGACTTATCCTTCTCAGAACCAGAGTCAGGGGAACAACCAGAACAACAACAACAACAACAACCACCGCAATACCAACAACACCAATGCCGGCGGCAATAACACAGGGCCTAGCCACACCTGTTTCGGGTGTGGAAGGACGGGACATTTCCGTCGAGACTGCCCTAATAACAACAACAACTCAGGAAACAGAGGAGCAGGAAGAATGCTGACTATGGGTCAGAGTGATGCAGTTCAAGATCCCGCAGTTGTGACCGGTACGTTTCTCCTAAACCACACTTATGCGTGCATCTTATTTGATACCGGAGCGGAGCGAAGTTTCGTAAGCGAGAAGTTTAAACATTTACTAAAACAACAACCCCAGAAGCTAAATGAAACCTATACGGTGGAAATGGCCAATGGGAAAACCGAATCCACTAGGGAGATCTACATCGGATGTACCCTAACCCTTAACCAGCACGTCTTTCAAATAGATCTGATGCCAGTGTCAATTAGGAGTTTCGATGTGATTATCGGCATGGATTGGTTAAGCCCCCACCATGCTGAGATTATGTGCCACGAGAAGGCCGTTCGCCTTCGTCTCCCGAATCACGAAACCCTAGTAATTTACGGAGACAAACCCAGTACGAATCTCCGCCTCATCTCGTGCATCAAAGCGCAAAAACATCTGCGAAAGAACAACTTAGCGTTCTTGGCCCACATAGTGGACAAGACCAAAGAAGAAACTAACATCCAAGACATTCCGGTAGCGTGTGAATATCCGGACGTGTTTCCCGAAGATCTTCCAGGAGTACCCCCAGAGAGACAGGTTGAATTCCGAATCGACCTCGTTCCAGGAGCAACTCCCCTCGCTAAATCACCATATCGGTTGGCACCTGCTGAAATGCAGGAATTGTCCAGCCAACTCAGTGAGCTTCTGGACAAGGGATTTATCCGACCTAGCTACTCGCCATGGGGAGCTCCGGTGCTCTTTGTCAAAAAGAAGGATGGATCTTTCAGAATGTGCATCGATTACAGAGAGTTAAACAAACTCACTGTCAAAAACCGCTACCCACTCCCGCGAATCGATGATCTATTCGACCAGCTCCAAGGAGCTAGCTATTTTTCTAAAATAGACTTACGATCCGGATACCACCAACTCAAGGTCCGAGAAGAAGACATTCCAAAAACCGCTTTTCGAACCCGCTATGGACATTATGAATTCGTCGTAATGCCCTTCGGTCTAACAAATGCACCCGCCGCATTTATGGACCTAATGAATCGAATCTGTCGACCGTTCCTTGATAACTTCGTCATTGTGTTTATCGATGACATTCTCGTCTATTCACAAAGCAAGGAGGAGCACGGCCAGCATCTACGACAAATTCTAGACACTCTGCGATCGGAAAAGCTTTACGCCAAACTCTCCAAGTGTGAGTTCTGGCTTCGGAGTGTGAATTTCCTAGGCCACGTGGTTAGCCAAGACGGAATTCATGTGGACCCCTCTAAGGTCAAGGCTGTAGAAGGATGGGCAACTCCGACTACACCCACAGAAATTCGTCAGTTTTTAGGCCTAGCAGGCTACTATAGGAGATTCATCCAAAACTTCTCTAAAATCGCCAAGCCACTTACCTTGCTTACGCAAAAGAGTGTGCCATTCAAGTGGACCGACCGACAAGAGATTGCGTTTCGAACCTTGAAGCAAGCTCTCTGTAGCGCTCCTGTGCTATCTCTACCTGAAGGAACGGAAGACTTTGTAGTCTACTGTGATGCGTCGAATCAGGGCCTAGGCTGCGTCCTCATGCAACGTGGAAGAGTAATAGCATATGCGTCCCGCCAACTAAAGACGCATGAGGTAAATTACACGACCCATGACCTAGAACTGGGAGCTGTGGTCTTTGCTCTAAAAATTTGGAGGCACTACCTGTACGGTACAAAGTGCACCATCTTTACGGACCACAAGAGCCTCCAGCACATCTTGAATCAAAAGGAGCTGAACATGAGACAGCGACGATGGGTGGAATTACTAAACGACTATGAATGCGAGATCAAGTACCATCCAGGCAAGGCCAACGTGGTAGCTGACGCATTAAGTCGGAAGGAGTACACAAATCGTCGTACGAAAACGCACTCGATAACCATTCAATCTCATCTGGCCACTCAAATTGCATCAGTCCAGTCAGAGGCTATGAAAGCGGAAAATAGAACTAGCGAGGCATTACGCGGAATGGAGAAGAACCTGGAAGTCAAAGAGAATGGGGTATACTACTTCATGAACCGTATTTGGGTTCCAAAAATCGGAGGATTCAGGGAGACCGTTATGAAGGAGGCCCACAAGACACGATACTCCATTCACCCTGGTTCGGACAAGATGTATTTGGACATTAAGCAGCACTACTGGTGGCCTAACATGAAGGCGGAAATCGCAACTTATGTTAGTAAGTGCCTTACGTGTGCCAAAGTGAAAGTAGAATACCAGAAACCTTCCGGATTGTTACAGCAACCGGCAATCCCTGAGTGGAAATGGGAGGGGATTTCTATGGACTTCGTGACCAAGCTGCCCAAGACGTCGGACGGATTGGACACCATATGGGTAATAATCGACCGACTGACGAAATCTGCCCATTTCCTGCCCATCAAAGAGTCCTACAAGATGGAGAGGCTGACGCGTTTGTACCTACGAGAGATTGTAAGACTTCATGGAGTGCCAAAATCTATCATCTCAGATAGGGACAGTAGATTCACGTCACGCTTTTGGCAGTCGCTCCACAAGGCAATGGGAACTCATCTTGATATGAGCACCGCGTATCACCCACAAACGGACGGTCAAAGCGAACGAACCATTCAGACGCTTGAAGATATGCTTCGTGCATGTGTGATAGACTTCGGAAAGTCTTGGGATACCCACCTACCGTTGATCGAGTTTTCATATAACAATAGTTATCATTCGAGCATTAAGGTGGCCCCTTTCGAAGCACTGTACGGGCGTAAATGTAGATCACCGTTATGTTGGGCTGAAGTAGGTGACACCCAGCTAGCAGGAACACATACGTCGGATAGGGCAATGACAGGACCGGAAATCATTCGCGAGACCACAGAAAAGATTGTCCAGATCAGAGCTCGATTACAGGCATCGCGCGACCGGCAGAAGAGCTACGCTGATAAACGGCGAAAGCCCTTAGAGTTCCAGGTCGGTGATCGAGTATTGTTGAAGGTCTCACCCTGGAAAGGGGTTATACGTTTCGGAAAACGAGGAAAGCTAAACCCACGGTACATTGGACCTTTCGAAATCGTCGCCCGAATAGGTCCGGTAGCCTATAGACTACAACTACCCGCGGAGCTAAACGGTGTGCACCCCGTGTTTCATGTTTCTAATCTGAAAAAGTGCCTATCAGATGAAACCCTTGTCATTCCTCTTGACGAAATCGAAATCAATGAGAATCTCCTGTTCGTCGAAGAACCAATCGAAATCATGGACAGGGAGGTGAAGCGTACTAAGCAGAGTCGCATCCCGATCGTGAAGGTACGGTGGAACGCAAAGCGTGGGCCAGAATTCACGTGGGAACGCGAAGATCAAATGAAGCGGAAGTACCCTCACCTATTCTAGTTTTCTCAAATCTAGCTTTCAAACAGAATTTCGGGACGAAATTCCCTCTAACGGGGGGATGATGTCACAACTGTAAATTTTAAGCTATGTAATCTACACATTCAAGTTAATGTGAATCAAAAACTTTAACCAAATACAAGATACAAGTACTATAGATAGTCATCAAACAATTGGAGACCCTAGAAGTTTTGGTTAAGTCCATTATGGACTAAGACTTCTTTATTGGATCCAAATGGACCAATAAGCTTCCAATTGGACTATCATGGGTTTAGGACCCTAATTGGGCTCTAATTGGACCCACACTCGTCTATTTCAATATTTTGGGCTAGGTAGAACCTAGAAGGAAATAAAACACAAGTTTTGATCCATAATTAAACCTAACCTAGCTTAATAAAGCACAAAAATCACAATTTTATTTTATAAGTCCAATAAATACCCTAAACTACCTCTAATGTTGGGCTTAGGGGCAAAAGCCCAAATTTTTCCTCCTTCCCTTCATATTCTCGGCCCAAGGCCCAAACACAAGGAGAGGTTGACTTTTAAGTGCCACCTCATTTTTACCCATGGGTTCTCCATGCAAAAATCACATTCATCCATGCAAGCATCACCTCAAAGTCTTTTCTTCCTTCTCTCTCTCTCTCTCCCTCTCCCTTCTTGTTTCGGCCGAGGATAACCAACACACACACACATCTCACAAAATTCTCTCAAAAATTCTCTCAAGAAGCTCTCTTCTTCCCTCTCCAAAGATCTCGAAATTTAGAGGCTTTCCAAAGGGATTTTTGCAAGTAAATCATCTCCTAAGGTAAGATTATGCATAGATCTATGGTTTAAATTCTTTTGTTATCAAAATCCTCCCCTAATCTATACAAAAATCGTGATCTAGCATCCTCAAACCATCTCAAACTCAAGATCTTCACCAAAGGGAGCCAAGGCCAAAAACACTTCATTTCTCCTTCCATTTTCATTCCAAAAACCGAAACAACATCCCAAGGTGAGATTCATACCCCTATTTTCTGTTTTTAAGAGTTTTTGTGGGGGGGGAATACAAGTGAAAGTGTAGATCTATATGTATTTGTATGCCTTGTATGATTTCCATGCTTATATGTATGCTTATATGTGTTTTAATGTTGGATCTAGCCATTAAACCCCTCAAAACCGAGATATAACTCATGTTTTATGATATTAGCTTCAAATATGTTACTACATAAAAAGTGATACTAGATAAATAGCCAAGTGGTTAGCAACAATTTTTTTTAAGCTAAAAACACACATCTTGGGCCAAAAATGTGAAAAATACAAAATTAAGGGCCCAAAATGACATTTTACAGATTCTGATAGTTGAAATGTGTCAAAACAGTTTCAATAAAGCTATTTCTGGAATTTTATTCATTTTGAGGATTAAAAACATGAATTTCAAGCCTATTGGGCTAAAAATGTAAATTTCGGCCCAATAAGGCCCATTATGCGAATTTTTCTGTTTTGAAGGGCCAAAACTGTGAAATTCTGTAAAACAGTGGACTATAAGTGTCCCAAACCCTTTTCAAAGGTTTAAAATGCTTTTTAAATTTAAAAAGGACCAAAGTTGCAAAAATTTTCCATTTTGGGCCAAAATTGTCAAAATTGCGAAAAGATGGGCTAAAACCGAGAAAAACAGCATTTTCAGGGACTTAAACTGTTTTCTTTGAAAAATATGCTGAAAAATATTAATTTCAATAATTTTTGGTGTTAAAATGTCAAGAAAAATAGTTTAAGGACCAAACCGGGAAATATTCGAATAAAAGGGTTGAAAATGTAAATTTTACAAATAATGAGGGGCTGAAAACAGAAATATTTCAAGGCTGATTCATTATGTACAATGTGATCAAATAATGACACCTCAACTACCAACGAAATACAACTCATTACAATACCAAAAGTCGTTGTTAAACGAATTGGCTCGGTCTCGAGCCAATGAAAATCCACAACTACTAACTCTTTGATACATACAAATAACGATTGGTAATACACATACATACGAGTGTGCACAGACGTCTACGCACCATCTTCGGGCCCCAAAGTGTAAAATCTTGTTTGTTGGGCCTAGCTAGCCCAATGACCTGATCTTAAGGCCCGAAGACATTTTTTTCTACGAAGTGTTGAGTTTTACCGACTTGGCACAACGTAGGGTGACTTTCAATGGCTTGTATCATTGGACCCCAAGGGCCATGGTATTGCTAGAAAAGTCTACACATTTTACGAGGCGGGTCGGGGACCCCTCGCACACATTTTTCCCCAGCCGGTTAATAGAGTTACCGGGGTCTTCGTGACCTCTTTCTCTTCGGATGTGGGACCACTCATAGTCCGGGCGATTGGATAACGTGATTAGTACTGACGACGCCTTCGGGAATCGTTGGTATATCTATAAACCGGGCATTTGTGTAATGCGGGTTTGTAGTAAATAATCAATGCTCGAGAACCTTCCAACGTCGCTTGGGACCGATACTACTATTTTTGTAATGGTTTCAACGCAACTCAATGGATTTCAAAAGAACTAGGGGAACATCGGGTTTCCCTAGGGTTTTTATCACATACCGATTTTAAACGCATACATCTTAAATGAACAACTTATTTTGCAAGTATAGAAACAAACAAGCATACCTATGGATCTTCACAAACGTTTTTGAAAGCTTTTCTTTTCAGAAAATATCGGATTTTCTGGTGGTTTTTCAAACAATATAAACATTCGATTTCAAACACTACTTATGAACTCACCAACATTTCATATGTTGACGTTTTTCAAAATACTTGTATTCTCAGGAAACCAGTGAATCAAGGGAAATCATGCTCAGTGACGGTTGCAGTTTATTTTTGAATGAACCAAACAATATTAATTTTTGGAAATGTAATGTTAAAACAATGTATGACATGTAAACACTACTGGTTGTATTATGTTGATGAATGGTGACGAATGTTGTTTGTTTCATATATATTCAATGTTATGGTATTCAATTGAGTCACGACAGCCCCCGGACGTTTCCGCCGTCTGGTTCGGGGGTGTGACAGTAACTTCATCATACGAGCTCCATTTTTAACGTTCTTTGTATCTACACGCAGCTATTGACGAGATCTCTAACTTTTGTTTAGACTCTGGTGGCTAATTCTCACTTTATTTTTAAAGCTATATATTTATTAGACTTAAATTGTTAAAGCTCGTATAAAAATTATAACTCTCTCATGCAATATCCGTTCTTGACTGTCTTTATATTGATGGATAGGTATCGACGAGATCTTCAATTCTCGTTTAGATTGTTTTTCTCAACAATCGACCGATCCTAATTTAAGTTTATGTGTCACAAACTGCTACACTGCAACTTCTAAAAATCATAACTTCCACTTATGAAGTCTGATTTGGACGTTCCCTATACACATGCTCTCGGTTTTGTGATTACTACGATTTTCATCATGACCCTTTATCCTTAAATAGTCTTCTATAAAAACGTTTATTTACGCGACTAATCGTTTATACTATAAGACGAAAAAGAAGTGTTACAGCCTCACAGTAAACAATCACACTCTAATAACTTTTCGCCATATAGTATAGAAAACTCAGTCTCCCCATAACGATGAATATTTTTAATAACTTGAACCCATAATGAATTAAAGTCATTATCAAACGTCATCGCCATTTTTACTATAGCACATCGTTAAAAGCGAACAAACCACCCACCCCTAGACCACCCCTTTTCCTTTGGAGGTGATATGTCCTAGTTAACCGAACTCATTTTTCTTTTTATTATCTCAGTTGCTGAAGAAAAAAAACGAGATCTAATAGCGCTTCCAAAATACAATAAACTATTTTAGACCATTGACATAAAATATATGCCTAAGCTAGCTAAAATAGATTATACAACGTAAGATGACCCCAATGAAAATATTTTTTTAGTTTCCATTTCGCGAGTCCTTTTCTAAAACAATCTATGGCCATCTTCCAACTTTCCACCCGACACATATCGGATCCAACCTCAAGACTAAGATACGTAAAGAGAAAAGAATGAGAGCTACAACACCAAATAAATTCAACTTTTGTATGTTGATCTTCAACACAAAATCCCAATACAAAACAACCAATAATCCGGACTAGATCTTTTACGTTATTACCATTGGGATAATGACTTAAAAGGGTAATATATTTTTCGATTTGTACACATTTGGTCACTGAGTTTTTTTGTCCACATTTACCCTTTCAACTTGTTAAACTGTACACATTCAGTCATTATGACCGGTTACTCCAAATTAGTCGGTAAAAATGATTTAATAGGGTCATATATTTCTCATTTTGTACACATTTAGTCCTTAATATTTTTTTACACATTTAGTCCTTAATATTTTTGTACACATTTAGTCCTTAATATTTTTTTGTTTCAAAATAAGTCATTTTTGTTTTTATACTCATTCAATACTTATGAATGATTTCTTTAGGTTTTTCTCACGACATCTTACGTGGGACAATCATTGATGATGTGTGTGGGGTTGTTGATGTTTATGTGTAACATCTCATTTTCACAACAAAAAATTTTCATTTTTAAATAAGGAAAAACTCCCTAATTATAAATCCATTATTAAGAAAAAAAAAGGTTTATTCCAAAATACATTTATCGAAAATCAGAGTAATATAAGAAACATGGAATCCTCAGTACTGTTGATGAGTGTGTACTATCATGTCTTCGTCTTCCCACGATCAACGATAGAATCTGAAAACATAAACAACTGGGTAAATACAAAGTTTAGTGAGTTTCCCCCAAAATATGTGATACAACAAACGTATTATCATGTATAACGGCCCCACACTCATCATATTGGAATACCTTGGCCCAAGCAGTCATTGGACTGGAATGTCAACATGCAACATGTCCAATTAGTCATCGGACTGGAATACCCAGGGTTTGTCGGCATGTCGCCTTAACCCAACCGCTCTTCTCGAGCATCCGTGCCTATAGCTTACAGCTGGCCCGCACTACAACATATAGCAGACCCACCTCAACCTATCCCACCATCATATGACTATCTACGTAAGATGTTGTGAGAAAACATAAATAAATTATTTATAAGTATTGAATTAGTACAAAAACAAAAATGACTTATTTTGCAATAAAAAAATATTAAGGACTAAATGTGTATAAAAATATTAAGGACTAAATGTGTACAAAATGAGAAATATATTACCCTATTAAGTCCTTTTTACCGGCTAACCTGGAGTAGCCGGTCATAAGGACTAAATGTGTACAGTTTAACAAGTTGAAGGGGTAAATATAGACGAAAAAAAAGTCAGTTACTAAATATGTACAAATCAAAAAATATTTTACTCTTTTAAGTCATTATCCCTATTACCATCTCACTTGCCCAAGAAAATCATGTCATCCACGTAAAAAGGAGGAAAAACATCTTAAAGGGATTTACTAAAAAACCAAAAAATGATATTTTCTTAAACTTTTAAAAAGGGGTTTCAAACTTTTTATAAAAATTAAATATTCAAACAAAATAGGTTTTTATTATAAGATCGGTTCAAATTGTTATTTTAAGACCAATTTTAGACTCAAACAAGAACGATTTGAGATCAACAAAAGGCCTACGTATACCAAAATGTAGGAATCAACCTGAGACCAATCTAGATCAAACTAAGATTGAATTCTTCTAGACAATTATATATACTAAACTACTCTTAAATTATTCACATGTGTCCACAGTGAGACATGAACCATTGACCTTAAAGAGGGAGAGCAACACCGGATACCGATGGGCTAAAAGACCTTTGTTGTCCTAGAATGCTCTAGTTTCGTTTTTTTTTTCCTAAACTGAGACTAGCTCACATGCAACTTATTATCCAACAAGTCTATTTGACAAATATAAGCATTTCTTATTTTGTTCTTTTAACACATTATTTGGAAAAATTATTAAGTTTAGACCATACATTCTAGTACAAACTTTACTTTATGCTTTTAGAAAAATATGGCATTTAACTTGATATGTACAGCAAACACACCGACAAAAAAGGAAAAACATAATTTTTCAATAACAAATGTCTTCAACACAGAAAACCTTTTCCATGCGTAAAAAAAACTTTTTACATGAGTGTCCTTACAAATCATATTTACATGTAACCTAATCGATCTATTTACAATTTTTTCTAACAATAAGAAATAAAAGATGTACATTTTGTACAATGATTCTTCTTTTCTTTCATGAAAAGGTAACATTGGATATATTTCTCCTGACAACAATGTCGATACCAACTTTTTCGTTCTGAGGCTGATACTGATACTGAGGTCGATATTGTAATACCTCATTTATGTGTATATACACTATCTGGTATAGCAACAACTAAAAGAATGGTGTCTGATTACAAGATTGCTAATTCTTCTATTATGCATTGGAAGCAGATGGAGGCATTTCAACCTCATTAGGTGGTTCTTCTTCCTCATCCCAATTGGTTGTTTTGTTGTACTTTACATATAATCCGACTTGAATCATTCCCGAAATTGCCCCCAAAACATTAGGAACCTATCATTTGTGCAAAAATCAAAAAACAAAATCATCAAAAGGGTAAAAAGTGAAAATATATTCACAAGTAACGTTTAGTTATAATTTTTACCATGATGTAAGGATCGAAATCAAGTGCAGCGTAAACGATCCAAATAGATCCGTTTAAAAGATTGCCAATCGACAAAAAAATTGGCATGTACTTGACACTCTTTGTCTTGATCACGGTTTTCTGTTAAACCAATTTTTGTTTTTATCACTTCTTAAAAAAAATCAAAAATAAAAGAAAATTTCGTTTAATACAAAATTAAATAATTGTAAACTATACATAAAGTTCAAGATTGTCTCTGAGTCTCTCCAAAACATAAATAACATATCACACGAATATTACATTAACTATAATCATAATTACTTACCACAACTGTTAGTGGAGATGCATACATAACAATATTCATGATGACACACAGTATGCCTACAAGCATAGATCTCGCAGGGTGTGTGTGTTCTAGTGTCAAAGCAACAGCTACCATTCCTGCTATAAAAATCGCCTCCAAAATGAAAACAATAATCATCTTTTTCTGCATTATATTTACACAAATCGAGTTTAACGTCAGAAGTAGTAAGTTTTTTGTGACTTTTATGAAAATTGAAAATACACCAATAGTAAGAATTACATTTACATACACGAAGAGGCCATGCTGAATAACGGAAAAAGATGGAGCAGAAGGTGACGTTAATTAATACACCAGCACTGTTAACTGTGACAATGAGAAGACTATGTGGATGAACAACGGGGAGGCCATAGAAGATCCACATTACACAACTTAAAAGAGTCGCAAGATATGGATCTGGCTTGAATGCTTTTACAGATTTAAATTTCACAATTTTTACAAATGTTGGTCTGCAATGAAAAAAAAGAAATTATTTTGTGTAAATTTTTGAAGTGTTAAAGTATGAGGACTAAAGTAGAGCATTTATGAAATTTGGGGGAAAAATGGAAAACCCATGGTGTTCATGAGTGAATCTAGAATATACTTTAAATTTCACTAAATATAAGTACTTACGTTGGAGAAAGATATAGATATAGTGAAATGACATTTCCTGCATAAATTAAAAAAAAAATATAGTAATAATTAGAGATGCATGTAAAATGAATAAATAAAGAAAAAAAAAGTCGTATTTATGTCATTGTCATTATGTGATTTTAATAACTTTACTATTTTTAATCTTAAATGATTTAGTTATTTCGCCGTTTCTTTTAAATGACATTATATTATTCATATAGCAGAACCATTGACTAAAAAAAATAGATTCATGTGCATTTTTGACGTAATTCTAAAATTGTATATTTTTATTATTATTCTCAAAAGATGAATCTCTTCATTTAGTGTCGCATATTTTTAATAAAAATGGTATTTTAAAGTTACGTCAATAAAATGATAAATGTACACGAGTACTCAATAAATTATTCTGTTAGATTCTGAGCATTTATACTGCTATTGAAATTTCCGATGTATGGTGAATAAAATTGTTTAACATCAGAAGATATTGAAATAAATAAATAAATAAATAAATAAATAAGAACTATAAAGATTCTAACACAAACTTTTGCCAATAAACAAGATCATACGAACGTCTAAAGTAGAAAAGTTTTGATTTGCATGAAATATATAAAAAAAAAAAAATTTGAAATTTTCATGAGAGAAGATGTACAAACCGATGATCCCAACGATGAATCTTATGGTTTTGTTGTCCATTTGTTGTTATCGATGTAGCAAAACCAGAAGTGGCGATGATATATCAAATAAATGTATATTTTTTTTATACGTTTATATATACATAAATAATTTTCAAACAAAACAAATTACTAAAATGGAGATGAAGGCTTTGGGATTGAAAATTTTGGATTGAGCCTTAAGAGATGAAATCTATATAATAAGAGACGATTTACAGGGTCTTGAATCCCCTTATGTGTTAGTGTAGGCGCATTCTTGAAATTGGGATACTTAAAAGAATGTGTTGTGTGTTTGTATGGATGGGGATGAATGCAATTTTTGTCCATAAATGTATCTATTTTTGGCATGTCAATTTTGGTCAACCTCGTATTTCTGAATTGACAGAGTAAGATATATATCCGGGAATATGGGATTAAAAGATACAAGAATATGATGAAATTGTGTTGTTGCTAAACTAAGAAAGAAAGTTTAGATGTTTAGAATGCCAAATCTGTTAAAAGAACTCCCAATGAATATTCTTAGAGTAAATTACACGAATGATCCTTACGGTTTAGGGTAATTTACGTGTGTGGTCCTTATTGTTTTCTTTTGTTACGTGTATGGCCTCTGTCTTAGCTAAAAAGACTATTTTTGCCCTTGATTTTTTTAATTTATTTAAATAAACACACATCCAACCCCACCCTTCACCTTACCTTACATAACCCATTACTTTTCCCTATTTAAATAATAGTTTTTTTTAGGTAAGTCAGAGACCAAGCGCGTAACAAAAACAAACAGTAGGAACCAAGCGTGTAACAAAAACAAACAGCATGGACATTCCGAATTACAAAAATAAGTTATGGACCAAACACGCAAATTACCCCAAACCATAGGGACCATTCATGTAATTTACTCATATTCTTAGTGGGCTACATAAAATGGGTCTATCTTGGGCTACATATAATACTATACACCAACATCCTAGGTGAATGAAAACATTTAAACATAATTGCACAATATTGGTAGATGATGCTAAATAAAATGTGGTGTTGTTTTCCTTTTTCAAAATTTGAATTTAATTAAATTTAAATTAACCGAAGTGACATGTGATAATAAAATTAGGCAAGAAGTCACCTTCAAATATGAAACTATATACCGATCCATCTAACTTCAATTCTTGAGTTAATTTCACTCTTCCACATCATTTTCTCCCAAAATAATTTGTTTAAAATTAAGTACCACATCATACTATTTATAGAAATTACTCAGTAAATTTGGTTTATAATTAACTAATCAGTTGTTAAGTCACCAATAATAGACAACGAAAAAAAACACTCCATGATCAAAGCTTATTAATACTTTCATGAGTGCATTGATTACTTAAAAAATAGATCTAAATTATCAATGATTATCTTCTTTACTTAACAAGAAATTGGTGTTCATTGGTCAGCATCTCAACATCAACTATAATTGCTTTCATATAATACATGTAAATTTATCCAAAAAAAATTGTATTGCTCACCAAACTTCTCTTCAGTCGATCTTCCCCTTCTTCACATCCATGCCCCAAACTATATTTTTCCCTCATAAACTACAATTAAGATTCAACATGGTGCTAGAAATTGTGATTTCTATGGTGTTATTGTTTGTGGGTATTGCTGTTTTGGTCATAATTCATGTATGTTTAGCTGGGAGGAGATCAGGGATGAATCAAGAAAGCATTGGGAGTACTACTTTGGTGCAAAGGAGTAGTATCATGTCAAAAGATGATATAAATCTGTCATGGTATGAATGTCAAGAAGATGTAGAAAAAGGAGTTGAGTGTGTTGTGTGTTTGGAGGGTTTTAAGGGTGGTGATAAGTGTAGATTGTTGCCAAATTGTAGACATACTTTTCATGCTAATTGTATTGATTCATGGCTCATTAAGACTGCTGCTTGTCCAATTTGTAGGACTTGTGTTGATTTGGAGGGAAATTGTGGAGGAAAAAATTGAATAAATTTATTGGTGATGTTTCTTTAGAGTTGACTTAGAAATGAAGTGGCTCAAACCCCTAAAATACTACGTTGAGAGTGGTTATTTGTCACATGATCATGGTTCATGAGCTACCTTTTAAAGTTTGTTGTGCATGATATGTTTAATGTGGTTGTAAAGGAAGCTAGTTCAAGCTTGAAAAAGATCTCGCATGTATCAATTACACAAATCTGTGTGTCCAAAATTAGAAAGAAAAGAATTCAAAAATAGTTAAATCAATGTGAGCATCACAACTAATATATGCGCATCATGTCCAAATAGTTATTATATGATGGTCACATGTAACCTTGTCAATGGCCGAAATATGATATAATTCGTAGATAATAACTTTTTCATATTATTTTATAAATAAAGTAATTTCGTTGAGAGGGTTTGTCCTACACCTAATGTATAACAACCATATCTTTCATAATAACATTCTCATGACAAATAATTGCTATGAACAATTAAAGTGATCACAATTCATTCAAAGATACTTAGACATACAAACGAGAATATTAACTAGAATGAAGATTGTACTTGCTTTTAACACTTTAAAATCAAAACAAGTTTCACATTGTTCATGTTACAATTCGTATATTATTAACCTACTTATACTACTCCCACACAAATAGAAAACTTATTCCTATGCTACGCATATAACCTTTGTGTACAAGCTCGGAGAGAGATTTCATCAGGATATTTGCAACATCATCGACAGTAATTACTTTATATATTTATCTTTATATCAATTATTTCTCATACATGAGAGATGATAAATCTGAGAATATGTCTTTATTAACACTTTATATACGAAAACCAATATTCAATTCTTTACAACTACTTAGAATTATTTGTGCACCCTCTTTACAAGTGGCGATCGGGTCACTTGGGATTAACCACTCCAAAATTAAGTTGTTCCTTGGGGTGGCATGTTGTTTAAAAGAATAAGATAATGGCATTCTAGTCATTTTGCATGACTACATACAAAAATCTTGACAAAATTCAAACTTAAGGGCTATAAATATAATTAGTCATTTGACAAGGATCTAATGTATTTAAGCTTAATCTCATGGGCCAACAACAACAAAACCCCAAATAAGAGCCAAAAAAAAGTTCCTATTTGGCCAAAAGCAAAGAAAATTTAGCCCCACTGGGACCATTTCTATAGTTTACTTAGATAAAAAAAATCTTCTTAATATTTATTAATACTTTCACGAGTATAATGATTATATTAAAAAAAACAGAAAAATGTGGACCTAAATTATCAATAGTTATGTTCTTTATTTGACAAGAAACTGGTGTTCATTGATCTACATCTCAAAATCAACTCCAATTGCTCTCTCTGATTTAAATTGAGAATTAAGATCCAACATGGTGACAGAAATTGTGACTTGTGTGATTTTAATGCTTGTGGGTATTGCTTTTTTGGTCGTAATTCTTGTATGTTTAGTTGAGAGAGGATCAGGGATCACTCAAGAAAGCGCTGAAAGAACTACTTTGATACAAAGAAGTAGTAGCATGTCAGAAGATGATATAAAGAATCTGCCATGGTATGATTATCAAGAAGATGTGGAAAAAGGAGTTGAGTGTGCTGTATGTTTGGAGGGTTTTAAGCCAGGTGATAAGTGCAGATTGTTGCCAAATTGTAGGCATACTTTTCATGCTAATTGTATTGATTCATGGCTCATTAAGACTGCTGTTTGTCCAGTTTGTAGGACTTGTGTTGATACCATTAATGTTCAAATTTGAATTAGTAAAATTTCATTGGAACGATGAATTCAACTAACGGATTTTTATACACAAAAGGAGCGACGAAATTGATGTCTAAGTCATAGATAAGATATCACCTTTATCTTGTTCAACATCTTCAAACTCGTTGTCATCTACAAATATTAGCTTATTCATTCGTTGCTTTTGTTTGCTCCGATGTTTCAGGCGTGATGAATTTGGGCAGATATAACTTTGATAGATAATTAAGATTTACCTAGAGTCATCACAAATTTCAAACCCTAATCTATGTAGCACATCTATATGTCCACATTCAATTGATTATTACATAGAAATCTCATAAGTTGGAAGTTCCAGAGGCATTAATGTACTAGGATTCGGAGAAATTCCGGTTGATTCGAATCTATGATTTGTTGTCCTCGAGTTAGCGACGTCGTTTAGTATATTTGGTGACGTTTACAAACTATTCCTTAAGTTTTGGAGTAAATTACACGAATACTCCCTATGGTTTAGAATAATTTGTGCGTTTGGCCATTAACTTATTTTTTTAACTCGGAAGGTCGTTACTGTTTTTTTTTTATTACGTGATTGGTCCCTATCTTACCTAAAAAGACTATTTTACCATTGATTTTTTAATTTATTTAAATAAACACACTCAACCCCACCCTTTCATCTTACTTTACCTACCCCACAATTTTTTCCTATTTAAATAATAATATTTTTAGGTAAAACAGAGACCAAGTGTGTAATAAAAACAAACAGTAGAAATTAAGCGCATAACAAAAACAAATAGTAATGACCTTCCGAGTTCAAAAAATAAGTTAGAAACCAAACATACAAATTACCCCAAACCATAGGAAGCATTCGTGTAATTTACTCTAAGTTTTGTGATAGTTACAAAATAGTCCCTAAAGAATATTTGCTTCATACTCTTTCTTCCATTTGTTTCTTTTCCTTATTTCAAGATATTGTAGAATGTTTAGCTCTTTATACCACAAAGCCACGTGTCATTTGATCATTAGCTTTAAGACAAATGATCTAAATGTCACTTGTATAAATATACATTGTTATCCAATCTTGGAGTAATTTGTAAGTGATCATTTCAATCAGGATCGGCCCTAAAAAATTAAATATCTTTAAAGGTTTAGGATGAGCTAGAAAAAATGGGCTCTTATCATTATTATGAGTTTTTATTTTTAAATAAAAATATATAATTAAAAAACTTGGACTTTATGCAAGTACCCACTTTGCCCTCCCTCAACGTCCCTCATGATTTCAATTTCAATTTAGTCCGAATAGAATTATTGTAACGACCCAAAAATCACGACTAAAAATTTCTTTTAAAACATTACTAAAAATAGGTTTATAAACAACGTATCATAAATCAAACATAACTTTTGAGTATTAAATTCAAAACATAATAGCATTATCAGAGTCAAACATTCCCAGGCTAACTGACTATGGTGTGTGCTCTGCAATCTTCCCGAGCTCCTCTTTTGAAAACCGAGTACCTGAAACCAAAACTGAAAACCGTAAGCACGAAGCTTAGTGAGCTCCCCCAACTACCACATACTACACAAAAACATATAAAGCACATATTGGGCCTTGCCCACTGCATCGGACCGAAGTCCGGACTAACTGGGGCCTTGCCCCCTACATCGGACCGAAGTCCGGAAACTGACTGGGACCTTGTCCCCTGCATCGGACCGAAGTCCGGGCTAACTGGGGCCTTGCCCCCTGCATCGGACCGAAGTCCGGACTAACTGGGACCTTGTCCCCTGCATCAGACCGAAGTCCGGGCTAACTGGGGCCTTGCCCCCTGCATCGGACCGAAGTCCGGACTAACTGGGACCTTGTCCCCTGCATCGGACCAAAGTCCGGGCTAACTGGGGCCTTGCCCCCTACATCGGACCGAAGTTCGGACTAACTGGGACCTTGTCCCCTGCATCGGACCAAAGTCCGGGCTAACTGGCAAGAACATAACATAAACATATCAACTAGCATGAACACACGTATACTGCATACTACTTCGGGCCGTAGCCCGGAACACATAACGCATAAATCCTGTCTGAGCCACGAAGGCATCAAACATACTATCTACTATATCAGATCAACATCCGAAAACTACTGCTAGCTAAACGGGCCGGCATTGTGGCCTTAGACCCGTTCCTACTGGAAGGAAACTCACCTGAACTGCTGAGCCCTGCTGATAAACCTCTGGCTGCTACTCGACAATCCCCTGAACCGCTGCTCCTCTAGCTCTCCGCGCTATCAATATACATATAACACTTAGTCTGACAGTCAACTAGGTCAACTCTGGTCAAAGTCAAAATCCTGGTCAAAGTCAACCTTCCAGGTCAACCCTACTCGCCGAGTCTACCTACTGACTCGCCGAGTTCATACGCTCAGGGTCTTTCTTATTCGCGACTCGACTCGCCGAGTCAGTCTATGACTCGCCGAGTCCAACTAGCTCCCAGTCCTGACCTGTCCAACTCGTTGAGTCACCACCCGACTCACTGATTCGAGTCTCAACTCGAAGGGTTTGAGGTTTCACGATCTGACTCGCCGAGTCCAAGAACAGACTCGCCGAGTCCAAGACCATCTTCAACCAACTCGTCGAGTTGTTCATCCAACTCGCCGAGTCCATGCCTAACTTCAACTGACTCGACGAGTTGTTCATCCTACTCGTCGAGTTCCTCCTCATCTTCAAGTTACTCGCCGAGTCCACTCGAAGGACTCGCCGAGTCTATCCAGTCTCCAATCCATGCAGTGGCTTTTCGAGCCAAGCAGAACTTCCAACTCATAGATCCATACTTCTAAGGTCTATTCCCCACGTAAAGTGGCTAACTTTACGTGTAGATTGGGAGATTTATGCTCAAAATACACTAAACTAGGGTTTATGGCAAACATGCTTCTTCAACATACCAAGGGCTGATACTTTAGGGAATTCAAGACCAAAACCAACATGGATCTGAGGTAGCAACCTCAGATTTGAACCTCCAACTCGAATTGGTTACAAAACATACCAATAATGACCAAAACTCACACATAAGAATAGATCTAGATGCAAAGCGAGTCCAATCAACAGCTTATTACCTCCAATTGATCTGAAATGTCTTCTAAATCTCGGATCTACAGTCCCTTCTTGCACTTCCAAGGCTTTTCTTCCTTCTCCAAGCTTATAGTGCTCTCTTCAATGCAAGATCTAGCTCAAAAACGGATATGGCGGCTAGGGTTGATGATCTGGGGTAAAGAGGCACTAAAGGAACCCTAGGAAAGAGAATGAGACGCTTAAATAGGCTCCACGTCCCGGATTTAGGGTTTTCCTCGTTCAGACCCAACTCGTCGAGTCTCCTTGGCCGACTCGCCGAGTCGGTCGCTTTCACCACAACCCGGATCCCGCTCGGACTCGCTGAGTCCCTCCATGGACTCGCCGAGTCTCCCCTAAACTTGAGGTTTTCTTTCTTTTCTTGGCTTTCCAAACTTTGGGGTGTTACAACTCTCCCCCACTTAAACTAAACTTCGTCCTCGAAGTTTACTATGATCAACTGCCTGCGAACTGCCTCTAACTCTCTGTCTTGAAAATCCAACACCCTTTTGCCCATCACTCCGGCCACTCACAGTGCCGATCACTACCGATAGAACATACTGAATCCTTCTCTTTCCCATAATTTCCTCAATGTTGCTTCCTCCGACTGAAAATCCTGCTGTCTCCCATCCGCCTACCGGATGCACTGAGACTACTCTGATCTAACCAATCTACCGATATATGAGTTACCGGACTCCCACCGGTCACTACACTCCATCGCAAACTCCGAGTCTCATCCAGCGACTCCTGAAGATACTTCGACTATCTATAACTCTTATATCCATTCTGCCGCTCATACAGAAACGATGCTGCTGGAACCAGCTTGCTTTTATCCCACCTGATTACTCATCTCCTACTAACTCGAGCCTTCCCTCCTGAATGAAAAGCTACCTGCCTAGCTATCCTTACAGATCACTTATACTCGGCAAAAGGCTCAACTGATCCTGCTGAGAGGTACTTGTCATTTCCAAATCAACCAACTATACCGTCAGCACTTGCATTCCTACACAAATACACTACTGACCCAAAACCCTGAAACCTCCCAAACACTGAACTGCCTGCAACACTGAGCTGGCTGAAACACTAAACTGCCTAAACGCTGAACCGACTGAAACGCTGAACGGCCTGAAACACTGAACTGACTGAAACACTGAGCTGCCTGGAACACTGAACTGACTGGAACATTGAGCTGCCTGAAACACTGAGCTGCCTAAAACACTGAACTGGCTCAAACACTGAGCTCCAACCCAACTGTGGAGTCAAAGGACTCCTCACTTAGTCGCTTCCATAACTTCTAAACGAAATCTTCCCCTGAGACTAGTTTCCACTAGTTATCCTGTCACTGTGGCTCTAGCAACCTTCCGATCCAACCGATCGGGTCCAAACGTCACATCCTGACATCATCAATTCCACGACTAACAACATGATGGCTCCCTGACTGACGGTAGCCCTTAACATACCCGAACCCCAACGATCCACTGCTACTCTGATCTCATAACTGATGTGACGATCTATAGCCAAAATTGCTGACTCAGCCATAACTGAACCATTTGGGAAATCTGAAATCTAACCCGTGGATTCCCATATCCTCACTGCTGCACCCGAACGGGTGGGAACTACTGCTTTCCCGCGTCCAACAACGCACTCATGCTGTCTGCCAATCTGATAAAGGCCACGGCTACACCCGCGGACTTACGACTCTCTACTACTATCTGGCTACTAGTGAATGCTACGGCTACCCCCGCAGACTTACAACACTCTACTACTATCTGACTGCTAGTGAATGCTACGGCTACCCCCGCAGACTTACAACACTCTACTACTATCTGACTGCTAGTGAATGCTACGGCTACCCCCGCAGACTTACAACACTCTACTACTATCTGACTGCTAGTGAATGCTACGACTACCCCCGCAGACTTACAACACTCTACTACTATCTGACTGCTAGTGGATGCTACGGCTACCCCCGCAGACTTACAACACTCTACTACTATCTCGAGGACATCAAGACTATCCCTAGTTACCCGCTAGTGATTCCTCATCCTGATTTCTCATAACCGCTCTCAGTCTTGAACTACTGCATCATCCTCGACATCCTATATCCTTGAAATACTTAGCGCTTCGTCGAGGAACTCTTCGGCTTGGTTCCCAAACCAACCGGCTATTAATCCGGATACAAGAAGCTATTGTTGGGAAGTTTCCAAACTCCCAACTCCTGAATCCACGCTATCCTGCATGCTAACTATGCCACTGGATACTAATACGAAAACATCCCTTGTTACCCGTTCTCAGGATCTTCATTCCGACTCTCATGCGTCCGACAGGTGGTCCTCCATTCCTGGATTCCCAACCAGCTTCTAACCATCTCGATTACATGAACCAGCTGCTGGGAAAAGTTCTCGAACTCCCAATTCTGAACTTCTCAATCCATCCATCACTGTGCTACTACCATTTCTTCTCGGAGGCTGCGCACTCATTCTGGGTCTACGTGTCTCTTATCCATGAATACTCGGAGGGTTCTCCCCCACTTCGATCCTGCTTACCCCTTGCTGCTTCACACTCAAAAGAGATCCTGATCTTCACTACCATTCCGGAACATCTACTAGGGAACCCAAGCCTGCCAGGTAGGAATTTAACCAATCCATCCCAATCACTAACCACTCCGAACTAGTGAAACGAACCAAATCTCTCTCAACCATGCTACAGTTGTTGCATCCTCCGAAACCTTCTCCATAAGAGCACATTCCCTAACTACCAACCAATTATCCGAGGTATGCAAATGGCATATAACATAATCACAAGCAAGCCACACTATAACACAACACTTATACCACAATTTGATGCAGAACCATAACAATATAATCATGACATAAGCTGACAGAAAAACAAAAGTTACGTACCTTCATTACTCAGTGCTGCTCGAATCCCTGATGAAATCTATCGGAAAACTCGGCTCTGAGCCGTAGGCACCCTTGCCCGGCCTCGACAACTGCTGGCGGTACTCGAAGTCCCAAGGGCAGGAGCTGGCACCTGCCCTGCTGGATATAAACTCGGACAGTGGGCCTTCTTGTGGCCCCTCTGACTGCAATGGAAACATAATGGATCAAGCCCCTGGGCGATGGTAACAACACAGTCTCTGCTAAAATGACCAATCTGGCCGCACTTGAAACACCCAGCATCGCCACCACTCCTACGCCTACACACACCCATGTGCGTCCTTCCGCACTTCCCGCATCGACTGCGGCTCTGATAGTTCCTCGTCCTCAAATCTGGACCCTTGGGCCTCTTACCCGAACCTGTGGCTACCTGAGTCTCATCAATTTTCCTTTTCCCCTCTGACTCCCTGCCCGACTCTCGCTCCTGCGTTACCCCAACGGCAACGCCTGCTAACTGAACAACAGATGTCTGATCCTGAAGCCTCGCTATCAATCTATCAGTGATCCTCACGACCATGTCGGGCAGATCCTCGCGAATGGCTCGCGAAACTTCCTCAACTATCCAATCATGCAATGGTCTCTCTTGGAGACAGAATTCCCCACTCACCCCTGCCCCCTGATGGCATAAACCAGAAATGGGATCTTCCTCCCTGATGGATCCCTAAACTCCATAAGATTCGGGACCTAGACGAGCCCTAAACTGCCCTGAAACTAACCCGGGCCTAAAGGCCTCAAGATGACTGTCCATAAGCTCCACGATGGCCTCTCTAACTGAACCAAAAATCACTGGAGTCTGATCAATGATGCTGCGCACAATCTCTGCGGAAATGAAATCCCTCATCTGATCATCAAGCTGCCCGACTCCAAAACCTGAGCCAGATCCCTCCTCGACGCTTGAACTGCTAACTGGTAGCTCGCGCAATGTCACCATACTAAAAAATATAACAAAATCCTGATCAATTTACATACTACTGCTGAGGGACCTCTCACACACTCTACCATTCCCTGGTTTCGTCTTGGCCCCTCTTGAATCGAGTACGGATCCTCTGCTTTCAGTAGTATGGGCCCCTACTACCTTCCACATCTATCCGTACTTTCCTCAAGAGTCACCTCAACTCCACCAAATCCCCTTTTCTCTACTACTGATCTCTGCTACTCTCATCCTAGGCTTGTCCTAGGGAACTTCTAACTCCACCCAACCTAGTCCTCAGCTGCTGAAGGCCTCCTTGTAATGCCAATTAGCCACCACCTGAATACCATCATATGCAATGAGGTTCGGATAATCCTTCGAGTAAAAGTCTCGTCCCTACAACGGTTGGACTCAGACGAGAGCTGCGCAGTAGGGCCAAATCCAGCACTCTGAGATTATTCAACCCTGATCACATGTGATGTGACGTATTCACCTAATGGCTAACTCCCATCACTCAGAGTCCCACAAAGCACAAAGCAAGCAGCATTCGGAAAAAGGAAACGTACTCAGGCAGAACAATTCTCATAACAAGAAACTGCACTAGCATATAATGCTAAGCTCATACTATCAGGCATAACCTACACATGCTATCCTACTACTATCTACTCATTACTAGCATGCAATTCTCATCAAGCTGGAACACATAAAGCAGGCACATAAGGCATCATCCTAGATCCTTAGTCCTATTCTAGCATGCTGTTCTACTGAAGTTGGAACTGAAACTGAAACTGAAACTGATACTGAAAATAATAACATAACTTGTATGGGTAAATTGGGAGTACTTACTTGAGCTCGGCTGATTGCATGCACCACACCCTTTTCTCTTTTCAAAACTCTTTTTACCTTTTTCTAAAACTCTTTTCTTTCCACTTTTTTTTTAAATCGTTTTCTTTTCTCAAAATTCTTTTGTGACTACGATTTTTCTTTTGAAAACTCTATACCACTTCCTTAGTTTGAGTTCAGGCACACTCGGAAGTGCGTCCGAATCCCTCAAACCAAGGCTCTGATACCAACTTGTAACGACCCAAAAATCACGACTAAAAATTTATTTTAAAACATTACTAAAAATAGGTTTATAAACAACGTATCATAAATCAAACATAACTTTTGAGTATTAAATTCAAAACATAATAGCATTATCAGAGTCAAACATTCCCAGGCTAACTGACTATGGTGTGTGCTCTGCAATCTTCCCGAGCTCCTCTTTTGAAAACCGAGTACCTGAAACCAAAACTGAAAACCGTAAGCACGAAGCTTAGTGAGCTCCCCCAACTACCACATACTACACAAAAACATATAAAGCACATATTGGGCCTTGCCCACTGCATCGGACCGAAGTCCGGACTAACTGGGGCCTTGCCCCCTGCATCGGACCGAAGTCCGGAAACTGACTGGGACCTTGTCCCCTGCATCGGACCGAAGTCCGGGCTAACTGGGGCCTTGCCCCCTGCATCGGACCGAAGTCCGGACTAACTGGGACCTTGTCCCCTGCATCGGACCAAAGTCCGGGCTAACTGGGGCCTTGCCCCCTACATCGGACCGAAGTCCGAACTAACTGGGACCTTGTCCCCTGCATCGGACCGAAGTCCGGGCTAACTGGCAAGAACATAACATAAACATATCAACTAGCATGAACACACGTATACTGCATACTACTTCGGGCCGTAGCCCGAAACACATAACGCATAAATTCTGTCTGAGCCACGAAGGCATCAAACATACTATCTACTATATCAGATCAACATCCGAAAACTACTGCTAGCTAAACGGGCCGGCATTGTGGCCTTAGACCCGTTCCTACTGGAAGGAAACTCACCTGAACTGCTGAGCCCTGCTGATAAACCTCTGGCTGCTACTCGACAATCCCCTGAACCGCTGCTCCTCTAGCTCTCCGAGCTATCAATATACATATAACACTTAGTCTGACAGTCAACTAGGTCAACTCTGGTCAAAGTCAAAATCCTGGTCAAAGTCAACCTTCCAGGTCAACCCTACTCGCCGAGTCTACCTACTGACTCACCGAGTTCATACGCTCAGGGTCTTTCTTATTCGCGACTCGACTCGCCGAGTCAGTCTATGACTCGCCGAGTCCAACTAGCTCCCAGTCCTGACCTGTCCAACTCGTTGAGTCACCACCCGACTCACTGATTCGAGTCTCAACTCGAAGGGTTTGAGGTTTCACGATCTGACTCGCCGAGTCCAAGAACAGACTCGCCGAGTCCAAGACCATCTTCAACCAACTCGTCGAGTTGTTCATCCAACTCGCCGAGTCCATGCCTAACTTCAACTGACTCGACGAGCTGTTCATCCTACTCGTCGAGTTCCTCCTCATCTTCAAGTTACTCGCCGAGTCCACTCGAAGGACTCGCCGAGTCTATCCAGTCTCCAATCCATGCAGTGGCTTTTCGAGCCAAGCAGAACTTCCAACTCATAGATCCATACTTCTAGGGTCTATTCCCCACGTAAAGTGGCTAACTTTACGTGTAGATTGGGAGATCTATGCTCAAAACACACTAAACTAGGGTTTATGGCAAACATGCTTCTTCAACATACCAAGGGCTGATACTTTAGGGAATTCAAGACCAAAACCAACATGGATCTAAGGTAGCAACCTCAGATCCGAACCTCCAACTCGAATTGGTTACAAAACATACCAATAATGACCAAAACTCACACATAAGAATAGATCTAGATGCAAAGAGAGTCCAATCAACAGCTTATTACCTCCAATTGATCTGAAATGTCTTCTAAATCTCGGATCTACAGTCCCTTCTTGCACTTCCAAGGCTTTTCTTCCTTCTCCAAGCTTATAGTGCTCTCTTCAATGCAAGATCTAGCTCAAAAACGGATATGGCGGCTAGGGTTGATGTTCTGGGGTAAAGAGGCACTAAAGGAACCCTAGGAAAGAGAATGAGACGCTTAAATAGGCTCCACGTCCCGGATTTAGGGTTTTCCTCGTTCAGACCCAACTCGTCGAGTCTCCTTGGCCGACTCGCCGAGTCGGTCGCTTTCACCACAACCCGGATCCCGCTCGGACTCGCTGAGTCCCTCCATGGACTCGCCAAGTCTCCCCTAAACTTGAGGTTTTCTTTCTTTTCTTGGCTTTCCAAACTTTGGGGTGTTACAATTATCCAGACTAACCTTGTATTTTACCTCATGAAAATTCTTGTTTATGAGTTATTGACGTTTAATTTCTATTCATACTATTTGGTTCAATTTTTCTTCTAGTTTTGAGAACCATAGACATGACTAAATTCCTCAAAAACCCAACTTCTAGATTCTTTTTCCAATCATTTATTCGCTTACATGTCGATTTTACGATTTTACAGATGAACAATTATAGAAAGAAAAAACTTAGATTTGATGATTTTGGTGTCACGGAATCATAATTAAATCATTGATAGATAAAATAGGTTTAAAACATTTTGCAATACAACAGTAAAAGTTTGGTTTGGATGCATAATCTTTAATTTATTTGTTAAGCATTTATTAGGAATGTTTCTAAGGTTTTTGTTAACATTTTGATACAATAATGCATCTGAATTACATATATGTTTAGGAGCTCATTTAAAAAATTGTTGTTGTTAGGTTATTTAGTGTTTTTTTCTTGATTGTCTATGGTGATAAGTTGATAATTGATTGATTAAGTGTGTGAAAAAAAAATTATATATATATATATATATATATATATATATATATATATATATATATATATATATATATATATATATATATATACTAGGTGTGTGACCCCTATATTATACGGATTGATTTAAAAAAAATTAAACATTAAAGTGTAAACATAAAACATTTTTTAACGTACAACTTTAAAATAAAAAAAAAAGAAATGTATTTTTGCAATTTAATATTATATATATGATATTTAATACTTTACATATATAAATATATGACTTTAATTTCAAAAATTAAAACAAACCAAAAATTGACTAGTAGATAATATTTATTTCAAAAACACCACAGAATTACAAGTGTCAAAACTAATGAAAGATTGACATGTGGCAAAAAAAACCTTCATTTATTAAGGAAATATATATATATATATATATATATATATATATATATATATATATATATATATATATATATATATATATATATATATATATAGAGAGAGAGAGAGAGAGAGAGAGAGAGAGAGAGAGAGAGAGGGAATATTTGCATGAAGAAAACATGAAAATGTTTTTGGTGAAATATTCTACACGTAAATGGCTGGATATAGGGTTCCAAAAGAAATGTAAGAATATCGTGAGGTTTATATTTACTAGTGTAATGTAAATATTGTAAAATCGGAGTTTTCTAAATTTCCATTTACAAGGATGTGAGTTTAGGTATTTTTATGATAGTTAGATACATGTCACTATATGTTTTTATGAAAATGTATTTATGGGAATTAAATACAAATAACTTAGCATGAAAATGTTATAGATCATGAATTTATATTTTAATATGCTAATCAATCATTTAACAAGTTTAGGTTTTGTAAATTTTTTGTGATTTAATGTGCAAGATCTTACGTGATTTAGTGTGCATCGGATTTAAGTACTTAACAATTTTATGGATTTCGTGAATCACCTTGAAAATAATGGGTGATAGATTTGGGCCACATGTTATTGGCTTCAAGTCATTGAACATACTAGAAAGTCATACCATGAAAAGTGTCCATCGTCAATGTATGGTCTTGGTTAGGGGGCACGATGAAAGCTAGTGTATTTAATTAACATGCCTGATCCAACATAGCGATCCAGTTAGGTAGCTCACTTTGTGTATGTCATGATTGATGCCAGTGGAAATTAGGCCTGACAATCGTGTCGTGTTCGGGTTGGCGTGTCGCGTGTTGGCGGGTTGGCGGGTCAAAATATGCCAACCCAAACACGACCCATTTAAATATACAGGTCACGTGTTGGCAGGTCACGGGTTGACGGGTTTGGAAGATAAACCCATATATGACCCACCAACCCATTTATTTATACGGGTTCACAAATTGGCGGGTTCGTGGGTTAGATTTGGGTTCATGGGTCCGAATTTTAGATATTTAATTATTAAACATCCAAATAAAAACTAAAAACATTCATAGAAACATGTTACAAACTTAGCCTTATAGGTTACGACTTATGACATTAGACCATCCACCACGAGTCATAATGTCGAAACATTCAAATGGTCTATGAATAAATGGTATATATTATGTAATACTTATTAAATATTAATACTTGATACATAAATACATTTAAAAATAAAATAATTTTTTTTTATTAACAATATAAACGGGTTGGCGGGTCAACCCGTTTATTTTTTGAGAAACCCATATATGACCCGTTTAATAAACGGGTTGGCGGGTTGGTGGGTTGAAAAACTCAACCCAAACCCGTTTATTTCGTGTCGTGTCGCGGGTCGTGTCGCGTGTCATGTCGAGAATTGTCAGCCCTAGTGGAAATCCCCACATGCTATAGATGTTGTCTTTGAGGTAAGATTAGTGGGGATGCGACTAATAGTTGTTGTTTGTTTTTTTGGAAAAAAACCTTCAGACCTTTTATTGCTGTTGTCGTGCAGCACATGCGCAACACTTTTCATCTTGCAGTTGTTTGTTTTTTTAAAAGTTTTCGGAGTTCGGAGGTTTTTTTTAAAAGTTTTCGGAGTTCGGAGTCAAAAAACCCTGCACGTGCTCTGTTTAGCGCAGTACTTTTAAGAAACATATTATTACTATGGAGTATTTTCTATATGTTTTTATTAAAAATTAGTACATTTACTAGAAAATTAAATATTTTTCTATTTTGATAAAATTAAATATTTTTTATTTCTTATTATTTTTCTATCCGTATAAAATAATAGTAACATGTGTCGTATTTGATAAAATTAATAATAATTATATGTATGGAGGAAAGACAAAAGGATATTTAGTTTCTCCATTTAGTATAGTCTTGTTCAAGTGTATAGTATTGGATCATTTATGTATCTATGTATACTTATATCAAATATAATACCAACCTTAACAGATTTTCCACAATATATAACATGGTATAAACATGGTCCTTTAGGGTTTCTTGATCTAATCCCTCACCAATGGTTGTCATCTTTCGATCGATGTTTATTTCTTACAGTGTTTCGGCTGCTTCACACACTCATCATTTTTTTCCCAGCATTACTTTGAATTTATATGATGCAATCACATGCGAGAAACCCATAAAAATTGGTATTCTAAGTGATCTTTAAAATAAATTAGTCAATTTTGCATTGCTCCACATAAAATTATTTTCTCAACCTTGATATATTGTCTTTACCTTTTTAAAATGGAAAAACTTCCATTATGATTTATGACCATAACTATATATAGTTCAGCAGAAATTAAATATTTGAACTGAAAAAAAAAATGTATAGAACATAGGTTTCTTTTCACATAAAGTTATCATTGTGTACAACATAAACATTATAAAATCATATATATGATCTGTAAGAAGCTTCGGTGTGCACTTCTTTAGTTATTTTTTATTTTCCTTTTATGATAATAAATAAATAAATAAAATTAATTCTAAGATATATTATTCTTAATTTGGAAGAAAAAAAAGAGAGCATGCTTTCTTTTATACGAATAAAAAACATTCATTTCAATAATGAACGCGTTAATATAAAACCGAACAAAGATGCTACATAAAGAAAATAAATTGTGATGTCGACAAATAAGCCATCATATATGTATACAGTTTTCATGTCATTGTCAATAGTTTATCTATTCAGCTTCTTTTTGTTTCTTGCCCAAAACATTCCACGTATCTCATATATTTTGTTACAAAAATTGATGACAATGACATATCTATGCTTGCTAAAGGACTGAGGGTTTTTAATTCAAGTTTCGAATGCTAAAATATTAAATATGTGTCGACTTCACACGTTATTTTCTTGATTTCAAATGACATTTGTTGATTTATATGCAATAATTACATAAAATAATACAAAATATATCATTTTCATGACACAAGAAATATAAGGTTTCAAAATAATTTAGATAGTCTGGTATTCACACTTACACTTGTTATATATATATATAAAAGAAGGTGCATCACTTCACACTTGTTATGCTACAAATCCTACGTTACAATAGATATATTAAACAAGTGTGTCTATATATAATGCTTAGCTATGAAAAGTCAAACTACAAAAAAACATATATAAAATGGCTGATCTAATCGAACATGAATGATTTGTTGCAATTCGTATTTCGTAAATGAACCCAATTATGCATCAAAACTGAAACCCGTGTTTGTCAATAATATGTAGAAAAAAGTAAGCTAACGCCATTTCTCTTTTTATACTTTTGGAGAACAATAAAACTCCTTTATCCACATAAACGAAATGATGCTCGGGAAATTAACTTTAACAATATAAATTTTATAATAAACTAAAATTCATATTCAAATAATTGATTGAGTTTTTACGATATTAACCCTGAAATAATCATGATTTTGACAAATCGGGAATCATATTTTTGACCAATATCAATATGGATGTCGTTGTCAAGTATTTATCTATTCAAAATTTCGTTATTTATGGCCTAAAACATATCCACATATTAATGTTATACTCAAGTTTCAAAGGATAATAATATCTCTATATTTGTCAATTTCTAATTTGATTATTATCACCAAGTTCTTTCTTTAACCTAAATAACACTCACCGATCAAAATAATATACAACATTTAAAAATAATAATTATAACAATAATATACAAGTAACCCGATGAAATTTACAAAAAGTTTCAGTCTTTCAAAATTAATCACTTACTGTATATTTCAGTATATTTACAACTCCTAAGTGTATAATTTTTGCTACTATAAACTCTACATCACGATAGTATATAATATAGGTATATATTATACAAGTATGTGTAACAATTATCAGCTCCTTCAAAAATATGAGCTTCTATATAAAAAATTATATTTAAAAAAAAAAAAAATCTAATCTAACATGAATGAATCGTTGCAATTCTAGATGAATCCCAATTAGCCACCATACCTGAACTACTAGTCTCATGGAACCTATGCATGACTTGAATCAATGATCGAGCTTTTTTTCCGGCCTGTGAACCCCCATTTGTGGACATCGTGTACAAGAATCCGATCAAGTTCGCATTATTGGCCAAAACAGCAATCACTTCGACTCCCATGTTGTTGCATAAAGCCAACAAGATCGATACACAGTATTCTTTTGCAGCTCGTGAAGGTGATGTTTGGAGAGTTTTGATGATAAGTGGTAAAGATGAAGCTTTCATGATTGTGTCAGATCCATCAAAGCTTTCAGCTAGTGTCGCCAGAACTGCTAATGAATCTGTGATGATTTCCGGTTTATCTGAACAAGAAATGAGACTGGATAGTAATGGAACGATTCCGGATGAGAGTGCAGTTTGGTGGTTTCTAGGGTAGAGGAGAATCCCGAATAGAGCTGCTAATGAATTCTTTTTACCACATGAAGTTCCTGTTTTGATTTGTTCGATCAAAGCTGGAATCGCGTCTGGGATTTCTCCGATGAGTTTCTGATTTGCTTGAACAGATGATAAGTAGAAGATTGTTGCAGCTGCTATTTGTTTAGATTCTTGTTTTGATCCGTTTTTTAAAACCTCAAGGATTGAATTTAGTCCTCCGTTATTGATGATTACCTTTTTTCCGTTTGAATGCTTTGAAAGCTTGAGTAGAGCTGCAATGGCGTTCTCTTGGATAGTTGAATCGGATGATGAAAGCCGAGTTAACAGAAGAGGAATTGCTCCGGCTCCGATCAAACAAAACCGATTATAAATGTTTGATTTCGCAAGTAATCGGATTTCATAAGCTGCTTTGCTTTTCTGTTTCTCTGTTCCGTTACGTAATTTTCTTACCAGATATTCACTAAGAAACTTGATTGCTTCAGCAGATGACGGACTACCTGGGAGGATCGTGGAAGAAATATCACGCGCCTGTTTTTGAAATTTTGTAATTGAAACTCCATGATCGATGCAGTACTGCTGAATAACTTTCCGGAGATTCAAATTGGGAACAAGCTCTGTTGTTGCTAGTTTTTTCCCAGTTTTCGGGCAGATGAGGTTGCCGGATTTAAGCCATTTCTCGATTGAAACCCGATCGTAAGTCTGACCGGTGGAAACAGTCACCGGATCTATCATCATTTCTAGAGATATTGGGCACCGGAAATCTTCTGGATTTAAGCAGCTCAGGATTTCCAGATTTGATCTTCCGGCAGATTGATCGTCCGTATTTTCTAGAACAAAGTTTTCAAACAGAACTCCCCTACAATACCTCATGAATCCAGCTAAAGTACTTAATAGATGGAGATCTCTTTCGTTATTTTCTAATGATACTAAACTAATCTCTTCGTCCAAAAACCTAATTTCACTGTGGCAGTCACTCCAGCTATTAATACCTAGATAATAAAGCACTCGCTTGATAATAATCGGATCAGGTTCGAACCTGTTCTCAAACTGGTTTAAAATCAACATAACTCGTCTCATGGCGTAATCATCATCCGGATCAACCTCCATTTTCGCCCTCCTTGCTTGCTTCGCAACCATCTCCACCAATTCTTTCATCTCAGTCGACACTTTGATCGAATTCAACGGAAGAATATCAAGCGCTGTAGCAACCGCTCGTATCAATGTCAAAAACTGCGTAGCTACAAAGTGAGACTTCATCAAAATAAAAACCCTAGCTCCACTACGTGTACAGTCTTCGAACAGAAATCGAATCTTCTGGAACGAATGATGAAGTTCGGAGAAACAGAGCACAGCAGGATCCGGTAAACCTGAAACGTCTTGCTCCATAATTTCACAGAAGAACATGGAAAGAATCCCGATCTGTCGAATCGATTCACGAACGTTTTTTCGTTGAGTGGCGAAGAGTTCAGACTGGTAATTGGTTATGGAGTTGGAGAGAGTGATGAGAGAGCGAAGAAGCGTCACCGGATTGACATCTTGGCATGGAAGAACTGCCGGAAACCTGAGAATCCGGCGACTGTTGTCATCAAATCGTTTAAGCATCGGAGAATGGAGAATGGTGATGAAGAAAGGTTTTTGAGTTGCCCAAAAATAGTGGAAATTATCTTTTTGAATTGTTAGTACGGTTGGAGGGATTTATAGAAGGATGAGGATCGTACATGAAACGTGGCATAAAGGTATGCGCGTTTAAAGATATGGCTGCGTGGACTTGGGAGAAATCAAGTGGCGTCCCACTTGATGACACGTGTTTGAATCAAGCCGGAGAAATAGATTGGACGGTTAGAAATCAGTCGGTAGTTTTTTTTTTTTTTTTTTTTTTTTTTTAATGGAGATTTAATTTAAGTATAACTGTATAAGTCTATGAGACAAGGTTTTATTTAGCTGGTTTAATATATTATTGGTTTAATTGGTTTTTAACATATTTGTGTAACATATTAAAAATAATATCTTATAACTATTTATATGTTTACGTTTGTGTAATATGTAATAGTATATGTAACATAAATATAAGTTAGAAGGTAAAATGTTTATCTTATAACTATTTAGAATAAAGACGTTGATTTGGAAAAGTAGAAGGTAAAAAATATATATTAGTCGATGCGAGCTAGATTCTTTTGGGGAGCAGACTTGGATGAGAGACGTATGCACTGGGTCAGATGGGATAGAGTTTTAGCGTCAAAAGTAGAGGGTGGTTTGGGTATTGGGAGTTTATATTCCTTTAATAGAGCCATGATGCTACGGTGGTGGTGGAGACTCTATCATTGTCATGATCTGTTATGGGTTAAGATTATCAAATTGTTATATGGCTCAGATGGAGATTGCAAGTCTATGTCCCCTAGGAGATCCGGATCAGGACCATGGAGTGGAGTGGTTCGTATGATTACTCAATTCCAAGAGAAGGAAATCGATATTTAGTCCTTATTTCCTATCAGGGTTGGTGACGGGAACCATACATATTTTTGGCAGGATTTGTGGATTGGAGAGGCCCCTTTTGCCGAAACTTTTCGTAGAATTTTTGTTTTAGATACTGTTAGACAAGCTATAGTTAGAGATCGCCTAACATTGGGGTGGGATCCTATTACTTTCAGACGTAGTCCTAGAGGTGGAATTGAGCAGGAGCAGTGGGATGCTTTTATTTCTCTTTTGCAGGATTTCCAATTGCAATCGATTCCTGATAGATTGGATTGGTCTATTGATGTTTCAGATACTTTTTCTATCTCTTCTGCTCGTTGGTTCTTAGATGGGAATATACTTCATTCTGGAGGTGGTGAGACTAGATGGAATAATTAGGTTCCCATCAAGATCAACATTTTTTTATGGATGATTCAGTTACTCAGTATTCCTACTAGAGAGAGATTATCTCATAGGGGAATCATGGTGGACTCGATTGTATGCCCTATATGTTCTCATTCGGTGGAATCTGTTGATCACCTTTTTACAGAATGTATTGAGTTGATGGAGATTTGGCCGCACATTTCTATTTGGTGGGGAATTGAGATTCCGACCCAGATTGACATTCACACCCTTATTAAGTGGTCAGATTATGTTGCTTTGAGAAAGGGTCAACGAAAGGCATTTGATGCTGTGGTTATGACATCTTTCTGGTGCATGTGGAATTTTCGTAATTCGACAGTTTTTGGAACGGTATGCCTAGGAAATCCATGTTTTTTGATGATACTGTTTATAGATCGTTCTTTTGGATTTCTAACAGATATAGTAAAACCAAGATTAGTTGGAGCTCTTGGCTTCATAATCCGGCCTCTGCCACTTTGTTATTGTTATGATTTCTTTCTAGCTTCTTGCTAGTTTTTTAATAAAATATTCCGTCGTTCCATATATATATATATATATATATATATATATATATATATATATATATATATATATATATGGGTTAGATTATTTTGTTTTTACTAACTATTGTGTGCCAGAATGCACAGATCTAGACCATCGGATAGAATATAATCAAAGGTCATGATATGAGGGTCTATGATAGTAGAATAGGATAACATGTACCATATAATCACACAAATTTCAGCATAAGGGCATTTTAGTCAATTAACCTATATTAAAAAAGGAAATTTTCGAATTTTTAGGGATGATTAATTCCTTTATTTTTTAAAAATCTGTATATTTTAAATTAATTCAAATTTAAAAATCCGATTTTATTCTGTCAGAATGATAGAATGGCAACCATAAACTAGTAAATATATTTTTCGATTTTATTCTGTCAAAATGGCAGAATGTCAACCATAAACTAATAAAAACATTCTGAAAGAATACACAAATCAATTCTTGAACTAATAATATACCAAATAATTACATTGTATGATTGTGATTCATTGAATAATAACAACATTCTGAAAGAAAAAAAAAAAAAAAAAACATCAAAATCTAACAAAAACACTAATCTATTCTGAAAGAATATTATTTTTAAGCAACACTTTATACATTGTAGCATAACATATTCTGGTATAATACACTCTCATTCTATATGTTTTCTTTCTTCTCCACATCAATGTTAGCCTCTTCAAAACCTAAATCCACAAAGAAAATATAATCAAGTTTCAAAAATTAAACAATTCAATGCATTCTAATAGAATACAACAATAAATATTCTTACAGAATAAACTATTCTTGCAGAATATTCTACTTGGATATTCTACTTTACTTCTAACAGAATATTTCAACACAAGTATAAACATGTTACCTTAACATATTCTGACAGAATCTTCCCAATATGTCCAACATATCAAACTTACCTCTTTTACACAAAAACTTTCTCTTTTTGACATTATATCAAACACTTGGAGGGCATGTTTTATTATCAACATTCAAAAAACGCAATAGTACAAGCAACATTCAAAAGCATTGATAACAGAAAAAATTGATTCTTGATTCTGAGTCACTTCCAAAATCAAAACTAGTAGATAGAAAATTTGAGTGCAATGTTTCAATATTTTCTTAGGATTCAAGCCCTAAAACAGAATAAGACAGTCCAATTCCATTATTGAATTCTCAGATTGGAAATTTGTAATCATACAAACGAATTGCGAAATAAACCAAAACTAAAAATAAAGGAAAGTAAAACCACACCTGGATTGAAGAAAGAACAAATTCATATCGGCTAAGGTATGCTCTGGTGATGGCCCAAACTTAAACCGATTTAGGGCTTTTATGTATTGTTCGTCATTTGGCTGATTGAGTAAGGGATACAAATCATTCACAAAGGAGGTCACGAAGGAACGGAACAGATGAACGAAGAGGGGGAAAAGGAAGGCTCACAGGAGGCACCATTTTTGTCGATTGATTGCGAGATGGAGAAGCAGCAAAGTTTTGCTCGTCTCTTCCGGCTACAAGGTGTGAGGTTCGGGCTTTGCAAGCAGCGTTAGTAGCAAAGACGAGCCTTTTGACCTTTGTGGTTGATGGGAACCTCAGAGGAAGAAAAAGAGAGGAAAGCGGGTCCGATGGGAGTCCGGTCGACAACTATTCGTCGCAAGTGAGGACCTCGGTGATGTTTGCTTGAAAATCACTCAATAGAAGAAATGTCGTTCACCTGATGATTGATAGTGGAGATGATGGCTGCCATGGTGGGTTTCTTCTCCTGGAATAATGAAGGAGTAGATGGTGAAGATTGAAGAAGCAATTTAAGGACGAATGGTGAGTGTTTTTCTAGGGTTAACAAACTAGTTTCCTTGGACATTAAACGTTTTAAATATTTACCAAAATTAAATATAGTCAAGATCACTATTATACCCTTTTCTGATTTATTATTAAATTTATTTTTGCTTAATTCTGATTGGTTGTTAGAGGCATACAATACTTGTTGAAAACATTTGAACCTATCTCATATATATATATATATATATATATATATATATATATATATATATATATATATATATATATATATATATATATATATATATATATATTTTTTGTTATCCAAAAAATATGTTAAAATATCTATGAAATTGAATGCACCCACTAAAGTTTAGTTGTGGTAAAAGTGGGACCAAGGATTGCCGACTTTAAAAGGGACAGGTGGCACAGGGGATAGTGACGTGTTGCTTTGAGAATGGGGAAAGCCTACGACAAGCTCCAAGCAAGCAATCGTCAGGAAGGAGGCAATGGCATGGATCAATATGTTAAACTCAACTCAAGAGATGACGTGTAATTTCATCATTCTAAACTTTATTGTTATTGTTATTGTTTTAATATTTAACTAATTAAATTAATTTAAGATAATAAGGTGTCGTTTAAGCATTTGTAAAAGCACGCCATTTAACCTATGGCTTGACACTTGGTCCTTTGAATATTAACAAGTCACCTTCGCTATCACAACCAAAGTATGAGACATTCTTAACTTCTTTCATGTTTGTTTTTATATATATATTTAAAATACAATTTAATTGATGCGTAATTTATAGGTTTTTTAATTTACTTTAAATAGATAGATAAATAGTATATGTAAAACAGTTATTAAAGCTCCAAATAAACTACTGCACTATATAAAAATGTCAACTGAGGTTGTTGAATTTTTAGGTTGCTGTTATTTATTTTAAATTGCGCAAAAACAGGAATTGTCCTCAAACTATAATTTATTACTAGTTAATGCATAATATTTTCATACGTAAGCTTCAGCGGTTAAATTTTGTAAAAATTGCCTTATAAATTTGTTTTGCATTTTATTTAGTAATTTTAGAATTTTTAAATGAAGTGTTGTCATTTTTATGTCGTAAGATATAATACCAAACACTAAATTAGAATAATAAGCTAACTGATTGTTTCTCAAAAAGAACCTTAAACTTCAATTGTATCAATGATGTTTCTAAAGTTCCTGAAATATGCAAAGTTTATTGTTTGTTCTAAACATATTGATTGGCGCTTTCTCTAGTTTCTGTGTATTCTTTGTACACTTGATAGTTCCTCGCTGTTTTATTATTATTATTTTGAAATGCAATCTTTTTGTGTTGAAGAAAAAAACATAAATCGACAATTCTACTCTTTCTATTAAATTAAGAAAAACAATATTGAATGGTAGCCAATTTAAAAGAGTTGTATGTGGGTGTTGACCACTGTTAAAGTCTTGTCCTTAGATACAACAGAAAACATTAGACCAAATCTTTTGTAAAACGTTTTCCTTGCATGCAATGTGCATAAATGGCTCAAACTTTTGACATCTCAATCATATTTTAGTATGCCTTCAACTTTAAACAAAATCGTTTTTCTCAACAATCACATGCTTTTGTTTAATGCTTCGTTAAACAAAATAAGAAGGTTTCATACTTTCATCACTTTATGGCCAAAACAACTTGATTTGACTTGTTTAGCAAGATCGAAAATTCTCGAACCTTCCTAATAAAGTATAAAAAAGAAAGAAAAAAAAATCAATTGAGATTTTTACTTACATGTAGACGCGTTCACTAGTTGCACACCAAATAATTATGATTCCCCTTTGTACTTAACTAGTTTTTTGGTAATTCAATTCAACTCATTTATGTAATTATGTTCATTTGTTGGTTTATGTTTATTTGTTTATTCTCGATTATTAATATATATTATATTACTTTTTTTAAGATCAAAGATTTTATAAATAAAAAAACACCAACTAACAAGAAGATAGCAACAAACAAGCAAACAACAATTATAAAAAGGCATAAAGCATAGGGTTTTGTAACCACAAAGCTCAGTTGATACTATATTTGCTAAATCTATTCAAAAAACAATCGGATGAGTAAATAAAAATGTTTTCAAAGATATGATTCTTCCTCGCTCGGCAAATTATTTCGATACTGTCAAATTCTCCATACGGTTGTCAAAACGATGACTTTTGTCTCAAAGTAACCGAAACCACCCAAGCCGAGAGCTCGAAAATATCATCAAAACAGAAAATGGACGATTCAGCCATTTGACATCCTTTACCAAAATTTGAGTAGTCACCTTACAATTAAGAAACACATTGCTATAATAATCTTCCACCTGTAAAGAGAACACAAATGCCATAATACCCTAGTATGGAGTCTGTCCAAAACCACTCGCAAAAGGACATTAAATTTTGCTTGACTAAAACAAGTCTACATCACTTGGTTACATATAATATACTTACTTATAATGCTATCAATGTGGCGTCTAGTGCTACTACTAAAGTGATTAAAGATTTTATAACTTCTAGATTTCACAGAAAATAGAGAGTGACATTGTTAAGTATACAAACATCATACGGTTATTGATTTGAATTATACATTCATTTACATTTGTTCATTTATATTCATATATGTTTATGTTTGTCCGTTTATGATCGTTCATATTCGTTTAACACGTTCACGAAAACATAAACGAACAAGATAATTTGTTAAATGAACAAAGAAAATGGTTTATTTATTTGTTTGTGTTGTTCATTTGCAGAGTTAACTAAATCAAACGAGCACGTATTAGTTAGTTCGGTTCCTGGTAAATTTATATAAAGGAAAAAACGAGAAAAAATATAATAATACTTATTACTAACTCATATAAACGGAGGATACCCTTTACAATAAGAAAATAACACATGGTTCTACTACGATCCTTTTTTGTCCTTGTTCAAACCTACAGCTAACTTAGTCATCAAAGCTTTACGTATTCTCAATATAACATATATCTCCCGAACGGTTTTAACAAAAATAAAATGGAAATTGAGTAATCTAACTCTTATAAACGACAATTTTAACAAAAATAACTAATATATATATATATATATATATATATATATATATATATATATATATATATATATATATATATATATATATAAAATGACCACTTGCTTCAGAACATAGCATTCTAGAGTTGTGGTCTCCGTTCCGGAGTACCTATTCATAAGTCTTTTTTTTCGTCACCTATGTATATATATATATATATATATATATATATATATATATATATATATATATATATGTGTGTGTGTGTGTGTGTGTATGTGCACGCGCGCGCTTCGAACCTTACATTCAATCAAGTAATTCGTAATTATCTCTTATAAAACTGCTTCAAAATGAGTTTTTCAGAGAGTTGGTACGAAGAAAGCTTTAACAACCTGCATGTTTACCTCACAACCTTAAGCAAACTAACATGTATACTTACATTCACATCAAAACTGATTTGATGGATCGTTTCGAAACTTGTTTTGTGGCTATTAGATGGGTGGTATATTTGTTTTTTGCACTTTTATATTGTTTCTTTAAAATACATAATGTTTCTACATCTAAATTAATTTATTTTTGTTTCCAAAAAAATACAGGTCTATGCATTCATAGGTTGCTTCTTGTCTGTCATCTTCATAGGTAGTGTCTCTCTTAGAGAGGAATACATAAAAACAACGTTTTTAGTGGTTGCTATCCACGAGAACAACCAGACTCTCCTTATAGCATTTGGTATGACCGTGAAAAATAATATCTATTGTTGTACCGTGTTCCTTATGATGTTAAGAGAAGCTCTGAGATAGGGTAGGGAAGTATCGTTCATAACAAATATGGACGATGTCATTAATTCTTGCCTAGAGCATGTATTCCCTAATTATTATCATGTGTATACTTCTAAAAGTGTGTTCAAGTATATGCGGACAAGAGACGTCTCTGGCAAAACATTACAACCTTTGTTCTGGATGACATCCAACTCATATATTGTGTCTGATTTTGAAGAAAACTTATGTCGGCTCACCCCTGATGCTCGTGAAATGCTTGCCAACTTCGCTCATGCGAAATATGCAAGAGCTTATTTCCCTAACATCCGTTGGAATGTAATCAACATTGATGTTCCCGATTTTTTTTGTGTTATCGGTAAATCAATGCAATGTACCAATAATAATGTTTACCGAGGCAATTCGTGACTACATTTAACGGACCTTCGATGAACACAGATTAATGGAAGGTAAAATATCGGATGAAATATTAAATTTATTTAAATACTTATACAAGAACCTTATTTGATCATATTTACTTTTCAACGAGTTTAACTATTGTACTCACCCCGTATGTTGAAATGGTGCTTCATAAAAGGATGCAAAAGTCTGTTCGGTGGCAAGAAACAAAGATCCCACCAGAGATCCCGTCTCCGCTCCTGTCCAATATTTATCGAGTTTTTGATTTTAAAAAAACTTATGTTGTTGATACGAACCGTCATACATGTTCATGTAGGAAATGACATAATTTAAGTATAGCTTACGGTCATGCTATTGCGGCATCACGTCATTTGAACATCCATGAATTACCCGATATGGTTCAGATATATTATCGGGTTGATGTGTTTCAGACTTCCTACCAGACATAAACCGTGAACCCTCTCCCCCTCCATCATAATACCATACCCTTTTATTGCAGTTTTATTGCCAATGTAATTGCAATTAATTATGTTTATAATTAATTTGTAGTGTGTAATGAAAAATATTGTTATTGCCCTAATATTTGTTACATGTTAGAAGATAGAAAACAACATAATTTACAAGTACCATAGTAATACTTACAAACAAGAAAACATTACCTATTAAAAAGATTAATAAGCGTTACAGAATGGAAACTTAGTTGATGAACATAAAAATTACAACTTGTACACAATGATTCCAAAAAAGAAAATCCAACTACAAATTAACTCGATCTTCAAGTGCATATTTTGGTTTTTAAGTTTCTTCTTCGACCGAAATAAGTTACTAATTATCAACGAATTATTGTCTTTTGCTTTGTCAACCTAACAGATAAACTCGAACTGTGGTCCTTGAAAATTTAAGATTAAACACATGATATATATTGTGTAAATTAATATTAATTCAAAGAAAAATAATAAAAGGATAACCCACATACCTCTTTAGGACAATCGTAAAAAAGCCGTCCATGGTTATTTCTACTCGTTGATGTCTTTATAATACCATCAAAGCCACAATCGTAGTATGTCATTTCTTTGGATTATAAAAAATAAATTTTTAGTATTAATTTTAACAAGGTAAAGAGTTTTGATGCTTAAATTCCTTTATATAATGACATTTACTAGGATATGGTTCCTGACACTATTCCAGAAACACATTCCGGAGCCTCATTTCATAATTGATATTTCGGACCCTAATTTCATAATTATAATTGTTCTAGATTCCTGACAATATGAGTAGTCATTCCGAACAGTAAAACTCATAGATTCCTGACATATGTATAGTTATTTTGAACAGTAAATGTCATAGATTCCTGACAGTATTTCGGACTAGCTATTTCAGACCATTGTTCTGGAGCCACGTTCCGGACCAGCTATTTCGGAGCCAAGTTCCGGACCAGCTATATCGGACCATTGTTCCGGACATTGCTTTTATACATAATTGTCATATATTCTTGACATATGTATAGTCATTTCCCAACAGTAAAATTCATAAATTCTTGACAGTATGTGTAGTTATTCCGAATAGTAAATGTTATAGATTTCTGATAGTATTTCAGACCCTTATTCCGAAACCCCATTCCGGATCCGGAGCCACTTTCCGGAATGACTATTTCATACACTTGTTTTCGACCTTAAAATGCACCTAGCATGAATCCTCAACGTTGAAATAAAATTGGAATGAGTTCATCTCACGATGATGTTTGGCACTGTAAAGAAGAAGATTGTTATGTTTGTACAGATAATAACTCATTTCCAGAAGTCCCAGATTTCCCACTTACAGATAAAATGCTTGATGACGTTTTCCAAGCTATGAAGGTTGTTGAAGAAGCAAACGAAAGGGACTCTGAAAGAATTCATACACTAAATCAACGTGCATACAATCTAGCGAAACAAGTAAATGAAAAAGGAAATGGGTTGCTAAAGCAACGAAAAAGGTCAAACAATCTAAGAAGTGGATTGAAAATGCAAATAAGGAGTCGATAAGATGCGTGTAGAACGTGACCGTCTAACAGATGTTGCTAGAATTAGAGGATATTTTGTTGACCAGGAACAAAATATGTATCCCTTATAATTTCCTAATTTGTGGAAACCAATCTAACTATGTATTAGGTTTTATAACTCTCTTTGCAATAATGTTAATGAAAAATGATAATTGTCATTTTAGATATTCATACCGTTCTTTTTACAAAATTCAGTTTGAATAGACATTAACATATTCATATTTAAAATTAGATTACATTTATGGCCGATAACCGGGAACTTGCGTCGGATGCAAACTAGCCCTGTCTACATAATTTTCAAACAATTCCATGTAGGTCTCAATTAGTTCGAAACCATTATCAGTCAACTCAACTCGATCTTCTATTACTGGAGTTGTCCTACATGTTTCTTCGATGATGTCCATTTTGTTGACAAATGGTTGTATATCTTCAGACATGGTAATGAGAAGCATTTGCATACAATGCTACTTTTCTCCGGTCCTCAAGCGATGAAGGCGATAATGAGATTTCCAGTATTACCATTCGTTGTTTACCACGTTGATAATCACGAATCATTTCTAATTCACTCGTATCAACAAGACATCCTTACTCGTCTTCAAGACGTGGTATAACATACTCTATAGGCAACTCATCCTCATCGTTCGAGTCACTAGATGTTGGAGACTGAAAATAGAATATACCTAAATTATGTTAATATACTATTTAACTAATGTCCATAAAAGTATTTAATGATAAAAAAAACACTTCCTGAAACATTTTCATAACAAAAAAAATTATAAAAAAAAAATAATAATAAAAACTGTAGTCAGTCTATCAGCACTTGCTTATGTGTCATCTTTTGGAGTCCTATCCGCTTTCAATTTAAGTTTTAACACCCTTTCTAATTTGTTCTAGGTGTCTTTGCTGGTTTATTTTTTATCTTATTTTGAAATTCAGTATCGTCGTTTTTTATATGTAAAAACAAAATTCCAAAAATATTTTAATACGTTACCGTAAAAATAAATTATAATTATAAAATTATTGTTTTTCGATTTTACCTTTATCGGACGCAATTCTGAAAGCTCCTGTAAATGGAATACAACTTCATCGTCCGTAAAATCCCCTTTTTTTTAATAACATACACTTTAACTCATTTTTGCACTAACATGTGTTATTAAACAATCCATATATATATATATATATATATATATATATATATATATATATATATATATATATATATATTGTAGTTTTTCTGGAATAGATCATCGGGTTTTGGAACACATTCATCGTGTTCCGGACCTACATTATCATTTCGGAGCCTCTACAATACCTTATTCCGGACTAAAATTGTCGATCAGAAACACAATACAAAGTACTTACATAACATTCATACACGTACAACAATAAAAATATATTTAAAAAAGGATAATATGGATATTCTGGAGTTGTTCCGGACTTGTTCTTCATGTTCCGAGCCATTCTGAAATACATAAATTGCTTTAGAAAATCAAATGCAAAGTAACTTAACAGTGTAAAACTTACTTAGTTTGACAAATCCATGATCAAAATTTGGTCCGAAATATAGGTAGATCAAGTTTCGGATATGTTCATTCTGGAACGCGTATTCCGGATTTTTCGTGTAGGGGACCCATATATATACTATTGGGCTACAATATTGGGCTTGGGCCGGTTTTCAGGTCCGGAATGACCCATTTCGGACCAAAAGGTTGGTTCTCAAAAAGAAATGGTTATATTTTAAAAAAAAGAACAAATTACACGAATGATCCTTTAGATTTATAGTTTTTCCCTAAAGTGGTCCTTACAAAACTTTTTTCCCTTAGATGGTCCCTAAGGAGCAAACATTTCGAGCAGCGTCTTGAGTCTTGGTGGACTGATACTATTTGCTCCCAGTATTTTTTTTTACGCAATTCTGTTGCTTTATTTATCCTACGGGAAGTTTGGAAAGACCACAATTCCATTATTCATGACAATGTAAAGCTCAATATAGTGAAAACGAGACAGCTAATTTTGAAGTGGCTGCTTGACACTGTGATTATTTTCCACCCGGCTGGGTTTACATGATCAAGCTTGCCTTCATGCTCTTCAGGTTCCTATTATTTTCCCCTAAACCTAAGAGGGGACGTAGGGTTAGCATCCACCTGATATTGGCTCTTTCAAACTCAATGTGGACGGTTCTAAGAGCATCAATTTTGCCTTTTATATCTTATAGAAAAGAGAGGAAGTCTAGCGTCGGTCCTAAAAGGAAGATGCTTTGGGGCATTCGGTAACTACCTAGTATGCTCTACTTTCTCCCGCCTTTAAGGACTCACGGCAGGAGAGCAATGAGTCTGTTCCCTCACTCCCACTAAAAGAAAACTCAATGCAAAACCGCTCGAGCAAAAATCCCCTATGACTAACTTAGTTAACAGATTTTGTTAAGCTTTGTTAAATGACAAATATACTCTTTGTTTTATGCACACAGATGGTCTTTATGACTCTCTCTCTCTCTCCACAGATTGCAGCCCTCGTTTCCCTCATCGTCCTCCTCTGGTCACCACCAATTCAAACCTCCCCCTGAAATGGGTGACCACCACCAATACCTTCACCAGACTTTTTTTTTACCTCCATTAAGTCATTCGCCCCCACCATCATAGCCAGACTCGGGCCTCACTTTGACTTGCTCGACTGCACAGTCAACGGCATGAGAGAATACGTTACCCTAAAAATCGACCCCTAAGTCTGTCACAACTAGCATTTTAGCTAGGAAATTTTTTCTTCATATAAAAGAAACTCTTGTATAGCTTGTAATCTAAGTCGATGTCATGTACTATGCTCATTCAAAATCAACCATTTGAATCAAAACTCATGAGTGAAGTTCAAAACCTAATACAATGCATCTCATATAATCAACTATGGGTTTGAAACCCTAATATCCCGGTTCAAACTCAGAATGGACCAGGGTCCTCTTGTTGGGCCTAATGGGCCAGTAAGTTCTTAATTTGGTTATTTTGGGTTAAGGAACCTTATTTGGGCCTTAAATAGACCCATATTCATTAAATAACAGCATTTTGGGCCATAAGACTTCTTATGGGCCTTATTGGGCCTAAAATGCCTCACTTTGTAATCATGGGCCTTAATGGACCGTAAATGGTTTCTTGAACCCTAAGGGGTCGTAAACTCCTTTTCCTGATCACTTTTGGGCCGTAAACCCTCATATGGGCCTAATGGGCCGAAAACTTTCAATTTGGGCCTCATAATTTCGAAAACAAGCAAACAAGGCCCAAACCCTATTCCTTCTCTTTTCCTTCCCTATAACGCCCTGATTCTCAGGTATTGCTTAAATAAGATTATTGGGTTAAGCTCTACTCGACGAGTTGGTTGACATACTCGTCGAGTAGCAGCGGGTCGGGATCGCGTGTTAAGTGACCTACTCGACGAGTCCATATTGGGACTCGGTGAGTAGGAGCTGGCAGATGAAACCCTAAATCCTGGGGTTTGCACCCTTATTTAAAGGGACCTTAGCCTCCCTTGGGCCTCTTTACAGTTCTAGAGAGTCCTGAGAGCCCTTATACGTGTGTGTGTGCCATTGTGTGGGTGTTGGAAGCTTGGAAAGAGAATATCGGAGGAAGAAAGCTAGGAGTGCAAAGGAATTGAAGCAAGGAAGGCATGGGAAGCAGGATTTACCTCAGCTACCATCCTTTGGAGGTATCAAAGTGCCATCCTTACTTCCCTTTTTTCTTTTGTTGAGTTTCTAGGGCTTTTATGGATTTTCAAGTTGGTATGATGAGCTATGGGCTAGATCTAAAGTTGTAACTTCAGATCTGGACCCTCTTCAGATTCTAGAAGCATAAATTTACAGTTTTGGTCGTGATTGAGGTCCCTCTTGTGCATGAATCCCCTTTAAGAGCTTAGATTTGGCATTTAGAGCCTTTAAATCCATGCATGCACGTAAAGTTTGCAACTTTACATGATAAGCATGCCCTGGAAGCTTGGATCTGTGATTTGGAGCCGCTGCATGGCTCAAAATAGGTCTGTATGGAAAAAGGACTGAAGAGACTCGGCGAGTCGCAAGGTTGACTCGGCGAGTCACTTGAAGATGACCGCGAACTCGACGAGTTGGATGAACAACTCGGCGAGTCCGATGAAGATTGCCATAAGACTCGACGAGTTGAAGAACAACTCGGTGAGTCGGATGAGTTTTCCCTGTATTATGTATGCGTGTGTATCCGTCGAGTTGCAAGGAGGGAACTCGAAGGGTGTCCTTAAAGTTGGAACAAGGATCGAGGGAACTCGATGAGTCACCCCTATGACTCGGCGAGTTGGATTGTACTTGAAGGAACTCGGCAAGTAGCCAAGGGTACTCGGCGAGTTGGGGTCAACATGGACTGTTGACCTTTACTGAGGACTTTGACTTTGACCAGGGGTTGATTGGTGGGTTATGGAGTACCTTATAAGGTTAAGGACTTATGAGTATATTGTACTATGATCATAGGTGGTGGAGCCTATGTCGAGTGATCCGAGAGTTGGAGTTTACCTTCTGAGTCGACACTGCGAGGTGAGTTATCCTTACTATATCGATAGGGTCTATAGCAACAAGGCCGAACCTTTAGTTGTTATTGTTATGGTATGCTACATGTGGTTATGATCTGTTAGATCGGAATCAGGGTAGACAGTATGTTATGCTCTTATGATCTATAAGGATTGGTATGTTAGTGACCTGCTAGGTCGGTACTCTAGTTACGAGAGAATTCTATGATTGATGATCAGTGTGATAGATATGTTTGATGTTTGTATATGCTAGTATAAGATAGATATGCACACATGGTTATTTGCTTGGTTGTTTGGGTTGAGGCGGTCCTGCTTTGTGTTGAAGGCCAACATACCCTATGAGCGGTCCGAGGAGACTGCAAGCCCACGAGGCAGACCAGTCATGCCGAAGGCTCATGATAGATTTAGATTGTGACATCCCCAATTTCACGGCCAGAAAAGACCGATTTGTTTATGCTTTGTTTTTAAAATCAGAGTAACTTTTAAAGAAAACAGTTGCGGAATTTGTTCCCAAAACAAAATATGATTAAATTATCAAAGCATTTCTTTAAAGAAATGTATTTTCATTATATAACAAAATCTTGAGATGTCATGTTCAATACAGACCAAAAGCATAAACAGAACAAAATAGACCTTACAACAGTTATTCATAACTACTGGCCTATAATCCAAAATTTCTCGTCAAGTCCACCAACTTATACTCTTGTGCCATTACCTGTAATACAAAGAAAACTGAGTGGGTCAGGCTTGGGAGCCTGGTGAGCATATAGGGTTTTCAACCCACAATAATATAATTATTATATTTAATTATCAAACAATCAATCCAATTACCCACCCCCATTATCTTCCTTTATTCCATAAAGATTTACCCTAAGAACCGACTACCCTTCTCCCATTCATTCCTAAGAATTTCCCTAAGGAATTGGCACAAAGTCTAGTGCTGCCATGGTTCTTAGATTACCTCTGGTGAACACGCAGTTCAAAATAATTAATGAACACCTAGATCAAGAACACCCATTGAACACACTCCGTTCAATAATACCTAATGAACACATAGTTCAAAAACACCTAACAAACACTTAGTTCAAAAACACCTAATGAACACTTAGTTTAAACATCTAGTGAACACTTAGTTCAAATATCCCTGGTGAACTCAATCACCTAAGGAACACAGAGTACGAAAGCTCTTAGTTCAAACCACGTGATAATAATATATATCTCGATCCTGAAAAACCACTAATATTATTAACACATATAAATCATATTTCTAAAACAATTTATCCCATCTCGTCGATCCCCACATACTAACCCTATACAATGATCTTACGAGTTCTAGCCTAAGGAATTGATATGAACAACAACTGACGAAGCTGCTTCGGAAATTCCCTGGCAGCAAATGAGGATCAATAAAGACATCAAATGAGGGGAATGGAATAAGTTTCACCACGAACCTTCGTTCGTAAAAGAAAGAACCACAAGATAGTTAACTCAGGGGTAGTTATCTAGATAACAATGCTTACGCGTGGTCCGAATATCATGAGGTATTATACCTCTAGACTCTACCTATCCCAAAATCGAACTTTGCCTAGCAGTGGCCTGAATATATGAGGTATTTCATGTGACAATCCGAAAATTTATCTGTCACGGTATCCCGTTCCCGTCAGTAAAACCCGTTTGTCTTTCAATTTTTCCGTTAACATTTTGGATTAGGTCATTTAATTTAAGACTTTTATTATGACCTCGTGAGTATCCAAACCCTTAGAAACGCGTGAAAATACCTCGTTATTTATTTGGAAATTTTTTAATTATAACTACGTCGGGTTACGACAACTAATCGGGTACGACCATAAGCCTCGTTTAACGTCAGTATCGGGTAGATTTCCACCGGGCCACAAACTCAGACCTTATATAAAGGATGAGTGAACTTCAATTTAGCTTTTTACCACCACCTCATAACTTTCTCTCTCTACTCTCTCTCTAAAACTCGACTTTGATCCAAAACCACCCTTTTCAAGCTCCAATTTGGTAAGTGATCTATCCTAGCTTATAGTTTAGCATGTTTAGCTTTCAAATTCATGTTTAAATCATCCAAAGGGACCAAAGACTTGTGTTTACGGTCCAGGAACCTCCCCAAACCGTGAACACCTATAAATGGGGTTTTGGAGCCCCCAAATCACTTCTAGTGCTTAGATAAGGCGTAAAGACTTGCATGTACGAGATTTGAACACCAAAATCTTACCATTTGAGGAGTAAACATGAGTTTATGGCCCAAGAACATTCTTGGACCGTAAACCCTCATTCATAGACCATAAACACCTTTTAAGGTGTTAAATTTTCCCTTAAACACCTCCAAAAGCTTCTATGAGCTTCCATGAGTGCATAGAACCTTATATTCCTTCATGAGATGCACCAAAACATACACAAATGAGTTACACTTGAGTTTACGGTTTGGGAAGGTCTCCCAAAACCGTAAACACCCCTTCTTAGACCATAAACACCCCCAAAGGGTGTTAAAGTGCCCTTAACACCTTGTATGGCTTAGAATTGGACCTAGAACTTTGTATGCTTAACCTACAACCACCAAAACACATGATTCATGGAAAATCATGAGTTTACGGCCGTAAACTCATGTGTTTAAGGTAGTAAACTCACTAAGAACATCTTCATAAACCGTAAACTCCTTTCCAAGGTCAATTCAAGTCCCGATCACTTCCTAAGCCTTTGATTCAACCCTAGAACCTTCCCTTGTGCAATGTAAGACCATTTAGCAACCAAGAACCCACCACCCATGATTTTACGGCCGTAAAATCATGGGGATATGTTCATAGGGCCGTAATCTCCATTAGGAGTTTACTCTTGAAGAGCAAACTCCATGTCTAGGCCATACACCCCCATAGATGCTACCCGGATCACTCCTAACACTTTATATGAAGTGTTTTCGTGCCTCGGAGTGTATATTCTTATATAATTAGTAGTTCAAAGTCTAACTAGATACAATTATGTATCTCTTTATATTACATAGGAACCTCTCACGTGTTCAAGCCCCGAACTGACACTTAGCATCCTAGCCGACACAATTCTCGACTGGTGAGTTCATACCCCTGCACCTTTTTCCATGTTTTTCAATGTTTTCAGGGGGGAATACAAGCAAAAGTACAAGGAAATCTTGTACTCAAACTCATTATTTCTTTTGAAATGTTTCATATTCCGTATGCTTTTAACACTGAAACCGTATTAGCCAACCGTTTAACTTGCAAAGTTAGCTTTCAGATTAATTGTAGATCTCTTTATAAAATGTTATAATCTATGTTATATTTTATAAATTACGAAGGATTCATGCTAATCATAAATTAGGATTATTACTAATAAAACACGCCTTTGGATAGCACCAGAACTTCGAAAATGCAGTTAGTGCACGCCTTTAGATGACACCAAAACTTCGAAAATACAGCTAGTGTACGTCTTTGAGTGTCACCAGAGTTTCGAAAATAAGTCTAAAGTACGCCTTTTGATGTCACCAGAACTTCGAAAATACTGCTAATGTACGTCTTTGAGGGACACCATAGTTTCGAAAATACGTCTAAAACACGCCTTTGGATGTCACCAGAATTTCGAAAATACGGCTAGTGTACGTCTCTGAGTGTCATCAAAGTTTCGAAACTTCGTCTATTAATATATTCCTCTGAGAGAAATTAGATTTTCGAAAATAAAATTTCGAATAAGTATAGTAGATATTCGACATTCGTATATAGGATAACCAGGCTTTCAGAATACTTATCTAATACTACAAGTATGGTAGATACTAGTACATTGCATTCCGAACAAAGAACTAACCACATCTTTTAGGAAAATAAGGGTTTTTCCTGGGATAACATAACTGCTCTTAACCAAACTGTGTAACAAATGAATAACTAAACTTTCCTTATAAGAAAATATGGGATTTTCTTGGATATCATTTTTATTAGAAAATCAAAGGAAACTTGTTCTTTTACGAAAACAAACCGCTTATGAACTCACCAGCTTTATGCTGATTTTCAAACTGCTTGTATTCTCAGGTCCACATTAGACAGGTACACCGCGATCTTTTGGAGAAGACGGAGCAATTTAGCAGTCTCGTCTTTACTTTTGTTCAATTTGGATGTATATATCTATAATCATGTATAACTTTACTTTCAAACAAATATAAATACTTCTATGTAATGTAATGGTTGTGTTTACTACGCTTACTATGTACATGGGTTGTGATACTTTACATGACGTCCTCCGCCCCGGAACGTTTCCGCCATCGGTTTCAGGGTGTGACACTTCACCCCCAGACGCACCCTATCTAGCAATATAGCACCAGACACACCTAGCAGTGGTCTATTACCGACACACTTTATTAGGCAGTTTACGAAGTTCCCTTAATTACTTCGTGAAAGAAAACATTGACATATGAAGCTCGGTTGATCACTTCATAAAAGAAACGCTGACTCCAAATCTCTCTCAACATAAAAGTATGGGGAAATACTACAAGAGTACTCCCGTACGCTCCCGTAACCGACACACAAAATTGTCAAAAAGACTTTGTACATGATAGTACTTCTGGCACATTATAGTACAATGGTATGCGAAAGACTCGTACCTGAGAACATAATAGTACCCTGGCACAAGCAGCACCCAAGACACAGAGCTTTGAAAAGGAATTCGTACATAAAAAGTACTTTTGTACGTAGGACGTACTCCACCGATCATCAATCTCACCCCACACATACTCTTAATAAGAGACTACCCAAAGTCCAATCTTGATTGAACTAAACATCCCTATTTAAGTCTTAACCCATCACTAGGCAAGTCTACAATGCCTATAATCAATTTTTGATACTATCTTCGTTTAGGCAACGCCAACTAGTGTATACTTAACATAGGGTTTTAAGTAATAATATCATATATACACATCTTAACACATATTGAACCATATCTGATTCGCACGTTGTATATCATCAAATATATCTAACACGTATTTCGGATAATAATAAAGACTTCACATACATATGTATATTTCATACTTTAATCAATACCCGTATTAAAATCACGTTCCTAAAAGGGACTATACACATGATACCTTATCGAATGAACACGTAGTTGAAAACTACATAATCCATACTCCCGGATCTTAAATTTGCCTCATTACCTAATCCATATTCCCGGATCTAAAACTAACCTCTTGATCTGATCCATACTCTCGGATATAAAACTAACCTCCTGATCTGATCCATACATCCAGATCTAAAACAAGTTTATCTCTTTATCCTTTTATCTCATGGTCCAACCCATCTTTTATCACCTACCAACAACCTCGTCTACTCATGTTCTACCCAACATATTTTTTTAGATACAAAATACATATATAGTTTAACTCATTAAAACTTATATAATTCATCCATTCCACAATCATCTCAAATAAACAACAATATATTATACACATAGCATGTATTTCATAGCAATTAGTTAATATTTATGTGTTAGAAGAAAGTGACCACACACTCACTTGATCAGAAGATGATCGGACAACACTACGGCTTGTAGAAGTAGTATTCTTCGGTAGATCTGGAAGATCTTCACAAAAATTGGCTTCTCGCGGACAGAGCTTCGGCTCGGGAATCGCACTTCTCTGGATCTTCGGGGCTTCGGGACTTGCTTCGGGTCTCGGGAATGATACCGGGGCTTCGGGATATTTCTTGCACGAAAAACGAGGTAAAACGGGAGAGAGGGAGAGAGAGAGGAGAGGAAATGAGCAAAGTAATAAGGCAGCCTCACACCCTTTATATAGGGGCTGATTCTTCGAATTACGTTGGGCGTAATTAGAGTTACGCTGGGCGTAATGTGGATAAGGCCGGTGACTCCCCCCCCCTTTCGGATAATATCGAATTTATATTTAAATTAAATACTTTAAGTATTTAATAAACTTCAAAAAATTCATATCTTCCTCATACGAGCTCCGTTTTCGACGTTCTTTATATCCCCGCGTAGGTGAGACTACAATCTACAACTTTCGTTTAGACTCCGTCGGCTAATTTTGAATTTATTTTTATTATATTATTTTAGTAGGTCGGGACAACAAAACTCCGTTATAAATTCATAACTTCTTCATCCGACGTCCGTTTTCGTCTGTCTTTTTATCATTGCACTACTAATAATGAGATCTTCGATTCTCGTTTAGATTGCTTCGACCAAAAATCACTCGATCTCAAATTCGAGTTTCGGGTTGCATACTGTTAAGCTGAAACATAGAAAAATCATAACTTTCTCATACGAAGTCAGATTTGGACGTTCTTTTTATGCACGCTCTCGGTTTAACGAATTCTATGACTTTTGTTTAGATCGCTAAGGCCAAATCCCGCTCTATCGTAAATTCATTATTTACGTCGCGCTGCGTCGTGTCGGTTCTGTCGCGAAACTTCGACAGGTCATAACTTCTTCGTTATAACTCGGATTTCAACGTTCTTTATATGTACGGAATCTTTGTAACATATACTACAACTTAGTTAAGATTATTCATTCTAAATAATCTTCTATCAAAAAGTCATTTTTGACGCTTAACGTCTCTAAATTGACTAGCTCGGATCTACGGGCATTACATAGATAGACTGTAGGCCCAGTAGGGCGGTCCAGTCAGGCCGATAGCCAGTATGCATGTTGATTGATTGATTGTTACTGATATGACATTCTGTAACATCCCAAAATTCAAGCCCGAAAATTTCATTTTTGAAGTAATATGTTTAATAAACATTTTACCAAAACATTGTCGATAAAACAACACCTTACAAAATCATAATGTTGTGTCTCAAACCATGACATCAAAAGTAATAAATATCAGAGTACAATCCCAAAAACTCAATGCGGAAACCATGTGTGTGTGATGCGCTGCTACACCGTCGGCTCCTTCCCCTTCGACGAAGAGGTACCTGAAACCAAAACCAAAACTGTAAGCACAAAGCTTAGTGAGTTCCCCCATCATACCACATACCATACAATATCGTCAGTATCTTTCAACCGGTAACCATCATCGTCTCCTTCCCCTTCGACGAAGAGGTACCTGAAACCAAAACCAAAACTGTAAGCACAAAGCTTAGTGAGTTTCCCCATCATACCACATACCATACAATATTGTCGGTATCTTTCAACCGGTAACCTTCATTGGTATCTTTCAACCGATAACCATCATCGGTATCTTTCAACCGGTAACTGCCATCGGTATCTTTCAACCGGTAACTGTGGACTATTTCACCCCCTACCACTAGCATGCAACAACAGATATAAGCATACAGTCAGGTATATCTGGGTACCGACCTACCCCTAGGTCCTAAGGACCACTTTCAGGGAAGCTAATCCCTACTACAAACATAACATGTCATACAGTTAAATCTCATGACCAAAACACATAACCAGACCAAGATAATTATCACAAAGACAATCATCTTCTAAATACCTCTTTTTGGTGGGCCGGCATTGTGGCCTTAGACCCACCCCTACTGGAAGGTAACTCACCTCAATGTCGTGCAGTGTTTGAATTATCCTCAGTGCACAAGTCGACTCCCTTCGACTCCTCGATTCTTACACGACAGCCTTCCAGTCAACACACAGCACGTGCAACCCTAAACAGGGTTAGTCCAAGTCCAGTCAAAGTCAACTTCAATGAACTGTAGAAGGTGCACAAGCTCGGGTTCCCTTGGTCTTTACTTGCTCCCTCAAGCTTTTCTCCTTCCTTCTTAAGACCACAAGCACCAAAATCCACCAACAAGGCTTAGATTGCTTCAATAACGACTAGGGTTTCAATGAGAGGTGTTCTAGGAGCATAAGGGACGTTGTGGCCGACATAACATTTTTTAAATAGGGTGCAAACCCTCGGATTAGGGTTTTTGTCCAGACAGGGTCTACTCTTCGAGTCCGGGACCCGACTGTCGAGTCCATCACTTAAATCCCACGTCCCGTCCCGCTTCTAGTCGGCAAGTTGGTCCTTCAACTCGCCAAATCCAAGGCCAAAAATGCAAAATACTTAGAAAGAAATACGTAACAAGACCCAAGTGCTACAAATCTCCCCCACTTATTTTAGACTTCGTCCTCGAATTCTGGTTCTCGTTCCTGAAACAGCTCTGTGTAATGCTCCATCATCTCGTCCATCGGCTCCCAAGTCCATTCCGAGCCCTTCCGGTGCTGCCATTGCACCTTCACGAGCTCCACCCTCTTGTTCCTCAAATCCTTCGACTTCCGGTCGAGGATTGCCACATGTCGCTCGATGTAATTCAGGGTGTCATCAACCTAAATGTCCTCCAAGGGCACTACTGCTGAGTCATCCACCAGGCACTTTCGCAGCTGAGAAACATGGAAAGTGTTGTGTATCTGACTGAGTTCGGCTGGCAGATCTAGCCTATACGCCACCTTGCCCACCCGGGCTATAACCCTGAATGGTCCAATGTACCTGGGGCCCAATTTTCCCCATTTCCTGAATCGGATAATGCCCTTCCATGGCGACACCTTCAGAAGAACCATATCCCCGACCTGGAACTCCAGGTCTGATCGACGCTTATCGGCATAGCTTTTCTGCCGACTCTGAGCAGTCTGAAGCCTGCTCTTGACCTGCTGAATCCTTTCTGTCGTCTTCAGCACTACATCGGTGCTCCCCATGACCCTCTGGCCAACCTCGCTCCAGCACATTGGGGTCCTGCACTTCCTCCTGTATAACATCTCAAAGGAAGGACGATCGATACTCGCGTGGTAGCTATTGTTGTAGGAGAACTCAGCCAACGGAAGGTAAGTATCCCAACTACCTCCAAAATCTAACACACACGTCCGCAGCATATCCTCCAGAGTCTGGATGGTCCGCTCGCTCTGGTCATTCGTCTGTGGGTGAAAGGCGGTGCTGAAATGTAGACGAGTGCCCAAATCGTCGTGGAATTTCTTCCAAAACCTGAAATTGAAGCGAACATCCCTGTCCGAAATCACCGACACTGGCACCCCGTGCCGCGCCACCACCTCCCTGATATAGATGTCCGCCAGCTTTTCGGCCGAAATACTCTCCTGAATCGGAATAAGGTGGGCGCTCTTGGTCAACCGACGGACGATGACCCAAATCGAATCCACTCCCCGCGCGGTCCTGGGAAGTTTTGAGATAAAATCCATCGTAATGTCCTCCCATTTCCACATCGGGATATCCAACGGCTGCATCTTGTCGTGAGGTCTCTGATGCTCGACCTTGACCTTCCTACTGGTCAAGCACCGCTCCACGTACCATGCCACATCCCGCTTAATGCAGGGCCACCAATAGTCCAGACGAAGATCCTTATACATCTTCGTCGCCCCGGGATGAATGGAGAATCGGGATTTGTGCGCCTCCTCCATCAGAACCTGGCGCACACCCCCGTGGTATGGCACCCACACCCTATGGTGTAGTGTAAGTAGTCCTCGGTTGTCATAGTCGGAGGAGGAAACCTGCCCCACTATCCGCTCGCTCTTCTGATGTTCCTCCTTCAGGCCTCCTGTTGGGCCTCCCGAATCAGCTCCAAAAACGGAGTCACCACTATCATCCTCAGACAGATATCCCTAATCGGCGCTACCTTGCGGCTGAGCACGTTAGCCACCACATTGGCCTTCCCCGTATGGTAAAGGATCTCGCAATTGTAATCCTTCACCACGTCCAACCACCGACGTTGCCTCATGTTTAAATTCGGCTGGTCCATTAGGTACCTCAAACTCTTGTGGTCCGTGAAGATGGTACACCGGACCCCATAGAGGTAATGCCACCAAATCTTGAGGGCGAATACAACAGCCCCCAGCTCCAAATCATGCATTGGGTAATTCGCCTTGTGAGGCTTCAGCTGCCTCGAAGCGTAGGCAACGACGTACCCTCTTTGCATCAATATTGCGCCTAAACCCAAGATGGACGCATCGCAGTATACAACGAAATCCTCCATGCCCTCTGGCAGGGCTAAGATCGGCGCTTCGCACAATCTCTGCCGCAATGTCTCAAATGCAGCCTGCTGCTCAGGCCCCCAATGTAAGACCACGGCCTTCCTTGTCAGCGTGGTCAGGGGCACGACTATCTTGGAGAAATCCTGAATGAATCTCCGATAGTAAACTGCCAGTCCCAGGAAGCTCTGGATCTCGGATGGAGACCTCGGGACCTCCCACCTCATCACGGCCTCTACGTTGGTCGGATCTACCGAAATCCCGTTCTGGTTGACAAGGTGCCCAAGAAACTGCACCTCGCGCAACCAGAACTCACACTTGGAGAACTTAGCATATAAGCTCTCCCTCCTAAAAGTACTCAAAACCTCCCGTAAGTGCTCCTCATGCAGCTCTCGTGTCTTGGAATAGACCAAGATGTCATCGATGAAAACTATCACAGACCGATCCAACATCGATTCGCACACACGGTTCATGAGATCCATGAACGCGGCAGGAGCATTGGTGAGCCCGAAAGGCATCACCCCAAACTCATAGTGACCATAACGTGTCTGAAAGGCAGTCTTCTGCACATCCTCCTCTCTAACCCTCATCTGGTGGTATCCTGAACGCAGATCAATCTTGGAGAACCAAGACGCTCCCTGTAGCTGGTCAAAGAGATCATCGGTCCGCGGGAGTGGGTAACGGTTCTTCACCGTCACCTTATTCAGCTCCCGATAATCTATACACATCCGATGCGACCCGTCCTTCTTCTTCACAAACAGAATCGGGGCTCCCCAGGGTGAACTGCTCGGTCTAATGAACCCCTTATCTAACAGCTCCTGCAGCTGTGTAGACAGCTCCTGCATCTCAGGAGGAGCCAACCAATACGGTGCCTTGGCTATCGGAGCCACACCAGGGACTAGGTCGATCCTGAACTCCACCTGTCTCTCCGGAGGTATCCCAGGAAACTCCTTGGGGAATACGTTCGTAAACTCTTGCACCACGGGAACATCGCCCATCGTCGCCTTTCCCGCCTCCCGGGTATCCATAACATAGGCGACATAACCAGCGCCACCTTGCTGGAGGTAGCGCCTAGCCCTCGCTGCCGAACATTAGGCTGATCCTCGTTGTGGCCTTTCGCCCTGAACCACCAGCTTTGCCCTGCTAGGGGTCCTTATCTGCACTGACTGATGCGCGCAGTCGATCACTGCCCCATTGGGGCTCAGCCAATCCATACCAATAATAACCTTGTTCCCCCGAAAAGGTATGGGAACGAAGTCCACCAGGTAACGTTCCTCAAACAGCCACAAAACGCAATCCCGGTAGACCTCTGACACTCGTACAGACCGTTCGTCCGCAATCTCGACCTATAGAGGGCAATCCAACATGCCCGAAGACTCAGGAAACTTCTTGCTAAGCGCAAGAGAGACAAATGATCGGGTGGCACCCGAATCAAACAACACCTGAACTGGGATACCGTTCACATGGAACGATCCTAAGCAAGACACATAATATATCAGAATCACAGCAACATAACATAAAAGCATAAATAAGAAATCATACCCGTCACCATATCGGGTGCAGTGCATGCCTCCTCGGCTGTCAGCTGAAATGCTCGGCTCCAAACCACTGGAGCCTCCAACTTGACCTTCCGGCCATCCACCACCCATGTTGTCGTTGGAGTCGGCGCCACTATCGGCGCCGCTACTGCTGTCAATCTAGGGCAATTGGCCTTTTTATGGCCCCTCTGATTGCAATGATAGAAAATCAGGTCTGATGTCTAAATCGCAGTAGTAGGGGTAGTACAATCTCTTCCAAAATTCCCAACCTTGCCACACTTATAGCAGCTTGATCCCGGCCCAGTGCGACAAGCCCCCTCATGTGACCGACCGCATTTCCCACAGTGGTCCCATCCTGACTGGCCTTTCAGCCTACCATCGGATCCCTTGGGCTTCTTCCCCGAATCCCCCGTCGTCTGCCCCTCCTCTGTATTCCTCTTCCGGATGTGCTCCAGATCAATCTCCCTCTCCCTAGCCCTGGAAATCATGGAATCCAGGGTAGGGCAAGCTGAAAAACTGACATGCTCCCGGATGTCAGCTCGTAGCATGTCATGGTAGCGGGTCCTCTTCATGTCCTCATCACCCGCATACTGGGGCACCAACAAAGCCCTCTCCCGGAACTTGGAGGTGATCTCCGCCACAGTCTCCGTAGTCTGCCTCATATCTAAGAACTCCCTGGCCAGCTGCTGAAGCTCCACAGCTGGTGCGAACTCGGCCCTGAATCGGGCCACAAAATCTGACCATGTCATAGCCTCAATGGCTGGGGCTCCCAACGTGGCACTACTCAACTCCCACCAATCTCTGGCTCGGTCTCTCAAACATCCTGCAGCGAAACGGACCTTCGACCCTTCCGGGCAGAAGCTAGTCAGCTGTGCAGACTCGATGTCTGCGATCCATCTCCTAGCGGCAATGGGTTCCTTCACCCCATGGAAATCTGACGCACCACTCCCTCTAAAGTCCTTAAAGGACAGTGTGTGCGTGCTTGTCTGGCCAGACGCCAGATCACTCCTGAATGATCGGAGGTGATCCTCCATCAGCTCAATGATCCCCTCCTTGATCGACCTGAAGATAACCGATGTTGCATCAAGGATACCTATCGTGATCTCGGACACAATGAACTCGCGTAATCCATCATCCACATGCTCGGATCCTGCACCCGAGCCCAATCCTGACCCGGATCCTGAACCTCCCGCTCCATGTCGCGTGACCACCATTTTGAAAATAAACATACTATTGTCAGGGTCACATACACTTTCCAAGTTTCCTGGTTCCATCTAGGCCCTCCATGACTCGAGTACGGATCCTCTGCTTTCAGTAGTACAGGCACATACTACCTTCCACATCTATCCGTACTTTCCTCAAGGATTTCTTCAAATTCGCCAAGTCCCTTTTTTCGAAACCCTTTCCACTGACCTCATACTAGGCTTCCATATGGCACTCTCTGACCTACTCTCCGCCATCAGCTGCACTAGGAGTCCCACCACCTTCCCCTAACTAGCTTGCGGATGTTGTTACATATCCGTCCCTTAGTTAGTTGAAGTTGGCCAGAACCCCCATAGCACAAAGCAAGCAGCATTTGTGCATTGAGTAACCAAAACAGGCATAACCTACAGAGGCCATCCTACTGCTGACTAATCAGTCCTAGCATATAGCTCATACAACAGGCATATAAGGCATCCTTCCTAGACCCTTAGCCCTAACTAGCATGAAATTTTCAGAATCATATATCAGGCACACAAGGCATCCTCCTAGATCCTTAGTCCTATTCTAGCATGCAGTTCTCTGAATCAAAACCATATAACATAACATAGCAAGTATGGGTATCTTGGGGAAAACTTACTTGAGCCCGGCGGATCGCACGCATCACACACATCGTCTTTCTTAAAATTTCTCAATTTAGATGTCAGAAAACAATTTTCCTTGTAGAAATCTTTTAGTTCCTCAGTTTGATTCCTGACACCCCCGAGGGTGTATCTGAATCCCTCAAACCAGGGCTCTGATACCAACTTGTAACATCCCAAAATTCAAGCCCAAAAGTTTCATTTTTGAAGTAATATGTTTAATAAACATTTTACCAAAACATTATCGATAAAACAACACCTTACAAAATCATAATGTTGTGTCTCAAACCATGACATCAAAAGTAATGAAAATCAGAGTACAATCCCAGAAACTCAATGCGGAAACCATGTGTGTGTGTAATGTGCTGCTACACCGCCGACTCCTTCCCCTTCGACGAAGAGGTACCTGAAACCAAAACCAAAACTGTAAGCACAAATCTTAGTGAGTTCCCCCATCATAGCACATACCATACAATATCGTCGGTATCTTTCAACCGATAACCTTCATTGGTATCTTTCAACCGGTAACCTTCATTGGTATCTTTCAACCGGTAACCATCATCGGTATCTTTCAACCGGTAACCATCATCGGTATCTTTCAACCAGTAACTGCCATTGGTATCTTTCAACCGGTAACTGTCATCGGTATCTTTCAACCAGTAACTGGGGACTATTTCACCCCTACCACTAGCATGCAACAATAGATATAAGCATACAGTCAGGCATATCCGGGTACTGACCTACCCCTAGGTCCTAAGGACCACTGTCAGGGAAGCTAATCCTTACTACACACATAACATGTCATACAGTTAAATCTCATGACCAAAACACATAACCAGACCAAGAAATTAACATAAAGACAATCATCTTTTAAATATCCCTTTTTGGTGGGCTGGCATTGTGGCCTTAGACCCACCCCTACTGGAAGGTAACTCACCTCAATGTCGTGTAGTGTTTGAATTATCCTCGACGCACAAGTCGACTCCTCCATTCCTACACGACAACCTTCCAGTCAACACACAGCACGTGCAACCCTAAATAGGGTTAGTCCAAGTCCAGTCAAAGTCAACTTCAAGATGACCCGACTCGCTGAGTTGGGCTGTCAAATCGTCGAGTCCCTAACCCTTTACTCGTCCTTATCCACGTCTCGACTCGTCGAGTTTGGCATTAACTCGACGAGTTCCTCTCTTGTATGAACATTGCATGAGACTCATCCGACTCGCCGAGTTGTATGAACACTCATCGAGTCCACCTTCATCTGATGAACAAGTTATGTCCTTGACTCGCCGAGTTGCATGAACAACTCGTCGAGTTCATCTTCAATCTTAAGAAGATTGCCTTGGACTCGTCGATTCTGTTCTAGTACTCGTCGAGTCCCATGAACTCCAGGTCTAAAATTACATCCAATGCATTGGGTCACTCTTTCTGTCCGGTTACAACCCTTCTAACACTCAACTGAGTTCTTTTGACCTTGAACATATATGGGACTCAAAACCTTGGACTCGTCGAGTCCCAAGAACGGACTCGCCGAGTCGGTCACGTCCACACTCTAAATCCTCGATTTCTGATGTACAACCTTTGATCAAAAGATAGATCCAAGCTTCTACAATCGATCTAGCACGTAAAGTTACAAACTTTACGTGCTTGCATGGGACTTTGAGCTCAAAAGACATAAAACAAGCCCTTATGATGCATGGGACCTTTCATGGGTGCAAAAGCAGTCCCCAACTTCCTTGTGACTCCCTTAATGACGTGATTCAGAAGCTCTAACCCCCAACCATGTTTGCAATCATGGTTGGCCATCAAAAATGGCTTATAAAAGCCCTAAATCTCCCCAAAAAGGGATCTAACAGAAAGAGCAAGGTTACAACTTTTTACCTTCAATGAACTGTAGAAGGTGCACAAACTCAGGTTCCCTTGGTCTTTACTTGCTCCCTCAAGCTTTTCTCCTTCCTTCTTAAGACCACAAGCACCAAAATCCACCAACAAGGCTTAGATTGCTTCAATAACGGCTAGGGTTTCAATGAGAGGTGTTCTGGGAACATAAGGGACGTTGTGGCCGACATAACACTTTTTAAATAGGGTGCAAAACCTCGGATTAGGGTTTTTGTCCAAACAGGGTCTACTCGTCGAGTCTGGGACCCGACTCGTCGAGTCCATCACTTAAATCCCGCGTCCCGTCCCGCTTCTACTCGGCGAGTTGGTCCTTCAACTCGCTGAGTCCAAGGCCAAAAATGCAAAATACTTAGAAAGAAATACGTACCAAGACCCAGGTGCTACACATTGTCAGTGTGGTATTGGTATTTGGGGGTAGCTCACTAAGACCTCGGGCTTATCGTTTTCAGTTTATTGTTTCAGGTACTTCAGGAGATCATGGAAAGGCGAAGGCGTGACCGTACCACTCCTCATCCTTATGATATGATTTTGGGATACTCTGATGGATATTGATTTGAAAACATTTTTGTAAACAATGCTATTTGACTTTCATTTATGATTGAAAAAGTTTAAAATTAGTGTAAAATTTATGGACATTACATTCCCCCTCATTCTCGGCTATACTAATAAAAAAAGGAAAAACAATGGGATAATTAGGGAGTGCCACCTCACTAATGTCCAGTGACGAGGCTATTAAGACCCAAGGTGGGTCACATGACCCACCTAAAATTGCAATTGCATTTATAATTTTTATAGTAATTAGTTTGGGATCTACCTTGACATAAGTTTAGGACTTACCTTTTCAAGGTACCACATCCATTCAACAACAATATAATTCTCAACATAACATCGTATATAAAGCAAATGATTTTGGTGTTTTAGTCATTAACAATTAAGCAAAAAGTGATGAACATCCAATTTAGCATTTGTTTACAAATTTTTAATCAGTTAGGTCTTTTAGCAATATTAAGCCTAGTTTTAAGTTGGAAAAAAAAAAAGAATTTTTTACCGGTATAACCTCTCGGTTCAACTAGTTTTTCATTAAACCAAAAGGTTTCTTTCTTTTTAATTACAATCGATTTTTTTTAATTTTTAAATAGATGACCTGAGAGGTTGCTATTTAACCGGTCAAACAGTTCGGTTTGGTTTTTTAAGGTCTACAATCCGACTCGAAACAAGTATTATTGATTATTTTATTTTTTATCAGATTCAATTAATTAGTGAACCATGTTGTGTCATGTTCTAGATTCGCCACTGCTAATGTCTAGAGGTTTTCCAAGAAATTGTACATCAAATATCTAATCTCATGCTCCTATGCAACCATCTTGTCTCAAATTCTCTCTTCTCCCCCTCTTCTTATTCTCGGTCACATTCATCCCATCCAAACCTCACACTCTCACTTCTAAACTTCACTCATAACTCTCAAGAAAAGCTCTCACATTCCCACCTCTTAAAGTTTGTGTGTATCTTGAGAAAGATCAAGAACTCTTCTTCAAAGATCACCACTCATTTGGTAAGCTACTCTCTAAGTATGATGGTTAGCTTCATTTTATGATAATCTTCACTCCTTAAACATTATTTCGTGATCAATGCCCTTAGATCCATCTTAGGTTCGAGATCTACTCAAGAAATCTTGCTAAGGGCCGAGATCTCTCCATTTTCTTCATCATAACCGAAATCATCAACCCATTTTGAGTTCATACCCCCTATTTTCGGTTTTTACTATGTTTTGGGGGAGAATACAAGTTGTTTTGTGTATATTAATGTGTATATGCATGATTTGTGTGTTTTTCATGATATAAGTGTGATTATGTGTTATAAACTTCATAAACTTGAAAATATACTAACTTATGATGATATTAATTTATTAAACATAACACTTATTACAACATATAATGTTAAGAAAAGGTTTTAAACACTTCAAAGTTGTTTAAATCTAAGAAAATTGCATGAGAGGGCCAAAAATGACAAAAAAAAAATCAAAGTGATGTTATTATATATATATATATATATATATATATATATATATATATATATATATATACCTCACGATTTTAAGGGACAAAAAAGGATTTATTTTTGCTAAACATGAATCTTTATGGTACTTGCGGTTTTCAAGGGGCTAAAAATGTAAATTATCACAAATGGGCCCCATTTGGGCTTTCACGGCTTTTGGGCCAAAATTGTAAATTTTTGGACTTTTGTGAGCTTAAGTTTCATTTTAAACAAAGTTGTGCCAAAAATGTAAATTTTCGATAAAAAGGGGCTGAAATTGTAAATTTATTAAAACTTTGGCCAAAAAGATAAATTTATTTATAAATGGGGCCGAGAATGCACATTTTCATAAACTTAAGCAAAAAATGATATTTTTGACAAAAGAGGGTTAAAAATGTTGTTTTTACTTAAAACTAGCCTTAAATACAAACTTTTGGTCTTAAAGGACCTAAAGTGTCATTTTTACCAAAAATGAGCCTAAATTGTAAAATTTTCGGTTTTAAGGACCAAAAATGTCTTTTTACTAAAAGTTGGCTTTTTAATGTCATTTTGGTAAACAACTAAACTTAACAACCAACATAACAACAAACAGATCAATTACGTCATTTACGTGTTTATTAGTCCTCGAATATAATTTACATGTTCAATGGGCCTTAGTTGTCCTTTTACATGTTTATTGGGTCTGGAATACACCTTGCATGCTTATTGGGTATGGATTATAAATTACATGTTTAGTGGGCCTTAGTTGTCATTTTACATGTTTATTTGGGCCTGGAATATACTTTACATGTTTATTGGGCCTTCGTGGTCCATTTACATGCTTGTTGACTTCACACATTCACAAACGTACACGTTGGGCTATGAAAACTAAATACTTATATGAAAATAATATACTCTGTGCAACTTCATATTCGCGTAAATTTGGTTAAGGATTTTGTGAGACATTTCGGTTGACACCTATTGAGTGCACAATCGTAGCTTGTAGTTATAACCAGAGTATCCTGGAGGGAGAGTGAGAGTTTGTGTATAGATCTATACGGGGGTGACACCCTACAGTTAGACTAGGCCAATCTAGAGTGACAAACCTTACCGTAAACCCATCGGCGTCCCAAAAACGCATGACATGCGAAATTGTCATTATTAAGTATGGTTATAACGACTCACTTAGAGGAATTAACATCATTATAAAATTTACAGAATACAACATTTGTCGATAATACGGGAACACACACTCATTTGTATTCAATTTTAGGGTAATGAAATCACGACGTCTTTTTATAAACAGACAACATCAGGTTGTCTAGAATTATTCACTTCATACACTCACAAACACTAACACACATGCATTAATACAAGATCTGACACAAACATTTCAAACCGTTTTCAGAAAATATCGGATTTTCTGGTGTTTACGAAGTAATACAAAACATTTTATTCAAACATGTTTATGAACTCACCAACATTATATATGTTGACTTTTTCAAATTAACTTGTATTCTCAGGGAATCGTTGAGCATGTTGTGTTTTGTTAGTACTATATTTGGATATTTTGGCATGTAATATTAAAATACTTTATGTAAATAATGACAGTTGTAATATTACATGTGTGATGATGATGATGTTTGGTTTCAATTATATACACTGTGATGATACTACAAAAATGAAGTCACCCAAGCCCCCGGACGTTTCCGCCGTCTGGTTCGGGGTGTGACAAAGTCTAACCCGACAGATTATCAATTGTAGACGTCACTGAAGTCGATACCTCCACCAAGAGGCTTAGCAAAAACCCTCTATGGAATTGCACCGGAATCGCTGCAATCTCTGTCATGAAGATGCTCAAAATCCGATATGTGGGTCTCTCTCACACACACACACACTCATGGCCGGTATGCCTCCCCAGTGAATCAAGCACTAGATACACCGTTGTCCACCCTCTTTCCCAACCACTGCCAGTCTGAGAACTAAATCAAGAACCATCTACAAATTTGTACTGGATCGTCGGTAGCAACACACGAATAGGAGGGGGAGCAAAGTAGTCGCCGATCAAGGGGGTATTTTTGGATCTGTTATGAACAGAGGAAAAGAGCGAAGAAGAAAGAGAGGCGGTTGTTGGTGGTTATCACCGCCGATAGTGGTGGCGATAGGGCATGCTTTGGCTGCTCCTCGTTGATTCTTTTTTTCCTGATCCGATAGAAAATGCGACATACAAGGGTTCAGGACGGAACGACGATCTTTAAGGGTGTTTGGGTGGCGTTGCTCGGCAGGAGGAGGAAGGAAAAGGCAGCTCCGGTGGCCGGCAACCTCTTCCTTGGATGGTGGTGAAGAAAAACGGGAAAGACGAGAGAGAGAGAGAGAGAGAGAGAGAGAGAGAGAGAGAGTCATAAGGACCATCTGTGTGCATAAAACAAATGATATATTTGTCATTTAACAAAACTTAACAGAATCTGTTACTAAGTTAGTCACAGGGGCTTTTTGTGTGCAATATTTGCTCCTTAGGGACCATCTAAGAGAAAAAAGTTCCATAAGTACCAATTTAAGAAAAAACTATAAAGCTAAAGGACCATTCATGTAATTTGTTCAAAAACAAAATAACGTGGTTAGATTACTCAATTTTCCAGAACAAAACTTAAAAAACAACCAACCAACCAACTACATTTATAGTATCACTAATTTACTTGAATGCATAACTATATATTGAATATTTCAGAATAAATTAAATACTACTAATTAACAGATTGGGAAATATTATGTTTAATTGTTTATCATATAGTACAGGAACTATAGTGCGAAAGGAACTACAGAAGAAACTCCTCCCATTTGAGTCTCCGATGAAGAAACTGAAATTTTGGGTTTCTTTGAACTAAACAACCAAACCTTGGAAACAGAAAAACTCTGATCATATTTAATCTTCCTCTCATCCATATGATCACCATCTTCTTCACTTTTTCCACAACCAATTACATCATCTTTTTTTACATTCGACGTTAATGACACTTCCAGATCCATATTATTAACCACATACCGAAAAGAACCCATTGAGAAACACCTCCTTTCATCCAAATTACACCTGCGACTACTCCCCTCCACTCCACTGGATCTTTCTTCCCCATTAAAGCTCTCGAGCTTTCCAAGCCTCACGGAAAGTACCCGTTGTATGTTATTATTCGTAGTAGGGATAGGGACACTAATGACATTTTCTTCCCTTGGACGTACATTGCGATTATTATTACATAATCGGTGGTGTTCTACTACTTGTATCCCCAAATTGACCCTGCAAAGAGGGCACGTGGAGTTTGACAGAAGCCACGTGTCGATGCAATGAGTGTGAAAAGCATGGCTGCAAATTGGAATCAACCGAAGTTTGTCATCAGGTGAGAACTCGCATAAACACACAGCACAATCAAATGGATATTGTTGCGACCCGATTATTATAATCTCCTTGTAGTTGAAGACAGGGAGATTATCGATGAAGGACTGGTCCAAGCCGGAATCTTGTAGCCGGAAAAGTTGTTGAAGCTGTCTTCCGAGAGACTGTTGGGTATATCTGTCGGACTGAGTGATGAGTACTGATGGATTATTATAAGAAGGTTTCTTTTTGAAGAATCTAAGAAGAATATGAAGAATTCCAGATATGAAGAAGATGGCAGCTACGGATACTATCAACCAAAGAAGAGCCGGACTGACTGTGATCTCCGATGGTGCAGGTAACTTATCGGCCCAGATGCCATTTTCTTGGGTAAGAAGCCATCTAGCCATAGCGAGGAGATAGAATTAAAGTTGTGGATTTTAAAGTAAAACAAGAGAAGCCAACAAGAACCATATAATTAAAATGAGAAAAAGAATTAAAGGATGATGGAGACGTTAGAGATAAAGCGTTTGAAAGGTCGTGGTTTTGGTTCCCAATAATGGCAGCAGAGAAGAACCCTAGAAGAGGAAAGTTGGTTAAGTGGTAGACAAGGCTTTAAGACTTTATATGTGGAGCTTTCCCTTTTTTGGCATGCCTTATGCCCTTATCTATTCTCTAATTGCCCACTCAATTGCTTGATCTTGATTAAGAGCATATTTCGTGAATTATATATATGTCCGTATTTAATCATCTCAATGAAGCAACTATCATTATTGATAAGCTATAATAATTATACTAATACACAATGTAAGTAGTGACTTGGAGATGAAATAGCTTGATTCAACTAATAGTTTATTTATGTTGTATAGATAAGATTCTAATACTTGGCATCTATTGTAATCTCTATTTTGTACACGTTATCTACATAATAATGAGTTTCATTGTTTTCCGGATAAAATTAATTCCTTTTTTAGTATAAACTGTACTAATTAACTTTGTATATATTTATCTTATCTTATTTCAGTACACACAACATTGTGTAACACTTACGATTTAGATGCCATCAATTATACAAAAATTCATCCCCAAATCAAAACATAAGAGAAAATTCCACCATTTTTAAAGATTTTTTAAATTCCACCATTACCAATCATACAACAAATGAAATCCGAATCCCAATCTGTTGAGTTGAAAGGCAACATATATAATATATATAATCACTACTTGTTAAACCAATAAATACCTAATAATCCAATTTTTCAAATATAATCCAACAGAATGGAATAAGGGTTATAATGAATCAAAATGTGTAGTGTATATATCCCAATCCCAATTCTCCTAGTATCCTTACCTAAGGACTATGGTAAAATTGACTAAATCCAGTTGACCACAACCAATTAAGGTAAGGCAAAAACACCATTCACCATTTAATGTTTATGTTTATGTTTTTATGTCTTGAGATCATCTGACATGGCACTTGGTATACAATGAGTCAACAGAATGTCCACAGTTGCTGCTTTTGCTGTCTTTGTCTCCAGTACCACAATCTGCAACAACACATTCCTTCCATTCACATCAAAAAAAACAAAACTACAATTTACAAATAGGGAGATAGATGTAGTATGTGAAGTGAAGCCTACCTGTTGATATTCCAATTCAAATTTCAGATAATCATCCCTACAGCTCTCCACCATATTCGCCAAGCTTTTCAGATTCTTCACTTCCTTACCATTGAATGCAAGAACCTGAGTGTTCACAATCTCCTCATATCCTATGTTGATATCAGCCACAAGCACCTTCACACAAAACAAAACCATTTTACTACTTTATTTTATTACATAGAATTGAATAAAGAATAAGAAAGTTTCAAGGGAGAAAAAAAAGTTTGGAACCTGTGAGACAACTACAATCTGTTCATCTTGTGACTTTGGCAACTCATGAAGAAGTTTATCCAACAGCTTAACAGGGGCATCATACCCATAGTCCTTTCCATACTACCAACATATATCATACATTCATTCATAAAGGTTACTCTAAGTAAAATAGAAATATAATAATCATGTATATTTATAAAGATTTTAAATTGTATGCACCTCAGATCGAAGATAAGGAACAGAAACTGTTGTAAAAACCAATCCTCCAATGATGTAGTATGAAGGAGGTCTACCCTTGTTGTGTGCAGGGATTAGCTTTTTGTGAGTGTCAAACTTGATGTTAAATTTCAAGATTTTAGATTCACGAAGGACTTTGATTTGAGCTGTATCTCCTGTATATTTATGGGATACAAGGTAGCTAAAACCTATCCTCTCTCCATGCCTAAAAGGAACTGAGTAAAGATTCAACAAAAAAAAAAAAAAAGTCATGAAACTAAACATTTGATCAAAAAATTATATAGATTATATATAATATTAATACGTTGTTACCTGTTCCATCATTGGCAATACCAACACCATCAAAGCTTAGTATAATATCAGATGGTTTTAGAACTTTATGCTCAGGGGCAGTAGGGTCAATTCTTCGAATTCGGACACCTTTCTGATTATCTTTCATCCCCATCGACTTACGCAAATCAGGGTTTTCCATCTTTTGCCACTCAACACCAAGAATGGGGAATCCAGTATATGATCCATTTTTCTCATAATCTTGGATGAAGTGCATTATAACAGGGGTTGGAATGACATATCCAATGTTTTCAGCATCTTCGTGTTTAAGAGACTGAAATGCAATTCCAACACAATTTCCCTTGTCATTGAAAGCAGGTCCACCAGAGTTCCCTGAGTTAATTGCAGCATCTATCTGCAAAAGGTTGAAGAGCAATTTCTGTTAGTGAATGAACATGAATGTCAAACATGGTTTAAGAATAAAGAAAGTTCAATGACCTGTAATCCCAAAAGCTCAGTTGACCCATGAACATAAGATAAGATCTCTATACGTGAAACAACTCCACTAGTGACGGATATTGTATCGCCTCCGATTGGATACCCCACAACTGTAACCGCATCTTGAAGAGCAGGCAAATCCCCAAACTCCACAGGTGATACATCAAGCCAAAATTCGTCATCATCCACAGTAAGCAAAGCTGCATGAATGGATAAACAATGTCATGACTGAAAATGAAAGTTCCCTTTGCAGGTATCATACGTAACTATTAGCTGGAAATGACTATGGCTCCTTAAGCAAAAATGAGAAAATTTTAGACTCACCAATATCACATTCGGTTCCTACTGCAAGAACGGTGGCGACATATTTCGTATCGGAGCCACGTTTCTTGAGCTTCACTTGAGTATAATGCTCCACTGAGTGCGCGTTAGTCAAGACCCTCCTCCCACTAATCACAAAGCCACTACTGCTAGAGCTATACTGCCTCTTCCTCTGCCACGGCAGAGAGAAATTGGGCTCAGTATGCGTGCAAAACACCTTCACCACCGCGTCCATAGCCGGCATCACCCTAGCCATCGCCATGACCACACTATCAAGAAGCGAACCATTCCCAGTAACATTTCCATTGCCCTCAACACACCTCGAAGGGGGAGATGAAATTAAGGGGGGTTTAGGGTTTTCCATGGGTTCCCGGCGGCGGCGGAGGTGGTGATGGTGATTGGAATTGGAATTGGAGGTGTCATTGTTGTGGGTGAGATCAACGTCGTCGACGGAGGGCGAAGAGGAAGTCGCTTTGGAGATTTGGAGATCTAGGGTTTCGGGTACTCGAGATTTAGGCGTACGTCCTCGTTTCCGCTTGTTATCCACCATGTCTGGGATTTCTTGCGATGAATTGATCGAAAGTTACAGAGTGGAAGCCTGTAGATACTCGAGTATCAAAGAGAGGAAATACCCGATGAGACGGTGGTGGTACGGTGGCGACTGGCGAGGGGAGGAGGAAGAAATTGCTGTCTTGATGTTATTACAAGGCTCAAAGGCGGGGAAGGTTTAGATTGCGATGATACGCTGTCGTTTTTATATGGAAGACTTGACGAGGAAATGAGGAATTTCCGTGAAAAGTTGTATTAAACCATAACGTGAAATTTTGTATTAAACAATAACTTCCAACTCAAGAAAATAGAAATGCTTCACAAAAAGGAAATATAGAGTACATTTTAAGTCTAATAATTGTAGAACTTTTTTAAGAGATTGACGTATTAAGTTCAAACAAATTCAATTAAATCCTAAAGTTAAACAAAATCAAAACGACATCTTCAAGATTTTTTTTTTTTAATTTGGGCTAATTTAATCATGGATTAAATACATAAAATAATGACTTACTTATATTGTTTATCGTGTTACAAGCGTACTTTATGAAGTACATCATTAAATTTTTATATTTTCTACCAACAATGACAATATATAATATGGTCAATAAGGTAATCATAATATTCGGCTGATTGTTGACACCAAACCAAAATGTGTCACCATTACACGGGTTTCTAATACAAAGTCTTTATTTTAGTTTCTTTTTAGACATGATCACCACAAACCAATCCAAAATAGTTTGAGAAAGAAGACAACAACAAGAAGTTAGCTTGATTTGGTCCACAAGATGATAAACAATTCACAATTCTTTGTTAATCAAAATAAGTAATACTTATTAGAAAACGCAAGTCCCTCCTAAATGGATTACTGGTTTCTTCCTTCTCAATCAATACTAACCTTCTCTTCCTATTGTCTGAGATGGCTTTGATCTTAAGTAACAACCCATGTGTTGGTTTTTTTTTTTTTTTTTTTTTTTTTTTTTTTTTTGAAAGAATGAAAAGGAATAAATTAACCATATATAAAAAAAAAAAAACTTGTCCCTTTTCTTTCTTTTCTATTAAATTTTGTCTGGATAAATGATGAAAATAATGATTAAATGTGATCGTTTTAATATTTTTTATTTTCGCATGAGAAATGGAATGAAAAAATAAATGAACACAAATTTATAGAAATTTAGAACTTAATATGGAAAGCCTCCATTTCCCTACTTTTTTTATTTATTACGTTGTTATTGCGAACTAAACAAAAAAGAAACACTTATATAACTTACTAAATTAAGTCATGTCATGGCTTTATGATTATGTGTCTACCACACAATCACATGAAAATAATTATGCATAATCTACTTTGATGCAACTATAAAAAAACAAAAGGCTCCCATAGCATTTATCATTCCTTTCGTCTCAGCACTCCTGCGAGGATGGATCTTCAATTGCTCTCTCAATCATTACATGTATAATTCTAGACATCGATTTCTTAAAATGCACGTGTTAATAAGACATCATTTATTCATACACCATTTTATCCAGACAAATACCACCAAATGGTGAGAAAAAAAACTTTTGTAGGCATTCATAGGAAAGTGCAATTTTTGAGCAAGAAAGATCTAACGTTGATGATAGGTTTATATATACTTACTTAGATTAATAGTGGCATTGGAAACATGCAAATTAATCTAAGAAAAGCAAACAACTAAAACCTACAATGATATGTAACCTAAATAATAAGAACAACTACAAGAGAGATCAAAAACACTAACCTTTAGCAACACCAATTTGCTTTTCAACATGTTCAAGGGACAACCTCTCGGGAATTATGGTTGGCTTTGGAACATGCCTATGTTCCACAAACCTCTTCAATGGAATACACCTTGAAGACTCAGTTACTGAAGATACAAACGAAGCATGATGAGTCACCATCCACCTATCTAACCAGGGACCTTGGTGAGTGATAAAGTTGTTAAAATTATCACACTTAATCATTCCAACTTCCACAATGGACCATAATATGTTAACTTTCTTAGATATACTATAAATGAACCATAAAGAATAAAATGGTTCAAAAAATGATTACATAGATGGAGATGAGTTGCTTGATGGATCTTTGCGCTAGAAAACTTATTCTTTTTCCTTCAAAGGTCACCAAATCACCAAAATGAGCTCAAAATCTTGAAAGGGTGCTAGGGTTTGATCTTATGTAAATAGAGGAGTGATGGAGACTGGGGATGGACAAACCCCAGCTATCACATCCTTTAAATAAAAAAAATAGGGTTTTGACCCTGGAACGTCACCACGTCGTGGCCAATACATGTCCATGTCATGTCCACTTAAAATGATCGCGGTCCCAAAAGGCGCTGCCATGTCATGGTAATCCTCTTCACCAAGTCGTGGCTACCCAAAAATTCGCACAATAAAAGCATAAAATTCATACCTGAAAAACTGAGTGTTACATTTTCCAATCAGTTCCTTATGTGTATTTAATCAAACAAAAACCAAGATTTTCTTGATGGGCTATTTGTCTTGTAAAGCGGGATCAACCGGTGCAGTTCATACTCCATCCAATAAATCAGGAAAAAAAACATGATGATATGCTTCAAGGAAATGAAGATTTAGGACAAACCATCAACAAAAAGACTCAACACTTTGACTGCAATGATTTAGAAGAAGCCACTAATAATTTCTTCGAACAGAAGCTCCTTGGTTGTGGCAGTCGTTGATTAGTCTACAAAGCACTCCTCCGCAGCGGCCATTTCGTCGCAGTAAAAAAACCCTCATATCATAACCATCGTCATTCCGTCATTTCTTATGGGTTTTGGTCATAAGACATCCTATGTGCTAATACAAACCCTAATGATTGGATCTAGGTTTCTCTATTGTACATGCAAGTTATCCAAGGCTATAAACCCTAATTCTATCATACAAGTAATCATATTAACATAAGAATGGGTTTAAGATATTACCTTGATTGTTATGTAGCAATAAAAATCCCAAATCCTTCTTGTATTGACTTTAGAAAGCTTAGAGTCACAATTGTCACTCCTCTAATGGTTCACAAACACCATAAGCAAGAGGATGAAGAGGAGAGAGGATGGAGGTTGCCCAAAAACGTGTTCTAACCCTAGAAGAATGATTCCCCACGTTTTTGGGTTATAAGGGTCTTATATATAGTTAGGCAATTAGGGTTATCTAACAAGGAAACCCTAATTTGGATGCTTAAGCCCTAAGCAACCCATGGACTCCTTTAATTAGGGCCTTGGACGATTTCCTTATGGGCTTCCCCATAGAATTCGTCCACTCCTTAATTTAAGACAATCCATAGCCCAAATTGCAATTATCTTATAATTACAATTCCAGTCCCTTAAGTTTAGTTAATCTCTTTTAGTCACAAAACTAATTACCAATTAATTATTGACTAATATTAATTAAACAATATGATTTCTCCTTTAATATATTATTCTCATAATATATTAATAAATCATATTTAATCCTTTCTCTCCATAATTCATCCTATCAAGTTGCTTTGGTGAAGGCAACCCAAAAGGACCATGCACCATCGGGTCAAGTACATACCAAAACAGTTATGGACTTAGACACTAATCCAACAGTCTCCCACTTGGATAAGTCTAATAACTATTATGCGTATGACTTCATATCCTGATCTGCAATCGTAGCTTTCCAAAGCCGCTGTCAACTCTGATCCTATCAAATACGCGTGTCCTTTAGATAAGGGATCATATATTCCTCCATTCTAGATATCGTATGAGATATGATTTCAAATCATTCTCTTTGTACTATATCTCGATTCCCGATTTATGACGACTGACTAATTGAACAAATCAAATTAGCCCTAGCCCAACCGAGCATTTACGTTTGTCATCATTAAATCATCGAGGGGCCCAAAGATATCGCTTTTATCCTACTTTGGATAAAAGGAACGGATAAACTTTGATACAATGCTTGCTTGCACTTACTCACCGAATCACACACAACAATATGTTTTATGACACCAAGTTACTAGTGCGTTTACATATTATCAATGTGCAACCGATTTGCAAGATACAACTCACACATCTTGGTTTCAAGAATATAAGATGTTATCGTCTCACCAATCACTCGTAATACAATTCATGGAGTGATCCAAGTGAGCGTGGGTTTAATCCAATGCTCAAATCATATTCATAAGCACTCATGAACGTTGCAGCAAACATTTGCTTATGTCTAATACTCTTTTAGACAATCCACACACCAATTCACGACAGTCTTCATTCATATCTACTTCCAACATATGAACGACTGTGGCCCGTTCGAATAATTCGATTATTCTTAATAAATTCAATTATTCTGGAAGTCAAAACATGCAAATGTGAAACACAAGAATAATACTAATCCCATATGGCCTCAAACCTTTGAGTATAAATAAAACTCCTTTTATTTATCACCATATCGATTACTCATTATTTGTCGTTTCGGGTAATCAACTTCTTACTTGAATTATTACACTTGTCTCATGCTCCTAGCATGCACACAATGTTTACCTATGGTTCTTACTTTGTGAAATAGATCAAATTGAACACATTTCCAATCATTTTCATTTCACAACTCCAAATCCTTTTTCATAAGTGTAATAATATCAAATTCTTGCCTCTTATAGAATATGTTAGATTCTAACATTTTATGCAATGATCCTTTCGTAATGTCACTGCACCAAAGTCACAAAGACTATTGTCAATGATATTACAAAGTTCTCTATTGGAGATTGTTACAAGACAATTCCTTAGATATGATGTCTCGGCCGAATGAAACCCTTGTCTAGCAGCTCCTGCAGCTGTGTAGACAACTCCTGCATCTCAGGGGGAGCTAGTCGATACGGTGCCTTGGCTATCGGAGCCGCACCAGGAATTAGGTCGATCCTGAACTCAACCTGCCTCTCAGGAGGTATCCCCGGCAAATCCTCGGGAAACACATTCGGATAGTCTCGCACAATAGGAACATCATCAACTGTCGTCTTGCCCTTTTCCCGGGCATCCAAGACGTAAGCTACAAAACTGGCGCAACCCTGCTGAACATAGCGTCTCGCCCTTGCGGCGGAACAAAAGGTCGGTCCCCGCTGTGGCCTCTCGCCCTGAATCATTAACTCTCCCCCACTGGGAGTGCGAACCTTCACTAGCTGAAGCTCACAATCAATCACCACCCCATTGGGGCTTAGCCAATCCATGCCCACAATAACCTTATTCCCTCGCAGGGGAATAGGTACCAGGTCCACTGAAAACTGCTCATCAAACAACTGAAGAGAACACCCTCTATGCACTCTGCCGACCCTCACGGTCCTATCATCTGCTATCTCAACCTCTATTGGACAATCCAACTCCCCTGGAGCTCTACTAAATCTCTTACTAAGAGCAAGCGATACGAATGATCGGGTAGCCCCCGAATCGAATAATACCATAGCAGAAATGCCGTTCACAAAGAACGACCCTAAATAAAACATACAATCATAAGCAATATCCAATCAATAATAATAATAAAGAGATGAAGGGAAGATACATACCCGTCACCACATCAGGAGTCGCTCGCGCCTCCTCTGCTGTCATCTGAAACGCCCTGCTCTTCGCCACTGGCGTCTCGGCTCGACCCTGCCGGCCATCTGTAATCCTCAAGGTAGCAGGGGCAGGTGCAGCCACCTTCCCTGCTGCAGCTAAACTCGGACACTGGGACTTTTTATGTCCCCTCTGATTGCACTGAAAGCAAATCAGATTTGATGCTGCAAAGGCAGTAGCAGGGACCGTACAATCCCTACTCAAATGCCCAATCCGACCGCACTTGTAGTAGCCGGAACTCCCTGCCTTGCACGCCCCCTCGTGCAATCTCCCACACTTGCCACATCGACCGTGGCTCTGCTGACTCCTAGATCTGTGGTCTGAAACCTTGGGCTTTTTGCCCGAACCGCCTGAACCCGAAACCGCCTCCGGTTTCCTCATCTTCTCCATCTCGAGATCAATCTCCCTCTCCCGAGCCCTAGCAATCATGTCATCCAGCGTTTTACAGCTGGACCGGCTCACAAACTGGCGGATATCGCTCCGCAACATCTCATGATAACGGGCCTTCTTCATTTCCTCATCAGCTACGTACTGAGGAACGAGAAGAGCCCTCTCCCTGAACTTGGTGGTGATCTCCGCCACTGTCTCTGTAGTCTGGGTGAGGTCCTGAAACTCCGTAGCTAACTGCTGCACCTCAATAACCGGTGCAAACTCCGCCCTGAACATGGTAGAGAAATCAGCTCAGGTCATGGCGTCCAATGCTGCATCATCTCCAATGGCATGTCCGACCTCCTCCCACCAATCCCGTGCCCTGTCCTTCAGAAGACAGGACGCCAATCTGACCTTGTCCCCCTCGGGACACCTGCTAGTGCGGAAAGCGTTGGCCACATCCGCCAACCATCTGGTACTCGCTATGGGGTCCCGCGCCCCATGATAGTCCGGAGCTCCACACGCCCTGAACTCCCTGAAAGTAAGGGTGCGCGACCCCATCATGGCCGCCACCTCGGCACGGAAGGTGCCCAATCTCTCATCCATCAGCTCTAGAATTCCCTCCTTGATCGAAATGAAGATCACAAGAGTCTGCTCTATAATAATGCACGTAATCTCCGAAGAAAGAAACTCTCAGGTCTGCTCATCCATACGCTCGTCCCGAGCCTGAACCTGATCCCTCCCCGGCACCTCCACTGCCGGCTGCTGGTCTCGAACGCAAAACCACCATTCTGAAACACATCACAACTACATCAGAAAACTGAAATATCTCAAGGGATCATTGATACTACAACTAGCTTCCTGGTCTTGTCTCGGCCTTTCTTGATTCGAGTACGGATCCTCTGCTTTCAGTAGTACGGGCCCATACTACCTTCCACATCTATCCGTACTTTCTTCAAGAACTGCCTTGACTCCACCAAGTCACTTCTACTACTACTGATCTCTACTACTCTCATCCTAGGCTTGCCCTAGGGAAACCTCAGACTCAACACAACTAGTCCTCAGCTGCTGAAGGCCTCCTTATAATGCTAATTAGCCACCACCTGAACACCATCACATGTGACGAGGCTCAGATAATCCTTCAAGTAAAGTACTCGTCCCTATAACGGTTGGACTCAAACAAGAGCTGCGCAATAGGGCCAATTCCGGCACTCTGGGATTATTCAACCCTGATCACATGTGGTGTGACGTGTTCACCTAATGGCTAACTCCCATCACTCAGAACCCCACAAAGCACGAAGCAAGCAGCATTCGGATAAAGGAAACATACTCAGGCAAAACTATTCTCATAACGAGAAACTGTACTAACATACAATGCTAAGCTCATACTATCAGGCATAACCTAAACAGGCTATCCTACTGCTGTCTACTCAATACTAGCATGCAATACTCATAAAGCTGTAACACATAAAGCAGGCACATAAGGCATCCTCCTAGATCCTTAGTCCTATACTAGCATGCTGTTCTACTGAAACTGAAACTGAACAAATAACTTGTATGGGTAATTTGGGAGTACTTACTTGAGCTCGGCTGATCGCATGCACCACACCCTTATCTCGTTTAAAAATTTCCTTCTTTCTAAGTGCTTTCAAAATTCTTTTTAGAAAACATTTTCCTTTTAAAAATCTTTTTATTTCCCCTTAGTTTGAGTTCAGATACACCCGGAAGTGTATCCGAATCCCTCAAACCAGGGCTCTGATACCAACTTGAAACGACCCAAAAATACGACCCGAAAATTTTATTTTTAATATAACCAAAAGTCATAAAACTGAGTATATCATAAATAAACCATGCGTTGCATTTCTCAAAAACCACGCTGAAATACTGTATCAAGAAAACTGTGTCACAACTGTATCAAGACATATCTAGGAAAACTGAGTCAACTCCCAGGATAAAACTGAAGCTGTGGTGTGTGCAATGCCATCATCCCGAGCTCTTCCCTTTGCTTGCGGAAGTACCTGAAACCAAAACTGAAACTGTAAGCACGAAGCTTAGTGAGCTCCCCCCAAACTACCACATACCATACAATACATATATAAAGCACATACTGGGCCTTGCCCACTGCATCAGACCGAAGTCTGGAACTAGCTGCATCGGACCGAAGTCCGGAACTGACTGGGACCTTGTCCCCTGCATCGGACCAGAGTCCGGAACTAACTGCATCGGACCGAAGTCCGGAACTAACTGCATCGGACCGAAGTCTGGAACTAACTGCATCGGACCGAAGTCCGGAACTGACTGCATCGGACCGAAGTCCGGAACTGGCTGATCATGGCATAACATAAAACATAACAACTATTATAATCACATATGCTGCATACTGCATCGGAACAGAGTCCGGAACACATAACACAAACATGCTTGAATCACAAAGACATCAAGCACTCTAACTACTACATCAGACCAAAGTCCGGGACTACTGATAATTAAACGGGCCGGCATTGTGGCCGTAGACCCGTTCCTACTGAAAGGAAACTCACCTCGTGAACTGGCTGCTGAGTGAATGGCTCTGAGGGCTAACTGTTGCTGCTTCGGTATCTCCCCAACTACAAGTCCATAAACACACTCAATCAAATACTAAACACTGCACTGGGTAAAATGACTCATTTACCCTTGGACAAAGTCAACTCTCGGTTGACCTGACTCGCCGAGTTGGGCCACCAACTTGCCGAGTCTCTAATCTCACTTCTCAATCCTACTCGTGGCTACTCGTCGAGTATGACATCGACTCGACGAGTACCCTCTCGATCCAAGAACTCAGACAATCTTCATCCGACTCGCCGAGTCATATGAACAACTTGACGAGTTGTTCTTGAGCTTAAGAAGATTGCCTTGGACTCGCCGAGTCCCTCCATTACTGATTCTACCCTCAAACTCGCTGAGTCCACTCCACTACTCACTGGTCCCACTCGACACCGCTCAAAAGGAAAAAATCGGGGACTCGCGACTCGACTCGCCGAGTCGTTCTTCCGACTCGCCGAGTCGCAACCATGCAACTAATCTACACTCGATTCTGCTTGAATCCATTACATACAAATGATAGATCTGAGTCCAATAAGCTGATTTACCACGTAAAGTTTCCAACTTTACGTGTATAAACACATGAAAAAGGGAATAAAGGCTAAAAAGGCACTTAAAAGGGTAGATCTAGGGTTATGATGCAAAATAGCTCCATAAAGGCAATAGATCTGGGCTCTACAACTCCTAAATGCACAGATCTAAAGATATCTCGACATAATAGGGCTTCCATATCAACATAAGGCTTGAGAATAGCATCAACTAGATCTAGAGGGGTTTTTAAAGCATAAAAGGGAAGGAAATCCGAAGAATACCTCAAAGAACTCTGGTTTTCCCCTGAATCTTTGCTCTACAATTCTTCTCCTTGCTCCTTTCTTCTTCTCCTTCTTCAAGCCTTCACAAATGCACACAAGATCACTTAAAATCACTCAAGAACGAAATAGGGTTTTCTCACAGCTCACTGAGGGTGAAGGAGGCGAGAATGGAGGCCATAAGTTGGCTTAAATAGTGGGCAACCCGGGGATTTAGGGTTTCTCCCAGACAGACAGACTCGCCGAGTCCAGAATATGGACTCGCCAAGTCGCCAGCTAACACGTGCTCGAAATCCCGTCCCTACTCGGCGAGTCAGGCTATGAACGCGCCGAGTCCCTCTTGCCAAAACTTCAAAATAAATACCAAGGAATCCTCATACCGGAGACGGGTCGTTACATATAGCAAAACAACTTTACAACCCTTACGACTTTGCAAGGTATAACTCTTGTTTTCTATAATTAATATTGCCAACTTTCAATACGTGCCTTAATAATCATACAATCATAACATTTATGCTCCCACTATCATGATGATTATTATAAAACATAACACTTATTCTCCCACTAGCTTTGACATGTATTCAGAAATAGCTTAACTTTCAGAAAAACAATGCTTATTGAATTTCTTAATTTCATGTTTCTAATACTTAGTGCTTTGATAATCTTTTATCAAGGCTTCTTGAACTTATACACCTTTGCCTTAGATAGTTTATTTGTGCGTCTAAACAATTAAGGCTAATTGCCAAACCTCAGAATTCAAATTATGGAAAGGGATACCGTAACCATAATCGAATTCGAGAATGCAATTTTACAATCACTATCTTCTTAAAATCTTTCTTAGTGAAAGCATTTCCTCACAATCATTTTCATGAAGGAGGAAATTTTATGACACTTAGATTTAAACGGTGTATTTGTTCCTATCCATGTGAATTTGTCAAAACCAAAGCTTACGACAAATTCAAACTCATATGGATCGAACTTTCTTAATCTCGATTTCTTGTTTTATGGTAGCACAGCTGCCCACCATGTCTTCCAAGTAGTTAAGCAGCTCACCTTTTCTTATCAATGTACTTTCCATTGATCAAGGTCCTTGCCTTTTATGCATTCAAATGAGAACTCATAGGACTCACATGCATAATTAACTCGATTGGATTGGCACAGAAACAAAATAATGTCAACACGATAGGTTGTAAACCTCAACTCGTGTGCTAGTGATGATCGATAAGGTTTATTTGATTTGTTCTTGAAACCTTTCAAGACCATTAAGACGCCCACTGACTCCTTGACATATAAGATTCTCTTGTCAAAACATTTCTTGACAAACAAATATTCAAGAGTTAGTGTAGCTTTTATCAAAACTCTTCATAAATTGGTCCTAGTTGGTCTTTGTCTTATCCAAGACATCACAACTTTCCACATTTTATGAATGTTATAAACCTTCTTAATACTTTTCCACTCAATGTCACAATCTTAACTCTAAGACTTGTTTTGGAACGAAGTATGATTGACTTCTTGATTTAACCATTTCTTCAATTCTTGATTCCTCTTCTTAGACATACAATTGTACTAAGACTCACTTAGAGGATTAATTGAGATATGGTTCTTAATCATTAAGACATATCATAAAGCATAAAAGTTACTCTCCCTTCTTCTTAGAATGGAGAAACTTTTATCTTTCAGCCTACATGATTCTTCTTATTCGTTTTGCTATTGATTTAAACTTTTTCAATCAATTCAGAATTACACTTAATCTTGTAAGTATAATCATATTTACTAAACCTTTAGTAAATCATGACGAATATCATTGTTACTCTTATGGTGGACTTGATTAACACGCAACTTTGTGTGCTCGATCTCCTAGTCCTTCACTTGACACTTTGTCAATGAATTTGTCTAATTTCCAAATATAAAATTTCTCATTCATCGTGCAACCAAGTTGCATGATTCCAAGTTTCTTTCCAATTGCAACTTGGGCGATGAGAAACTCTCCCTATTTGGTAAACTCTCGACTTTCCATAAATAACATAATAAGAACCAAATCCATTATTGTTAATAATAGAAACATTCAAACATCAATTTTTCATATACGTCATTGCAAGGATAAATAAATAATATAAAATCAAAATTTATTTTATTGTGGAAAATTTTTGTCCTTACAATGCAATTCGTTGAAAAACTATGCTAATACATTTTTCTTAGCAATCTAATTCTAACTCTAAGTAGTAGCTCAAGAATCTAATCTTCGAGAAATGCGATCGAAATCTATTCCTTCACGGTTAGATTCTGCTCACTTCTTCCTTTAAGCTTCCTTTCTTTTCTTCGATCTTACAAAACATCAATTGTAATCTTATCACATTATGTATTAAAAATCTAGAATAGAAGCTTAAAAGAGTTAGTTAATGGATTTTACCTATATTAGAGCTATACGTTTCGACTCTCCCATCTCTTAGATCTCTTAGGTAAATGGGGCAGCTTCGTCTCCAATGCCCCTTCTCTTGGCAATAAAAACAAATCGACTCTTTTGGAACAGCACATGGAACTACTTCAGACATTGCCTTTCTCTAATGATCAAACTTTTCGATCATAGCATGTTTTTTGTTGCCATTTTCCATATCCATAGAGGTATTGAAGGCAGATTCACCAATCAGCTTTGCTTTTCTATTACGCCAAACCATTGCTGATTCAGCAGCAATAAGCATATAGGTGAGATCTATAAGGGTCACGTCGCGGTTAATCATATAGTACTCTCTTACGAACTCACTATACGAGTTAGGAAGTGACTGAAGAACCCAATCAACAACCATTTCCTCACAGACAACGGATCCCAACATTCTTAACCTATCAATGTGTGACTTCATCCCTAGGACGTGTGCACACACCGGCTTTCCTTCTTTATGTTTACTTGCCAAAAGGGCTTGAGTGATCTTGAACTTTTCAAGCCTTTGAACTTGTGGGTTAGGGAGAATAATTGGAGGAGGTGGAGGAATTGAAGCATGATTTCTTGTTCCTCGATCGAATCGTGGAATATCATCTTCATGTGGAATGCTTGTTCCACGGGATTTGGGAAGACCATAGTTGTCGAACTTTGACATCTACAAAACGGAAGAAAACGAATTCAAGTTAGTTGATTGATTGAGTCCTTAGTAAATCACCCAAATGAATTACTAAGGCTAGGACCCAACACAATATTCTACAACTCGGGAGAGGGATGTCGTAACCCTAATTGCAGAATATTTGAAGGTAAGTGAATGACGATTCACTAATTTCCACCACGAAAAACGAAAAAGAATTTAAGTTTTAAATTTATGAAAACTCCTAGATCCTTTGAGATTCATTGAACTTTCAATGTCATGTTTAAATCTCGATATGCCCCTCTTGTTTGTGACTGGGATGCCGAGGATCACAAAGCGGGTGTGAATAACCATGCAAACTTACATGGTGTCCCCACATGTTACAGTCACCTATTCGATGTGCCGGTAAACCACACACGCTCCACCGAACTATGACAAACATTGAGTCACCCTTTGCTACCTTTGCTTAGAACCATTTAGTGTGCCGGTAAACCACACACGCTCCACTAACGTCTTCGCAAGGGCACAAAGTGTAATTTCATGGAATTGCATCAATTCACTTTTGCCTAAGTAACTAAGATTGGGAATTTTATGAGAACATTTAGTTACTTTAATAATTCATTATACTTATAATGGAAGGTTTCGTCCTATCCTACCCGTTCGGCTAACGACCCTCCACTAATCAAGAGTGCGGTGGGTAAGAGTGGATACCCATTCAATCGCCATTTTATAGGCAATTTTCTTAAACACCCCTTATAGACCAGCTTCGTGAATGAGGCCTACTAACGGTAAGACTGACTTTACTTATACATATATATATATATATATATATATATATATATATATATATATATATATATATATATATATATATATATATATAATGTTAGACTTTTAATGTTATATATATATATATAGTATAGGGTGTATTTTATACTTTTAAAATACTAGGTGGTCTAATTTAATAATTATACTTTTAATTTAATTAAATTGTAAACCAAGAATTTATGGATTTACTAAATCTCTTTTAATTATACACCTTAATTAATTAATAAAACCATAAGGGTGTGATTTGAACTTTTTCAAAACAATACTAGAGTTTTAGAATTTAACATTCCTAATTAAACTTTTAATCAACTTTTAAATTCCAAAACTTGAGGGCAAGTTTTGAAACGTTTCAAAACATTAGGGTTTAGAATTTAAATATGCATTAAAATTAAACTATTAATCAAAATTTAAATTCCAAAACTGGAGGGCAAGTTTTGAACCATTTCAAAACATTAGGGTTTCAACTATTTAAATTTCAAAACAACAAAACTTTTGGGTTTAAATTTAAACTATAAAACCTAAAGGGGAAAATATGAAACTTTTCAAAGCACAAGGATCAAATAACAAATAATCTTAATTAACATTTAATCACATAATTATCCATATTTTATTTATTCAATGATTTCTTGCAAAACAATTTACCAATTTAATCAAAATACTTAGACAATTATCACATAAGAAAACAAATATTTTATTAATTGATAAATATCTTTAATTAGATCAAGAATATAGTCATATATATCATAAAATCGGATTTATATTGATCTAATATGATAAAGGCAAGTATTTCAAAGATAAACAGCAAGAAATCCCAAAAATAGCTCCATCTGACGCTCGAACTCGCCAAGTACACTATGGTACTCGCCGAGTTCATCAGCCAGGGAGCCCAAAAATCGATTTTGCAACTAGAATAAACACACAAGGCATCAATACAATAGAAACCAATCAAGGCTCTGATACCACTAATGGGTTTTGGTCATAAGACGTCCTATGTGCTCATACAAACCCTAATGCTTAGATCTAGGTTTCTCTATTGTACATGCAAGTTATCCAATGCTATAAACCCTAATTCTATCATACAAGTAATCATATTAACATAATAATGGGTTTAAGATATTACCTTGATTGTTATGTAGCAATAACAATCCCAAATCCTTCTTGTATTGACTTTAGAAAGCTTAGAGTCACAATTGTCACTCCTCTAATGGTTCACAAACACCATAAGCAAGAGGATGAAGAGGAGAGAGGATGGAGGCTGCCCAAAAACGTGTTCTAACCCTAGAAGAATGATTCCCCACGTTTTTGGGTCATAAGGGTCTTATATATAGTTAGGCAATTAGGGTTATCTAACAAGGAAACCCTAATTTGGATGCTTAAGCCCTAAGCAACCCATGGACTCCTTTAATTAGGGCCTTGGACGATTTCCTTATGGGCTTCCCCATAGAATTCGTCCACTCCTTAATTTAAGACAATCCATAGCCAAATTGCAATTATCTTATAGTTACAATTCCAGTCCCTTAAGTTTAATTAATCTCTTTTAGTCACAAAACTAATTACCAATTAATTATTGACTAATATTAATTAAACAATATGATTTCTCCTTTAATATATTATTCTCATAATATATTAATAAATCATATTTAATCCTTTCTCTCCATAATTCATCCTATCAAGTTGCTTTGGTGAAGGCAACCCAAAAGGACCATGCACCATCGGGTCAAGTACATACCAAAACAGTTATGGACTTAGACACTAATCCAACAATTTCCACCTTGTTGGAAAACAAAATCTATATCTTGTCAAAACTCCATATAAGTCAACAGTCGTTGAACTAGGGGTGGAGACCCTAACCCTAACCCTAGCGTCGCCACCCTTCTTGATCTAAAAAAACTAACAAAATCGTCTTTCCAGATCAAGAATCAAACTCGCTGTTGTCTTCCTTTGTCTTGCCAAATCTGAAATGGGATTTGGGTCTATGTTGATAAAGTGATTACAAAACATGCTACATGCATATTTATAAAACAATATCTTACATTGATAAAGTGATTACAAAAGATTGGATACAAACCGACTATGTTTTAATATTTTACATAACTACCCAGGATATTGTAATTTTATACAAACATAAACTGAAATACAAAATAATAGTAAAAGCTATTCTACATCTTCCGATAGTATACGATTATACTGGTTACTTATCTCCTGCAAATTTGTTAAACATTGAGAAGGGTAAGCGGTGACGTTTAGTGAGTTCAATAATAGATACAATATAACGTTATGCCATATATATATATATATATATATATATATATATATATATATATATATATATACTTGAATATGGCAGAAGCAAAGAGGAACAAGGAACAACAAAGGCATATGTGAATCATGAGACAAACTTTCCATATCAATCAATGATTTGATACAAAGATATACGATCTATAAAGCTTCGACCCAAATGGCACAGAAGACATTAACTTTCTGATTTAAAAATTTCGGTAGATTTCAGGCTTATAGCTCTGTCTAACCATCTGCCAATGCCATAGAATAGAAGTCATTCTCTTACGGAGATATGCTCTACATGGACAAAGGCTATGTACTAGTACCACCGTGAATCTAAGTCATTTCACTGATCACATGGTCAAAGATATAACTTTGCTATCATAAATAACGGAAATAAAAATAACACGGGAAAACAAACCAGAATAATAACACCGAAAAGCACATAACACATATAACACATAACATACAATTGTTCCTATATATTAAACTCACTGTGAAATAACCGGGGGTTAAAATAGTAATTTGGGCAACACTTCGGCTCCAAATATAACTTCCTTCGTTGAAAACCGGGAGTTTTCTTGAGAACCGGGCCCTGAGAGGGTTGGGCTTCAAATCCGAAAATATAAATTTTTCGGGGCCTTCGGGCACTTCGGGACGTGTTTCGGGTGCTAAAATTGATACCGGGGCTTTGGGGGATGTCAAAATAGTGAAAATATTGAAAAAGGGGTGAAAAGGGCAAAATCTCCAAAACTACCCGAGAAGGCTCACAAGCCTTGTATTTATAGGGGAGGTCCGAAGGTCGACCGAGAGGAGTGAGTCAGTAGCGAGGGCACGAGGCAACAGGAGGCGAAGGCACGTGGCTCGGACAGATGGCGCGCATGCGAGGTGCCAGCGCTTCGAACGCGTCATCGGCTTCGGACACCTGTGCGACACGCGTCGCTCCTCGGACGCGCCACGACTCGGATGACGTAGCTGCTTCGGATAAGTGGCCAGCTCGGAGCGAGGGTGACGTGGCTGGTCCGGATGAAGCTTATCCATGCGAATATTCTCGAAAATTGTGCCCTAATCTTCTAAAATCCATAACTTTCTCATACGTGCTTAGTATTTGACGTTCTTTATATGCACGCGTAGGCGGGAAAATATTCTACAACTTTCGTTTAGACGTCGTCGGCTAATTTTGACTTTATTTTTAATATTTTTATTTTTAACAGACCGGGACTGGTAATCCGTTAAAATTTCATAACTTCTTCATCCGACGTCCGTTTTTGTCAGACTTTTTACCGTTGTACTACTAATGACGAGACCTTCGATTCTCGTTTAGGTTGTGTTGGCTAAAAATCACTCGATCTAAAATTCAAGTTTTTAGCTGTCTACTGTTATTCCGAAACTTAGAAAAATAATAACTTCCTCATATGAAGTCAGATTTTGACGTTCTTTTTATCAAACTTCTCGGTTTAACGAATAATACGACTTTCATTTAGATCATTAAGGCTAAATAGTAGTTTATCAAAAACTCACTTTTTACGTCATTCGGCGTCGTGCCGGTTTTGTCGCGGATCTTCGATTGATCATAACTTCTTCGTTATAACTCGTATTTCGATGAGGTTTTCGCCTAAATGTTTCTAACGATATTCTTTACAACTTTAAATAATAAAATTTTACTTATTTCAAATTTTATATTTTCACTAAATTTCACTATTTGGCATTTGATTGGAATCTCATAAGACTTCCAATACTTTCCGAGTGATTCTAAACATAGTTTTACTTCATTTCTAGTAAAAACTATCTGTTAGAACTCAATACTCGATATCACATAATATTATTTACTTAAAACACGATTTCAAAACGTGTATGTTACAAATACCTCCTCCTTTTAAGGATTTCGTCCCCGAAATCATAACGATAAAAATGACTGGGAATATTTCGCTCTTATCTCATTCTTATTTTCCTAATTATAATTTGGGCCTCGATGGTGTTTCCACTTGACGTGCACCAACTCCCAGACATATGCACAAAGCATATCTTCTACTGTTTGAATTGTTCTCTCCGTCTGACCATTTCATTCTTCAATTCTCTAACTAAAATTTCGTCACTACACGAGACATGGTTCTCTGAACCAATCACCTCACTTCGCAGATCTATTTTAGTCGGACTCGATTCTTTACGACCATTAAGGTCTGAACGAAAATCATCTTCTTAGTCATCACCGAAAAGAAGGTAATGACATACTCGAACAAAAACGGAATCAATGTCTAGCTTCTTGGTAACCTTGTGACTTTCCCTGATCCAAGTGTGAGTCATGTGCTTCCAGTAGTTTAGGCCTCTACTAATATTCACACCTACTCATACTCGTCCCAAGTATTGTCTCGCAGTTTCCAAGTCGTCATTCATAAGTTTTCACAACGAAAGTTTTCACGCCTGAGTGTGTTCTTTAACAACCATTCCATGCCAAGAATATTATCAAAGTTGGGCAAGAAGATGGGAATCAGGTTAAATAGAAAACTATAACCTTCAGTTTCCATGATAAAATCTCTATGGACTTTACCAGCAAGTAATGATACACTTCCAATGGTATCTACGTGAAATGGTTGCATGAGTGCATAGCAAGAAATTTGAAAAGAATGCGCAAATTCATGAGACGCAAAAGAATTTGAGGCATCAGAATCAAATAAGATGTGGGCAGGTCTAAAATGTGACAAGAAATGTACCCGTCACAACATTCGGGTCCTCGCGTGCCTCTTCTGTGGTAATCTGAAATGCATGGCCTTTAGTTATTGGAACCTACTCCTTTGGAGTATTCCTTGGTTGTTGAACGGAAGCTTGACTTCCCGCCATTTGACTAGTAAGAGTAGGACATAAACGCTTCATGTGGCCAGTAACACCACAAGCAAAGCATGTAACACTCTTCATTGGACAAACAGGCTTTATGTGACCCATTTCTCCACATCCATAATAGGTCACCTCTTTTTCTGTTTTGCATTGGCCCTGGTGATTCTTTCCACATTTTATACACGATGGCGACTAAAGAGAAAAAGATTGTGATCTACCGCGACCATGAATGGCGCTCTGAAATTGCTCTCTTGTATTAGAATCAGATTGAATAGATCGAGCTGGTGGAATAGAGGAAACAGGAACAGTTTGATCGATACGTGGATGCTTTGGAACAGAAAAAGTGGCACCACGTATTTCTAAGTCATGCTCACGCTTTCGAGTATATTCAATAGCTTTGTCAAAGGACATAACATCCCGATTAGCTACAAAATCGTGGATCTCATACCACAGTCCATCCAAGAATAAGTGAATTTTATCGTCTTCAGTTGGGATATACTTTGCGGCAAACCGTGCTCTTTGATTGAATTGAGTTTCATACTCATTCACGGTCATTCCTTCTTGCTTAAGCTCCAGAAAATCTTTCTCCAATCTTCTCCTCATGTCTAGAGGACAATACTTCTCTAGCAAACGAGTTTTGAACATCTCCCGGGATAAATTATCCTCGTCATACTCGTTGAGAGCTTCATATGTTGCTTCCCACCAGACCAAGGCTTCTTCGACGAGCATATCAAAAGCATAATTAGCCTTGTTTTCATTATCCACATTAGAAATACGAAACACTTTCTCTGTGTTCTGGATCCAGGTAAGAGAAACAATGGGATTAAGAACACCTGAAAACTCCGTAGCGCCACTACTCTTGAAAATTTTGAACGAGGGACGCTTCGCCCCTCCTTTTGAAAATTCTCCAGTGGCTTTCTCTTTGCCTTTATCATTATTCTTCTTGTGCTTCAAATTATATACTAGTAAGTTTACCTAAGATCCGCTCCTCACAAGGGGATACTGGAGTATTTACTTCACCAGGTTGAGGACCTCCACCCACCTCAGGGGTACGGCTACCTTCCTGTTCAGCCATTCTTCTGAAAATTTGGAGCAATATAGTATTTTAGAATATTAGGATTTATTATTACCTAATACTTTACTTAAGTCTTTCCTATAGTTTGTATCCATATACTCCTAATGAATTCGTTCATATATTGAACCTCTGACGGTTTAAGTCTAAATACCAATCCGTGGAATTTAGTTCACGTAAACCACCGCTCTGATGCCATGATTGAAAGACCCTAACTTTCGTACTAAAGACATTGTCACACCAAAACATGATACATGCATATTTATAAAACAATATCTTACATTGATAAAGTGATTACAAAAGATTGGATACAAACCGACTATGTTTTAATATTTTACATAACTACCCAGGATATTGTAATTTTATACAAACATAAACCGAAATACAAAGTAATAGTAAAAACTATTCTACATCTTCCGACAGTATACGATTATACTGGTTACTTATCTCCTGCAAATTTGTTAAACATTGAGAGGGGTAAGCGGTGACGCTTAGTGTGACAACCCGAAATTTCCATTCGGTCAAACCCTAAAAGTCAACCACTTCTTATTATAAGTTAATGTCATCATTTCTTATTTTTAAGAAAGTTAAAGTTCGTTTGATTATTTTAATATTATTTTTAAACGAACGGGTGAAAGAAAGTGCCGTCTCGGGTTTTGAATTTTAAAAACCGCAAACACCTCGTGTCTTAGAAGTTCCCGGCCAAACTATTGTGTTTGGGTCGAAAAATCCCCAAAAACCGTGAACTTATGCATATGCATGAGTTTACTCCCCAAGACTAGTCATTCTTGTGTTTACTCTCCAAACACCAAAACAGTAAACTCCAAAATATCCTTTCAAGTATCATCCTAGAAATTATTCAAGATCTTCAAACTAGTAAGTGTTCTAACCATTTCAAGTTGGTATAACACTTAATCTAGTGTTTGTGCATCTATTCATCCATTCACTTTTGTATTTTGATTAGATTTCCAAAAACACCAAGAACACCAAGAACACACACTAAGTGTTGTTGGACTTTTAGCTCAAATCAAGCTTCCTTATAGTAAGTACTTCCATCCTTGAGTCTTATTAAGCTAGTATTTCATATAAGCATCAAGAAAATATGCCAAGAACACAAGGTTTAAGGTGTTCACGGTCCAATAATGTTCTTGGGCCGTAAACACCAAGAAAGGCACAAATTGTGCCTAAGTCCTTTATCTAAGCCCTAGTTTGATGTTTAAGCCTTCCTTGATATGTTTAAACCTTCCCTTAATGTGTTTAAGCCTTGAAAAACATCAAAGTCCAACATTTTTAAGTGTTTACGGTTTAGGGAGCTCCCAAAACCGTAAACACCCTAAGGTGTGTTTATTTGGGTCCTTTTCCTTCCTTAGGCCTAAAAACTAACCTAGACAATTACCTTGTTGTGTTAAGGACTTGAAAACATGGAAATACCCTTTTCCATAAGGGTTTACGGTAGTAAACCCAAAGGGAAATGACCATGAGGCCGTAAACTCCTCCAAGGAGTGTTTTTGTTGCCCTAGTCCCTTCCAAAGGCCAAACCACCAAGTAGAAATGCTTCAAAAGACTTGTAAAACCACAAAACAACACATGGTCATAAGGAGTAGAGTTTATGACCGTAAACCCTTGAGTTTACTGTCATAAACTCCTTGGGTAATGACCATTAAAACCGTAAAATCCAAAGGAGTTTACCCTTGAACTCCAAACACTCTAGCTTTGCCCTACAGACACTTGGATGCAATCCTTGTGACCTTTAACACTTGAAACAAAGTGTTTTAATGTTCTAGAGTGTCCCAACTTAATTTATTAGTTATAAATTGGCTAATTAGTTATATATATATATATATATATATATATATATATATATATATATATATATATATATATATATGCTCATTATATGATAACTAGGCTCGTGCGTGTGTACAAGTCTCCATTAGTCACCTAGCACCATATCCGACACTTCAATCCAATCCACTCACTACAAGTGAGTTCATACCCCTTTAACTAACCTTTGAAATACTTTTAAATGTTTTAAATGTTTTTATGGGGGGGGAATACAAGTTGAATACTTATAGTTATTACATCAATCACATGTGATTAATAACTACAAAACCAATGATTTTATTACTGTTCAAACTGTTTTACTTCAAACTGTTTTACAAATTCTTTTACTTATCAAATACTTTTACTTAAACTCTATTATACTTATTATAAATTGCATGCCCATATATGTATAATTATATAAGCAATGTTTAAAAGGCTTAGGAAGGTCGTCCGCCCTATTTCCTTTTCGCGCTTGAGATGTGGTCTGGTGGGGTATCGGGTAGCCGTCTGAAAGTCGTTTCAATATTAATTATATATCATGTGTACATATATAGTCATAAAAGTACTTCCATATTCATACGTACCAGTACATCATTAGTAAGTTACCATCGGGGTAGCACAGGATAATACTTATACTATTGCTAGATCAATGAGATGTTCAATGAGTCAGTTCATTCATGAGTCAGTACTTATTACTATAAGAACATATACATTATATTACTATGAGAACATATACATTACATTACTATGATAACATATACAACTATACTAGAAAGAGAACATATACAACTATACTAGAAAGAGAACATATACAACTATACTAGAAAGAGAACATTTACAACTATACTAGAAAGAGAACATATACAACGATACTAGAAAGATTAACAATACATTACATATACATAAATACGTTAACAAAATTGTGATCCACTGTATCGGAGCATGCCTTCAATTTCATGGCCCGAGTTGTAGCCAGAGTCTCTTGGAGGGAAAGCGTGAGTTTGCATATAGATCTATACTGGATTGACTATCCTACACCTTGATGCTAGCTACAGTCGGACCTGCAGGTCTGCGGGTGCCAAACGTCATACCTTTTTACGACCTACATCTTCGTGTTACCTAGTCGATAGTATGGTACAATTAATCACATAATACCTTAACATAAATCCGGTTTAAGGTAGTTAGTACAACAGTAGTTCCTATAATACAACACTACAGTACTACATTAATTTACCCTTTACATATATTTAGTGATCATTTCACTTAAACATTAATGTACAAACTATATTTTGTTAATGATAGTTACACCTGGGAAAATTACACACTTTTACAATAAACGAATATACAAAACAGTTACGCCTTGGTAGAAGGCTGCTATTAATAGAAAATATAGGTTTTTTTAAGAGATTCAAACTTTTACAAACACTTACAAACATTCACATACTTTTATCACCAATGTTTACAAACTCATACTTTAAACCATGTTCAAACGTTTTGATACAAACACCGACACTAAAATACTTATGAACTCACCAGCTTTATGCTGATAAACTCTTTCAAAATAACTTGTATTCTCAGGTCGTCAGTAGACAGGTACCGAGGCCAGCTTTTGAGAAGATGGAGCGCATCCAAGACTCATCTTATTATTTTGATTTACATTCTTGGTGTCTATAACTGTACGGAACACGCTTGTATTAAAATTATATATTTAATGCAATGGATGATGTTGTTTGCTTATTTACTTGTAACATCCCAAAAATAGAGGCCAAAAATTTCATTTTCAAAACATACAATTTGCAAAACAATAGAAATAAGTCATTCACGGATCATGTCATTTCATAAAAGATGTTGCTTGTCTGGAAACCATTTCATAAACATAATACTATCAGAGTACAAAACCCTAGGAGGATCCCATAGCGCGGAATACAAAGCGTGTGTGTGTGATGTACCGCTACCGTGCCGACTCTTTCCCCTTCGATGAAGAGGTACCTGAAACCAAACTGAAAACTGTAAGCACGAAGCTTAGTGAGTTCCCCCATCTTACCACATACCACACAATCACATAACATACATACTGCCAGGCATTTCTGGGGTGCCCGGCCTACCCAGTACGGCCTTTCTGGGGTGCCGACCTACCCGTGTCAAGCCATTTTGGGGTGCTGACTACCCATGTCAAGCCATTCTGGGGTGCTGACTACCCTTCGGTCCTAACGACCGAACCTCGGGGACCATTTCACCCCTACTACTACTACTACTATCACATATCATAACATAACAGATTATCAGACATATCTGGGTGTCTGAACTACCTTTGGGTCCTAACAACCGAACTCGGGGACTGCTCCCCTCTTACTACCTCTAACTCATATAACAGATCATGCTAGCATATAAACATAACATCACATACTGTCAGACGTATCTGTGGTGTCTGACTACCCTCCGGTCCTAACAACCGGACTCTACTACTATCACCTATAACATATCATGCTAGCATATAACATATCAGGTAGTAGCAAACCTAGATGATATCACAGAGACAATCATCTATCATACGTCTCCTACTGGTGGGCCGGCATTGTGGCCTTAGACCCACCGCTACTGGAAGGTAACTCACCTCGAAGTAACTGTTGATCTGCGTGGGAACTGACTGTCTTCTGCTGCTGCTGTCCCGAAAGTCCTCCGGCTAAAATCCCCACAAAACACTTAGTCAAACACTGATAATCATCCTCAGGGTAAAATGACCATTTACCCCTAACCAAGCCAAGATTTGAAGTCAAAGTCAACTTCCAGTTGACCCGACTCGCCGAGTTGGTCTACCAACTCGCCGAGTCCCTATCCCTTTGTCTGACCACAACCCCGTCTCTACTCGTCGAGTTAGGCATTGACTCGACGAGTTTTCCTTTTAATCCAAGGTCCAATAGTCCTTCATCCTACTCGCCGAGTTGTATGAACAACTCACCGAGTTCATCTTCATCCGAAGAACATGCTATGCTGAGACTCGCCAAATTGTAAGAACAAATCGCCGAGTCTGTTCTTGAGGCAAGAAAATTGCCTTGAACTCGCCGAGTCAGGGCATTGACTCGCCGAGTTCCTTCATGAGTGAGTCTGGCTTCCGACCCACTGAGTCACACCCCATGGCTCACTACTCCACCCCGCAAACACGAAAAGGGGGAAAACTCGGGGACTCGCGACTCGACTCGCAGAGTCTGTCACATGCAATTACCATATACTCGATTCTGCTTGAATCCAGCGCATGCCATTCATAGATCTGGGTTTCTAGGGCCTGATTAACACGTAAAGTTTCCAACTTTATGTGTAAATAAACACCAATGAAGGTTTTAGGGCTCAAAATGCACTAAAAGAGTAGATCTAGGGATTTCATGAAATATGGCTCCATAAAGGCAGTAGATCCAAGCTCCTGGAGCTCAATCATGCCTAGATCTAGAGGCTAAATAACTTATTACGAACCCTAATGCACAAACAAGCTTGAGAAAAGGCTCAAGAAGGACTTTCATGGAACTACAAGGGACAATAAGCATGAAAACAGAGGGAAACTGAGTTATACCTCAAGGAAATCACTGAGATATCACGAATATGCTTGGCTACCTTCTTCACTTCTTGATCTACTCTCCTTCCCTCTCCAAACCTTCAAGAAAACACACCAAAATGCTTCAATCTCTCAAGGAATAAGGGTTTGGACGATGTTGGGAGCTCTGAGGGTGAAGGGGGCGAGCTTGGGGGCGGATAAGAGGGTTTAAATAGGGTGCAAGCCCTTGAAATTTAGGGTTTCATCAGACAGCGGGGACTCGCCGAGTCGCCAACTTAAACGTGCTCCCAAACCCGTCTCTACTCGGCGAGTCGAGCCTACAACTCGCCGAGTCCAAGGCCAAAATGCAAAACACATAGATAAATTTTTACGTACCAGGAACCAGGTGCTACATTACTGTTATACTGTGTTGTGATACTTTACATGACGTCCTCCGCCCCAGAACGTTTCCGCCATTCTCGGTTTTAGGGTGTGACACTTAGTGAGTTTAATAATAGATACAATATAACGTTATACCATAAATATACTTCAATATGGCAGAAGCAAAGAGGAACAAGGAACAACAAAGACATATGTGAATCATGAGACAAACTTTCCATATCAATCAATGATTTGATACAAAGATATACGATTAATAAAGCTTCGGCCCAAATGGCACAGAAGACATACACTTTCTGATTTAAACATTTCGGTAGATTTCAGGCTTATAGCCCTGTCTAACCATCTGCCAATGCCATAGAATAGAAGTCATTCTCTTACGGAGACATGCTCTACATGGTCAGAGGCTACGTACCAGTACCACCGTGAATCTAAGTCCTTTCACTGATCACATGGTCAAAGGTATAGCTTTGCTATCATAAATAGCAGAAATAAAAATAACACGGGAAAATAACCCAGAATAATAACACCGAAAAGCACATAGCACATATAACACATAACATACAATTGTTCTTATATATTAAACTCACCGTGAAATAACCGGGGGTTAAAATAGTAATTTGGGCAACACTTCGGCTCCAAATATAACTTTCTTCGTTGAAAACCGAGAGTTGTCTTGAGAACCAGGCCTTGCGAGGGTTGGGCTTCAAAACCGAAAAGATAAATTTTTCGGGGTCTCCGGGCACTTCGGGACGTGTTTCAGGTGCTAAAATTGATATCGGTGCTTCGGAGGATGTCAAAATAGTGAAAATATTGAAAAAGGGGTGAAAAGGGCAAAATCTCCAAAACTACCCGGGAAGGCTTACAAGTAGGGGTGGCAATTGATGACACGACACGACAAAAATACACGACACGAAACGAAATTGGGACGAAACTGAAATTCGAATTCGTGTTCGTGTCGTGTTCGTGTCAAGTGTAAAAAACACGATGTCGTGTCGTGTCGTGTTCGTGTTCAAAATTCGACACGAAATTGACACGATTAAGCATTTGTCTGTCGTGTTTTTCGTGTTTGTTATGTTTGTGGTGTTATATATGATTAAGTTTTAATTAAATAAACTAATTTTTATTTTATGTTATCATTGTCGTGTCGTGTCGTGTTTGTCATTTTTTAATAGGTTCGTTTTCGTGTTAGTTAAAAAAAACACGACATCGTGTCGTGTCGTGTTCGTGTTACAGAAAACCTTGTCGTGTCGTGTCGTGTCAGACAAAAACACGACACGATGGCCCGATTTGCCACCCCTACTCACAAGCCTTGTATTTATAGGGGAGGTCCGAAAGTCAGTCGAGAGGAGTGAGTCAGCAACGAGGGCACGAGGCAACAGGAGGTGAAGGCACGTGGCTCGGAAAGATGGTGCGCATGCGAGGTGCAGGCGCTTCGGACGCGTCATCGGCTTCGGACACCTGTGCGACACGCGTCGCTCCTCGGACGCGCCACGACTCGGATGACGCAGCTGCTTCGGATACGTGGCCAGCTCGAAGCGATGGTGACGTGGCTGGTCCAGATGAAGCTTATCCATGCGAATATTCTCGAAAATTGTGCCCCAATCTTCTAAAATCCATAACTTTCTTATACGGACTCCGTATGATAAAGGACAACCAGGTAAGATCATATCGGAGGTAGGGTCCGTTTAGCATACATAGTATACCGTTTGGAAAATTCATTTTAAACACCTCACTAAATCCAGCCTCGCCATCATCCCCATAAGTAAATCAATCAGTATAACGACTTGGAATCACTGATAAATCTTGTTTATAGGTTCATAATAATGATAGTGAACTTAAACATAAGTTATACTTAAAAGCACGGTAAGCATAACTCAACTTACAGATGGTTTAGCGAGAAACCGGACTCTGCGTGTGCAGAACTTCTAAACCGAAAACTCTATTTCTCTGGGCTTTCTGGCACTCCAGAGCTTCGCTACTAACACTTAGGAAGTGCTAGAGAAAGGCTTTGGGACCTCGGGGTTTGGGAGAGAATAGAATGGAAGTGTGAAGAAATGAGTGAAATTCGGCTTTATTTACAGGCTGCCCTGGGTCTATCATGTCGTGAGACATGCCTCTCATGTCGTGAGTTTGCGTAGGCACCAAGGCTTTGCCTCTGGTGCTGGCACGTGGCACCAAACACAAGTAAAATTGTAGATCTTCAAAAATTCATAACATTCACATACGAGCTTCGTTTTTACGTTCTTTATATCCACACATAGGTATTTCTGAGTACTACAACTTTTCCTTTTGACCCCGTCGATTAATTCTCGATCGATCTTAAATTTAATAGTCTGAGAATATTATACTGCTAATGACCGTGTAAAATCCATAACTTCTACATACAGACTCCGTTTTCGACTGTCTTTTTATGGTTGAACTCTTATTAATGAGATCTTTAATTCTCATTTAGATCATTTCGGCTAAAAATCGACCGATCTAAAATTTGATTTCTGTGCCCGCACTGATGCGCTGAAACTTTGAAAAATCATAACTTCCTCTACTGAAGTCAGATTTGGACGTTCTCTATATGCACGCTCTCGGTTTAATGAATACTATGACTTTTGTTTAGATTACTAAGACTAAAAAGTAATTTATCAAAAAATCACTTTTTACGATACGTAGAGACGTGTTGGTTTAATCGCGGAACTTCAAAGAAGCATAACTTCTTCATTCAAAGTCGGATTTTAACGTTATTTATATGTACGAAATCCTTGTCACATATACTATAACTTTTGTTAAGATTATTTGTCCTAAATAATTCACTATCAATAGTCATTTTTAACGTTCATTGTCTCTAAATTGTCTAGCCCGAATCTACGGGCATTACAGCATACAAGAGATCTGGTGGCAGTAGGCGGACGGTGGTGATGGACGGTAGTAGGAGTAGATGGTGTGTTCTTAAATGTTCTTGTTCTTAGTGTTCATGTGAATGAGAAAGAGATAGAAAAAAAATGTGTATGTGATGGTGTGCAAGGGCACTATAGTCTTTTCATTTATATTTAACATAAAAACTAACGGTATTAGTCATAAGAACTAATTGTGTGCAAAGTTTACTCTAAACAGACCATTCGCATAAAAAAATGTTTCATAAGAACTATATTAGGGAAAATTTGAAAAAAAACTATGACAATTTGTGAAATTTTGTCTTTTCCTTATTCTCCTACACTACATATGTGTTTGGTTTAGCAAAACTAGTTGTTAGATGGAAGTTATAGTTTTTATTTGTTGTATGAATATTTAGTAAAAATAATTAGAAGCTTTTAAAATATGTAAAATTACATGAAAAGGTAAATGTCTTAAAGCTAAATGTGAACCATAATAAATAGAAGGGCAATTTTAGAAATCGATTAAAAAAACTCACTAGCTTTTCCTACACGTTACATTACATGTTACATTACATGGAGTAGCTTTGAGATTTAAAGTTTTTTTTATTAAAACCAAAACTAAAAGCTCATACTTCCAAACAAAGATTTTTTTTTAAATCAATTTTTTTACTAAAAGCTAAAAGCTCCAAAAGACTGCTGCCAAACACACCCTTAGATTGAGAGTTTTTTTGTTAAAAGCTAAAAACTCTCAAAAGCTTGTTTATATATTAAAATTTTAAAAATCAATGAAGATCTAAACCATGAATCCTCTCCATCAAGAGAAAACCCTACCCATAAAATGCTTCCAACCTTTCCAAGCCACCATGTCTTTTCTTTCTTTTTCCACTAATTTTTGTCTACATAAACATTGTATAAAAGAAAAAAAAAATGACCAATGTGCTCCCCTTTCTTTTGTTCATCTCCATGGAATAAATGAAAAGACATATCCCAGATAAAAAGACAATAATTTTGTGGTACAAAACGACATGAAAACATATGATGCATACAAATCTAGTGCATACAATTACAAACATAAAATGAAAAGGTCTCATACTCACCTCTCGAATTCAGTTTATTGGTTATATTATGATTATGATGCTAAAAAAACAAGAAGATGATCATAAAGCATTAATCAATCGTTTCATCTCAGCAGTCCTCCGAGGATCCGGATCTTCAATTGCCCTCTCAGTCAACACATGTTTGATTCTGCACATCGATTTCCTAACCTACACCCACACATCACTTAACTTATTCAGACAACAACACTTCATACATACAACAATAGCACCTGATTTATGCTGAAAAAAATAAAAAGAAAAATAATAATAATAATAACCTTAGGTAGGCGTTCAGGATTAGGAAAGCGCAAGTTTTGAGCATGAAGCATCTGGCGTTGAGTCATGAGCATGTTTTTTTCTTTCAGCAGGACATACCATAACTTATGTAGATCTTCCCATGACTTCAAACGTAGCTCTGAAGCCTTCCAGCTACGCCCTGAACAAAAACATGATTCAAATAGTATAATGAACAAAAAAGAATATATGCAATATTCTTTATACCGAAGTTTAAATAAATAAATAAAATAGAGATGTATATACCGTAGACAACAGGTTTCTCCTCCTCAGGGTTTCTATCAATCTCAAAGAACTCCTCAAGAGGGTTATGTGCAGTCCTAACTCTACTACTAGCTGCAGCCCCAGCAGCAGAAGCTTCTGATGTTGCAGTTGCAAAGAGTCTCCTTCCAAAAACTCGTGCCAAAAACATGAATGCTGCATCAGATTGACGAAAAGAATATTAAACTTTTATATGTTAACCATCTGATAGGCTTTCAAAGTTGTTTGTAGTTCAATATTTATATGAATTTAACCGAGTTTGCAACAAATCCCTAAATGCAAAATTTGAACAATTCGTCGAACAGTTGGTAGGCATAAAACCAGAACAAAAGGAAACGTATAGAAAATGTACAACAGAACAGAAAAAGTAATATAAATTGGCAATTGTAACGATATCCTGGTATGGAATATGTCATTTGCTCCGATGAAGGTGAAGTTTTTGCGTTTATGGAAACGGCGAGGTAGAACGACAATCGATTAGTGAGTGTGTTCGTTTAACTAAGAATAAACGTCGTAAGGTATGCTAATTGATAAACGTACCAAAATGAAATGGCGACCAATAAACTATTTGGATGAGAGCATACGATCAATCAGACTCTGAAATGGCGACGCAAAGACAGAAAGGAACACTTCCAGATCGGCTGCAGAGACGCTCTCTCTTTGCTTGATGTCGCGAGAAAAGAGAAACGGAGAAAGAAACCTGTACACTAAATGGGTTCAGTAGCCCAAATATTAGCCTTTTACACTAAGAGCCCGTATACCTAAATTAGACCATAGTTTTATTATTTTATGGGTTGAATTGATTTTTTATTTTTATTTTTTTTATCTATTTTTGTAGGTTTTTTTTTTCATAAACCTATGCAAAATTCGTCATCCTAAATACCAAATAAAAGTACCTCAATATTTTTATGAATCAAATGTATTACCTTTAGTGTTTCCGATTTCAAGTGATAAATATCAGTTAGATTATACAACAATTTTTTTGCGCTATGTAAGAATATACAATTAAAATGCATATCCCTTGTTTCCTGTTTATTCACGTTTTCTAGTTTCAAATACTTTACTTGTACATTTACAAAGTAATATTAAAATAATCTTTAAAAAAACAACAATGAATTATCTTACCTTGAATCATTTTTTTTGGAATATTATATACATGATGATAATCATAACCAGGATATTGAATTGGATGGTGTTAGACAGTGTCCTTAAATACTATTTTGATCCTTAAATGTTGGGTGTCACGAAATCTAATGATAAATAATTCAGTTGGATGTAGCTTTGAGTTTATGCATATGATAATGAAAAGAATTGAATTACTAAATTTGTGTAAGACTACGTTTGTTTCATATTATAACTTTGAGTGAACCATATGAATTTATATTCCAGACTTGCCATTATATAGTTGTAATACTTGTAGATTTTACTATCTTAGTCTCACGAGCGTACATAAATCCATCTCGTGCAACCAATTCTCAAGTGGTTGGTCCAAATATATTTTGGGCTAGGAGTGACACAAATTTCACAATCCATTAATTTAAGAAAAATACATATTCTATCATTTTAGATACAAAATTATTAATATCACTATCAAAATTACTTATGGTTAGAATTGTATGAGTATTCATTTCTCAACATTTTCCTTTAAAACTTCAAAAATCAATGAAAAATAACATCAAATTGTCATTTACAGTAACAACTATCAAAATGATAATTTGCAAATAAATGGGAATTCACATACAATTTAATCGCAAACTATGAAATTAATAACATATCAATAAATATTACATTCTTTGAGAGTTGTAGCCGTGTTAGAGTATTGATCAATTCTTCTAATTTAGTTATTAAAAACTATTTCATAATTCACAATAGTATATTTTTTACTTAGTACTTACATGATTGGTCCGTAAAATTTAAAGGTCTCATGTGAAAATTTAGAAAGAGTTCCTAAATATAACTTTTTTATTTATTATACTATAATATTTGACGCCTAACATACCGTCGATAGACTGTCACTAATTATATTAGTGGCTATGAGTAAAAAGAACGCCGTTCGTTTAGAAATAATCATCGACGGTAAATAAAACTGTGACACATGCCATTTGATTCCAATGTAATTGCGATAGATCGACGATGGGTTAGTGGCGGGTTAGCAACACACACCCCACACCACCTTAGAACCGACCCTAGTAGTTATAAACAAAACATTAAATGAAAGAATTATTTTTAGAATATTAAAAAAAAAAAAAGCAATTTAAACTCACAAAAATAAAAAATGTGATTTTAATGGTGCTCATAGCCATGGTTTGGGTTATTTGGAAATAATGGAACAATTATATTTTTAACAACTCAGCGAGAATAAGTTTTGATCTGGTCAATACGACGAAACGTTTGACTTTTAACTGGATCAATATTAGAAGTAAGAATGTTAATTATATCTTTTGATGTAAATGCGAAATGTTTAAACTCATTGTAATTGTAGCCACTTTTTAGTTGTTTCAAGTAAAGTTTATTTATTCATTTATTTATTTATTTTTTTGTTGTAAAAAAACGATGTTAATAGCATTAGTTTTATAATGTAACAGCCCGGATTCCCAGGTATTATTCATTTATTCATTTTTGGTAAATTGTGAGGAGACTCGGCGAGTTGGAGCCTAGACTCGCCGAGTAGGATCGCGAATTTGGACGCGGGTTCGCGTCCGGACTCGACGAGTCCAAGAGTGGACTCGGTGAGTCCACGCTGTTTAATGAAACTCTAATTTCCCGGCCCTGAGCCCTATTTAAAGGGCCTTATAACACTTCATTGCGGCTACCTTCGACCTTGAGAGCACCAGAGCATCTGTGAGTCATTGTGAGTGAGAAAGGAGGCCATTATTCATCATCTTTGTGTGTGTTAGCAAGAAGGGAAGAAGAAGGCCAAACTAGGAGAGTTGGGGAGCTTGGACCTACTTCCATTTTGGCAGAGGAAGTTATTTGAGGTATTATTCAGAGCTTATTCTCGTGTTTTTATGTATATGGTCAAATCTAGGGTTTCTTCATGCCTTGTAATTTGAGTGTGAAAGGTCCCTTTAGGAATTGGTACCTAGATATGGATCTTAGTAGGTCCAGAGAGTCCCAAATGCCCTGCTTTATGCATATCCTTTTGAGTTGGGGACTTAGGTTACCATTTTAGATGTCATTTCACCAAAAGAAGCCTTGTAAGCGTTGCATGGTAGCCAAGATTGTATCTTTACGTGATGAATGTGCTTGGAAGGACTGGATCTATGAGTTACTGGAACAGATCTGACCTCAGGAGTGAGTTTGAGTTCATGCATGGCTTAGACTCGCCGAGTCCGAAGAACAGACTCAGCGAGTAGCATGAAGATTGCCTTTAATCACTTAGCGAGTGGTCTTACCGAGTTATGGGTTGACTCAGTGAGTCAGGGAGAGTCAGAGAGGGTTGACAGGTGGACTGAGTCAAGCTGGAACTCGCCGAGTTGTTCTTGAGACTCGGCGAGTTGAGTCGTGGTGGCCCCGCGATTCGTGTCAGGTGGAACTCGTCGAGTTAGGGATGTACTCGACGTGTCAAGAGAGGATCCTAGGGAGTCAGTGAACACGTATAGACTCGCCGAGTCACTCTAGTGCACTCGCCGAGTCCGGTCAAAGTTGACCGTTGACCGTTGACCGGAGTTGACCGGTGTTGACTTGATAGGGGTAGTCAACCTTAGTTGTAAAAGTGTTTAATTAGAGATATATGATATAGGAGGATTATAGCTCGGAGGATCGAGCACGAGTGATTTCCGGGATTCGCGAGTTATCGAGATATATGAGGTGAGTCTTCTCACTATACTTTACCTTGAGTAGGTACTCAGAGTTATGTAACAGAGTATTTGTATGCTATATATATATGTTATGTGTTGTACTGCATTATTTCTATGTGATTTATGCTGTGCATGCTTATAGAGTTGGAACCGGAAGGTTCCCAGAGTTAGAACCAGAGGGTTCACAGAGTAGGGTCTACGGACCCACAGAGTTATAGCATCGAGTGGCTAATATGTGTTATGCGTGGTATTTTGGGGAACTCACTAAGCTTTGTGCTTACAGTGTTGGTGTTTATTGTTTCAGGTACTAGTGATGACCGTGGGAAGGCGCCGGCTTGATCAGTATACACACATGGGATTTTTATGATATGTGATCTTGGGATTTATTGTATGACATTGATTGGAGTTTCAAATACTGATGTTTTATGAAAATTAAATGAATATGTTTTTTTATATTATGCGAAAAATTATTTTGAAATTCACGGTGTTACAAGTTGGTATCAGAGCATTGGTTTGAGGGATTCGAGTACACCTTCGGGCGTATTTGAACTCAAACTGAGGATTTGAGAAGTATTTCAAAAAGAATAAAAGATTTTTGGATGAACGCAAAGCAGAGTTGTGTGTACGATCAGTCCACGCCCGAACGGTGATTTCCCAAAATACCCTCATGTTATGTGATATTGATATTGATATGATGTATTCTCATGCTAGAGTAGGCTAGGTACTCCTATTAGGACTAGAGTGGCCTGATTTGTGATGCCTTAGCCTAGGGAGAGGTGAGCTGCTATGAGATGCTTGAGAGTGAGTAGGTAGCAGCGAGGGGCTTATGAGAGATTTGTTAGAGAGTGGATTGTGCATGATAGAGTACTTGGAATTTGTGACCCAAAGAGGAGGACTTGGGGTGTATTCTGATACGGTGCGGACAGTAGTATTGGGCCCGTACCAATGAAAGCACCGGAGCGGTGTACAACCTAAGTAGGAATCTTTGGAATACCAAGGATCAAGGAGGGAAGAGTTGTCGAGTGTGAGTATGCTCGAATGGATTCTAATTTATCGTATGTTGTATTTCAGAGGTAGATCATGGTGAGGACACGTCTGATGCCTGAGAGCAGTGAGACCAGTGATGAGGAGATCCGTCGGATCATCCATGAGGAGGTGGCTGCGGCCATCAGGGCAGAGATACCAGAGATGTTCGGGTCTATTAAGACCACGTTGATTGAGACCTTCGACGAGCGTTATGCCGCTCTTTCTGAGGCTGCTGTTGCAGCGGCTACCGTAGCTATTGCTGCCGCGAGGCCGCAAGGTGGTGATGCGTTGTTGTTCCGAGAGTTCAGCAACACAAAACCACCAGAGTTTGATGGGACCCAGGACCCGGTGGCGGCTATGAGATGGATTTCTGATATAGAGGGGTGTTTCTTCACTTGCTCAACTCCTGAGCATTTGAAGGTTCGGTTCGCGCTGAACCAGCTTCGCTTGGGAGCGAAGGACTGGTGGAAGTTTGTGACGGCGCACTTTACGCCTGCTGAGCTTGCGGTAGTGACCTGGGAGAGGTTCACTGCCATGTTCCGAGATGAGTACGTTCCCCAGGTGGAGAGGGAGCGTTTGGCCCAGGAGTTTCTGACCCTCAAGCAAGGTATTGAGTCTGTTACGGTGATTACCAGGATGTTCCATGAGAGGGTGATGTTCTGCCCTGAGCACGTGTCCACGGAGCAGGCACGTATGAGCCGATATTTGAGTATCTTGAGGCGAGACATTCGGGAGTTCGCGGCGAACTCCTCGTACCGGACATTTGCCGAGCTTCAGACAAATGCCCGGAAAAGGGAGATTGAGCTAGAGACTCAGGCCAGGGAGGAGGCAGAGTCTCAGGGGAGGGATCGACGACCGGCACAGTCTCAGTTGGCAGCCAAGCGGGCCAAGCCCGCTGATCCAAAACCAGGGAGCCAGAAGGGCCGCACTTGTGGGAAGTGTGGCAAGGGTCACGATGGAGTCTGTAGAGCGGGATCTTTCTACAAGTGTGGCAAGGAGGGGCACATGGCCAAGGACTGCCCCAAGGGGTTTGCAGTGTGCTTTCACTGCAACCAGACCGGACACCGGAAGGCAGAGTGTCAGCAATTGCGAGGGTCATCTCAGGGAGCACCTCAGGGATCTGCCCCTGCCGCCATCAGAGCTACCGAGAGTCGGCCAGTGAAGGCCGAGGCGCCGAGAGCGCGAGGGAGAGCTTTTCAGCTGACCGCGTAGGAGGTCCGTGCAGCACCCGATGTCGTGATTGGTATGTATTCTTTCATGCATTTATTTTGATGTTGTGATATTATGCTTATATTATGTTATGCGTAGGTACTTTTCTTGTGAATTATGTACCTGCCTTGGTGTTATTTGACTCGAGTGCGAGTCAGTCTTTTTCATCTTTGGCTTTTAGTCAGCATATCAGTGTTAGTCGTGAGGCGTTGAGTCGGCCTCTGAGAGTTTCCATAGCTGACGAGAGGGTGATATATGCCACAGAGGTTCTCCGAGGGTGCGTAGTCGAGATTTTCGGTGTTGAGTTCCCGATTGATTTGGTTCCTATTGCGATGGGTGATGTCTGTGTCATTGTGGGCATGGACTGGTTGAGCAGATTGGTGTGGCTATCGACTGCGAGCGACAGCTGGTGACCATACGAGACCCTAGTGGCGGAGTTCTTACGGTGTACGGCGAGGGTACACGTTCGAGATCAGCGTTTGTTCGGCCGCTAGGGCAAGGCAGTGTCTACAACAGGGCTGTAAGGGTTTTGTGGCGTATGTGATGGATACGCGGATGGATTCCGAGAGACCGAGATCTGTTGAGGAGGTTCCGGTAGTGCGTGAGTTCCCTGATGTATTTCCTGAGGAGTTGCCGGGTGTGCCTCCTGTGAGGCAAGTGGAGTTCAGTATCGATTTGGTTCCGGGGGCCGCGCCTATCGCTAAGGTGCCTTATCGTCTTGCACCTCCAGAGATGCAAGAGTTATCCTCGCAGCTTCAGGAGCTGTTGGGGAAGGGGTTTATTCGGCCGAGCAGCTCGCCGTGGGGAGCGCCTATCCTGTTCGTCAAGAAGAAGGATGGTTCACACCGGATGTGCATTGATTACCGGGAGTTGAACAAACTGACAGTCAAGAACCGTTACTCGTTGCCGATGATCGATGATTTGTTCGATCAGTTGCAGGGAGCGTCTTGGTTCTCCAATATCGATTTGAGGTCTGGATATCATCAGGTGAGGGTGCGAGATGAGGACGTCCAGAAGACAGCGTTCAGGACGCGTTATGGGCATTACGAGTTTTGGTGATGCCTTTTGGGCTCACCAATGCCCCGGCAGTGTTCATGGATCTCATGAACCGAGTGTGTAGGCCGATGCTGGATCGGTCGGTGATTGTATTTATCGACGACATTCTGGTATATTCGAGATCTAGAGAGCAGCATGAGGAGCATTTGAGAGAAGTTCTCGGGGTTCTGAGATTGGAGAGGCTTTATGCCAAATTCTCCAAGTGTGATTTCTGGTTGCGGTAGGTCCAGTTCTTAGGACATCTCGTTAACCAGAAAGGGATATTGGTCGACCCGGCCAAAGTTGAGGCGGTGATGAGTTGGGAGGTGCCGAGGTCACCCTCCGAGATCAGGAGTTTCCTAGGGTTGGCAGGGTATTATCGGAGATTTATCAAGGATTTCTCTAAAATCGCAGTGCCACTCACCAGGTTGACCCGAAAGGGTGTTGCTTTTTCATGGGGCCCCGAGCATCAGGCCTCCTTTGAGACACTTCGCCAAAGGTTATGCGAAGCCCCGATGTTAGCCCTCCCGGAAGGGATGGAGGACTTTATGGTATACTGTGATGCATCGATTTTGGGATCAAGGGCAGTGCTGATGCAGAGAGGGCATGTGATAGCATATGCATCGAGGCAGCTGAAGCCTCATGAGATGAGATATCCCACCCATGATCTAGAGTTGGGGGCAGTGGTGTTCGCCCTCAAGATTTGGCGTCACTACCTGTATGGGGTTCGGTGTACGATATACACGGACCATAAGAGTTTGAAACATTTGATGGATCAGCCCAACCTAAATATGCGACATAGAAGGTGGTTGGATGTGGTCAAGGATTATGATTGTGAGATCTTGTACCACCCAGGCAAGGCTAATGTTGTAGCTGATGCACTGAGTCGCAGGGCGGAAAGCACCCCGCTGCAGGATGTATGTTTGAGATTGACCGTGATCGCTCCAGTGTTGGACGCCATTCGTGGGGCACAGGCCGAGGCTGTGCAACCTGAGATGCAGAAGAAAGAGCGGGTTGTTGGTTTGGTTTCAGAGTTCGTTACCGATGGTCAGGGGCTTATGACATTTCAGGGGCGTATCTGGGTGCCGTACGTGGGAGGAACGCGTACAATTTTGATGGAAGAGGCTCATCGGTCGAAATTTTCGATCCATCATGGGGCCACTAAGATGTATTTGGACCTGAGGAAGGAGTATTGGTGGCCCTGTATGAAGAGGGATGTTGCGTGGTTTGTTGAGAGGTGCTTGACCTGCCGTAGGGTTAAGGCCGAGCACCAGAGGCCGCATGGTAAGTTGCAGCCATTGGAGGTTCCCGAATGGAAGTGGGAATATATCACCATGGATTTTATCACCAAATTGCCAAGGACTGCCAGGGGAGTTGATGCAATTTGGGTGATTGTGGACAGGTTGACGAAGAGCGCTCACTTTCTTGCTATCAGCGAGAGTTCTTCAGCAGAGAAATTAGCAGAGGTGTACGTGAGGGAAGTGGTATCTCGGCATGGGGTGCCGATCTCGATTGTTTCAGACCGAGATGTGCGTTTCACTTCCAGGTTCTGGAAGAAGTTTCATGAGGAGTTGGGTACTAGGCTGCATTTTAGTACTGCATATCATCCCCAGACAGACGGTCAGAGTGAGCGGATGATTCAGACGCTCGAGGACATGCTCCGGGCATGTGTATTGGATTTCGGGGGTAGTTGGGATGCGTACTTGCCCTTGGCAGAGTTTTCCTACTACAACAACCATCATTCAAGCATTGGTATGCCGCGCTTTGAGCTGTTGTATGGGAGGAGGTGTCGGACCCCCATTTGTTAGGGAGAGGTTGGTCAGCATGTGATGGGCAGTACAGAGATCGTGCTTCATACGACAAAGCAGATCCAGCAGGTCAGACAGAGGTTGTTGACCGCTCCGAGTCGTCAAAAGAGCTATGGAGACAGACGCCGGTCCGAGCTTGAGTTTCAGGTCCGCGACCTTGTGCTCTTGAAGGTCTCTCCTTGGAAAGGAATGATTCGATTCAGGAAGAGGGGCAAGTTAGGGCCCCGATATATTGGTCCTTTCCGAGTGATCGCGAGGGTAGGCCGGGTGGCCTATCGTTTGGATTTGCCAGCAGAGTTGGGGCAGATTCACGACACTTTTCATGTGTCGCAGCTGAGGAAGTGTATAGCCGATGAGTCGGCAGTGGTTCCATTAGAGG